>NC_091196.1:5158528-5428528 GCF_040958095.1 Procambarus clarkii
TGGTGGGGTGGTTAGTGAGTGATGGGTGGTGAGGTGGATAGTGAGTGATGGGTAGTGGGTGGGAAGTGAGTGATGGGTGGTGAGGTGGTTAGTGAGTGATGGGTGGCGGGGTGGTTAGTGAGTGATGGATGGTGGGGTGGTTTGAGAGTGATGGGTGATGGGGTGGCTACTGAGTGATGGGTGGTGGGGTGGTTAGTGAGTGATGGGTGGTGGGGTGGTTAGTGAGTGATGGGTCGTGGGGTGGTTAGTGAGTGATGGGTGTTGAGGTGGTTAGTGAGTGATGGGTGGTGAGGTGGTTAGTGATGGGTGGTGGGGTGGTTAGTGATGGGTGGTGAGGTGGTTAGTGAGTGATGGGTGGTGGGGTGGTTAGTGAGTGATGGGTGATGGGTGGTGGGGTGGTTAGTGATGGGTGGTGGGGTGGTTAGTGAGTGATGGGTGGTGGGGTGGTTAGTGAAGGGTGGTGGGTGGTGGGGTCGTTAGTGAATGATGGGTGGTGAGGTGGTTAGTGAGTGATGGGTGGTGGGGTGGTTAGTGAGTGATAAGTGTTGGGGTCGATAGTGATGGGTGGTGGGGTCGTTGGTGATGGGTGGTGGGGTAGTTAGTGATGGGTGGTGGGGTCGTTAGTGATGGGTGGTGGGGTCGTTAGTGATGGGTGGTGGGGTCGTTAGTGAGTGATGGGTGGTGGGGTCGTTAGTGATGGGTGGTGGAGTGGTTAGTGAGTGATAGGTGGTGGGATGGTTAGTGAGTGATCGGTGGTGAGGTGCTTAGTGAGTGATCGGTGGTGGGGTGGTTAGTGTTGGGTGGTGGGTGGTGGGATCGTTAGTGAGTGATGGGTGGTGAGATGGTTAGTGATGGGTGATGGGGTGGTTAGTGAGTGATGGGTGGTGGGGTGGTTAGTGATGGGTGGTGGGTGGTGGGGTCGTTAGTGAGTGATGGGTGGTGGGGTGGTTAGTGAGTGATGGGTGGTGGGGTCGTTAGTGATGGGTGGTAGGATCGTTAGTGAGTGATAGGTGGTGAGGTCGTTAGTGATGGGTGGGGGGGTCGTTAGTGAGTGATGGGAGGTGGGGTCGTTGGTGAGTGATGGGTGATGGGTGGAGGGGTGGTTAGTGATGGGTGGTGGGGTGGTTAGTGAGTGATGGGTGGTGGGGTGGTTAGTGATGGGTGGTGGGTGGTGGGGTCGTTAGTGAATGATGGGTGGTGAGGTGGTTAGTGAGTGATGGGTGGTGGGGTGGTTAGTTAGTGATAAGTGTTGGGGTCGATAGTGATGGGTGGTGGGGTCGTTAGTGAGTGATGGGTGGTGGGGTCGTTGGTGATGGGTGGTGGGGTAGTTAGTGATGGGTGGTGGGGTCGTTAGTGATGGGTGGTGGGGTCGTTAGTGATGGGTGGGGTGGTCGTTAGTGAGTGATGGGTGGTGGGGTCGTTAGTGAGTGATGGGTGGTGGGGTCGTTAGTGATGGGTGGTGGAGTGGTTAGTGAGTGATAGGTGGTGGGGTAGTTAGTGAGTGATGGGTGGTGAGGATGTTAGTGAGTGACGGGTGGTGAGGTGGTTAGTGATGAGTGGTGGGGTGGTTAGTGAGTGATGGGTGGTGAGGTGGATAGTGAGTGATGGGTAGTGGGTGGGAAGTGAGTGATGGGTGGTGAGGTGGTTAGTGAGTGATGGGTGTTGGAGTGGTTAGTGAGTGATGGGTGGTGGGGTGGTTAGTGAGTGATGGGTGGTGAGGTGCTTAGTGAGTGACGGGTGGTGGGGTGGTTAGTGATGGGTGGTGGGTGGTGGGATCGTTAGTGAGTGATGGGTGGTGAGATGGTTAGTGATGGGTGATGGGGTGGTTAGTGAGTGATGGGTGGTGGGGTGGTTAGTGATGGGTGGTCGGTGGTGGGGTCGTTAGTGAGTGATGGGTGGTGGGGTGGTTAGTGAGTGATGGGTGGTGGGGTCGTTAGTGATGGGTGGTAGGATCGTTAGTGAGTGATGGGTGGTGAGGTCGTTAGTGATGGGTGGTGGGGTCGTTAGTGAGTGATGGGTTGTGGGGTCGTTAGTGAGTGATGGGTGGTGGGGTCGTTATTGAATGATGGGAGGTGGGGTCGTTGGTGATGGGTGGTGGGGTTGTTAGTGAGTGATGGGGCGTGGGGTCATTAGTGATGGGTGGTGGAGTGGTTAGTGAGTGATAGGTGGTGGGGTAGTTAGTGAGTGATGGGTGGTGAGGATGTTAGTGAGTGATGGGTGGTGAGGTGGTTAGTGAGTGATGGGTGTTGGAGTGGTTAGTGAGTGATGGGTGGTGGGGTGGTTAGTAAGTGATGGGTGGTGAGGTGCTTAGTGAGTGATGGGTGGTGGGGTGGTTAGTGATGGGTGGTGGGTGGTGGGGTCGTTAGTGAGTGATGGGTGGTGAGATGGTTAGTGATGGCTGATGGGGTGGTTAGTGAGTGATGGGTGGTGGGGTGGTTAGTGATGGGTGGTGGGTGGTGGGGTCGTTAGTGAGTGATGGGTGGTGGGGTGGTTAGTGAGTGATGGGTGGTTGGGTCGTTTGTGATGGGTGGTGGGATCGTTAGTGAGTGATGGGTGGTGAGGTCGTTAGTGATGGGTGGTGGGGTCGTTAGTGAGTGATGGGTGGTGGGGTCGTTAGTGATGGGTGGTGGGGTCGTTAATGATGGGTAGTTGGGTCGTTAGTGATGGGTAGTGGGGTCGTTAGTGATAGGTGGTGGGGTCGTTAGTGATGGGTGGCGGGGTCGTTAGTGAGTGATGGGTGGTAGGGTCGTTAGTGAGTGATGGGTGGTGGGGTCGTTATTGAGTGATGGGAGGTGTTGTCGTTGGTGATTTGTGGTGGGGTTGTTAGTGAGTGATGGGTGGTGGGTGGTGGGGTGGTTAGTGATGGGTGGTGGGTGGTGTGGTCGTTAGTGAGTGATGGGTGGTGGGGTCGTTAGTGATGGGTGGTGGGGTGGTTAGTGAGTGATGGGTGGTAGGTGGTGGGGTGGTTAGTGATGGGTGGTGGAGTCGTTAGTGAGTGATGGGTGGTGGGGTCGTTAGTGAAGGGTGGTGGGGTCGTTTGTGAGTGATGGGTAGTGGGGTCGTTAGTGAGTGATGGGTGGTGGGGTCGTTTGTGATGTGTGGTGGGATGGTTAGTGAGTGATGGGTGGTGGGTGGTGGGGTGGTTAGTGATGGGTGGTGGGTGGTGGGGTCGTTAGTGAGTGATGGGTGGTGAGGTGGTTAGTGAGTGATGGGTGGTGGGGTGGTTAGTGAGTGATAGGTGATGGGTGGTGGGGTGGTTAGTGAGGGATGGGTGATGGGTGGTGGGTGGTGGGGTCGTTAGTGAGTGATGGGTGGTGAGGTGGTTAGTGAGTGATGGTTGGTGGGGTGGTTAGTGGGTGGTGGGTGGTTAGTGAGTGATGGGTATTGGGGTCGTTAGGGAGTGATGGGTTTTGAGGTGGTTAGTGAGTGATGGGTGGTGGGGTGGTTCGTGAGTGATGGGTGGTGGGGTGGTTAGTGAGTGATGGGTGGTGGGGTGGTTAGTGAGTGATGGGTGGTGGGGTGGTTCGTGAGTGATGGGTGGTGAGGTGATTAGTGAGTGATAGGTGGTGGGGTGGTTAGTGAGTGATAAGTGGTGAGGTGGTTAGTGAGTGATGGTTGGTGAGGTGGTTAGTGAGTGATGGGTGGTGGAGTGGTTAGAGAGTGATGGGTGGTGGGGTAGTTAGTGAGTGATGGGTGGTGAGGTGGCTAGTGAGTGATGGGTGGTGAGGTGGTTAGTGAGTGATGGGTGGTGGAGTGGTTAGTGAGTGATGGGTGGTGGGGTGGTTAGTGAGTGATGGGTGGTGAGGTGGTTAGTGAGTGATGGGTGGTGGGGTGGTTAGTGATAGGTGGTAGGGTGGTTAGTGAGTGATGGGTGGTGAGGTGGTTAGTGAGTGATGGGTGGTGGGGTGGTTAGTGATAGGTGGTAGGGTGGTTAGTGAGTGATGGGTGGTGGGTGGCGGAGTCGTTAATGAGTGATGGGTGGTGAGGTGGTTAGTGATGGGTGTTGGGGTGGTTAGTGAGTGATGGGTGGTGGGGTGGTTAGTGATGTGTGGTGGGTGGTGGGGTCGTTAGTGAGTGATGGGTGGTGAGGTGGTTAGTGGGTGATGGGTGGTCGGGTGGTTAGTGAGTGGTGGGTGGTGGGGTCGGTAGTGAGTGATGGATGGTGGGGTCGTTAGTGATGGGTGGTGGGGTCGTTAGTGAGTGATGGGTGGTGGGGTCGTTAGTGATGGGTGGTGGGGTCGTTAGTGATGGGTGGTGGGGTCGTTAGTGATAGGTGGTGGGGTCGTTAGTGATGAGTTGTGGGGTCGTTAGTGATGGGTGGTGGGGTCGTTAGTGATGGGTGGTGGGGTCGTTAGAGATGGGCGGTGGGGTCGTTATTGATAAGTGGTGGGGTGGTTAGTGATGGGTGGTGGGGTCGTTAGTGAGTGATGGGGGGTGGGGTCGTTAGTGATAGGTGGAGGGTGGTTATTGAGTGATGGATGGTGGGTGGTGGGGTGGTTAGTGATGGGTGCTGGGTGGTGGGGTCGTTAGTGAGTGATGGGTGGTGGGGTCGTTAGTGATTGGTGGTGAGGTGGTTAGTGATGGGTGGTGGGGTCGTTAGTGATGGGTGGTGGGGTCGTTAGTGATGGGTGGTGGGGTCGTTAGAGATGGGCGGTGGGGTCGTTATTGATAAGTGGTGAGGTGGTTAGTGATGGGTGGTGGGGTCGTTAGTGAGTGATGTGGGGTGGGGTCGTTAGTGATAGGTGGAGGGTGGTTATTGAGTGATGGATGGTGGGTGGTGGGGTGGTTAGTGATGGGTGCTGGGTGGTGGGGTCGTTAGTGAGTGATGGGTGGTGGGGTCGTTAGTGATTGGTGGTGAGGTGGTTAGTGATGGGTGGTGGGGTCGTTAGTGATGGGTGGTGGGGTCGTTAGTGATGGGTGGTGGGGTCGTTAGTGATGGGTAGTGGGGTCGTTAGTGAGTGATGGGTTGTGGGGTCGTTTGTGATGTGTGGTGGGGTGGATAGTGAGTGATGGGTGGTGGGTGGTGGGGTGGTTAGTGATGGGTGGTGAGTGGTGGGGTCGTTAGTGAGTGATGGGTGGTGAGGTGGTTAGTGAGTGATGGGTGGTGGGGTGGTTAGTGAGTGATAGGTGATGGGTGGTGGGGTGGTTAGTGATGGGTGGTGGGTGGTGGGGTCGTTAGTGAGTGATGGGTGGTGAGGTGGTTAGTGAGTGATGGGTGGTGGGGTGGTTAGTGAGTGATGGGTGGTGGGTGGTTAGTGAGTGATGGGTGGTTGGGTCGTTAGTGAGTGATGGGTGGTGAGGTAGTTAGTGAGTGATGGGTGGTGGGGTGGTTAGTGATGGGTGGTGGGGTGGTTAGTGAGTGATGGGTGGTGGGGTGGTTAGTGAGTGATGGGTGGTGGGGTGGTTAGTGAGTGATGGGTGGTGAGGTGGTTAGTGAGTGATAGGTGGTTGGGTGGTTAGTGAGTGATGGGTGATGAGGTGGTTAGTGAGTGATGGGTGGTGGGTGGCGGGGTCGTTAATGAGTGATGGGTGGTGAGGTGGTTAGTGATGGGTGATGGGGTGGTTAATGAGTTATGGGTGGTGGGGTGGTTAGTGATGTGTGGTGGGTGGTGGGGTCGTTAGTGAGTGATGGGTGGTGAGGTGGTTAGTGAGTGATGGGTGGTCGGGTGGTTAGTGAGTGATGGGTGGTGGGGTCGTTAGTGATGGGTGGTGGGGTCGGTAGTGAGTGATGGACGGTGGGGTCGTTAGTGATGGGTGGTGGGGCCGTTAGTGATGGGTGGTGGGGTCGTTAGTGATGGGTGGTGGGGTCGTTAGTGATGGGTGGTGGGGTCGTTAGTGATGGGTGGTGGGATCGTTAGATATGGGTGGTGGGGTCGTTAGTGATGGGCGGTGGGGTCGTTATTGATGGGTGGTGGGGTCGTTTGTGATGGGTGGAGGGGTCGTTAGTGAGTGATGGGGGGTGGGGTCGTTAGTGATGGGTGATGGGGTGGTTAGTGATGGGTGGTGGGTGGTGGGGTCGTTAGTGAGTGATGGGTGGTGGGGTCGTTAGTGATGGGTGGTGGGGTCGTTAGTGACGGGTGGTGGGGTGGGTAGTGAGTGATGGGTGGTGGGTGGTGGGGTGGTTAGTGATGGGTGGTGGGTGGTGGGGTCGTTAGTGAGTGATGATTGGTGAGGTGGTTAGTGAGTGATGGGTGGTGGGGTGGTTAGTGAGTGATGGGTGGTGTGTTGGTTAGTGAGTGATGGGTGGTGGGGTCGTTATTGAGTGATGGGTGGTGAGGTGGTTAGTGAGTGATAGGTGGTGGGGTGGTTAGTGATGGGTGGTGATGTGGTTTGTGAGTGATGGGTGGTGGGGTGGTTAGTGAGTGATGGTTGGTGAGGTGGTTAGTGAGTGATGGGTGGTGAGGTGGTTAGTGAGTGATGGGTGATGGAGTGGTTAGTGAGTGATGGGTGTTGGGTTGGTTAGTGAGTAATGGGTGGTGAGGTGGTTAGTGAATGATGGGTGGTGAGGAGTAGTTAGTGAGTGATGGGTGGTGGGGTGGTTAGTGAGTGATGGGTGTGAGGTGGTTAGTGAGTGATGGGTGGTGGGGTGGTTAGTGATAGGTGGTGGGGTGGTTAGTGAGTGATGGGTGGTGGGTGGCGGGGTCGTTAATGAGTGATGGGTGGTGAGGTGGTTAGTGATGGGTGATGGGGTGGTTAGTGAGTGATGGGTGGTGGGGTGGTTAGTGAGTGATGGGTGGTGAGGTGGTTAGTGGGTGATGGGTGGTCGGGTGGTTAGTGAGTGATGGGTGGTGGGTTCGTTAGTGATGGGTGGTGGGGTCGGTAGTGAGTGATGGGTGGTCGGTTGGTTAGTGAGTGATGGGTGGTGGGGTCGTTAGTGATGGGTGGTGGGGTCGGTAGTGAGTGATGGATGGTGGGGTCGTTAGTGATGGGTGGTGGGGTCGTTAGTGAGTGATGGGTGGTGGGGTCGTTAGTGATGAGTGGTGGGGTCGTTAGTGATGGGTGGTGGGGTCGTTAGTGATGGGTGGTGGGGTCGTTAGTGATGGGCGGTGGGGTCGTTATTGATGGGTGGTGGGGTGGTTAGTGATGGGTGGTGGGGTCGTTAGTGAGTGATGATGGGTGGGGTCGTTAGTGATAGGTGGTGGGGTGGTTAGTGAGTGATGGAAGGTGGGTGGTGGGGTGGTTAGTGATGGGTGGTGGGTGGTGGGGTCGTTAGTGAGTGATGGGTGGTGGGGTCGTTAGTGATGGGTGGTGAGGTGGTTAGTGATGGGTGGTGAGGTCGTTAGTGATGGGTGGTGGGGTCGTTAGTGATGGGTGGTGGGGTCGTTAGTGATGGGTAATGGGGTCGTTAGTGAGTGATGGGTGGTGGGGTCGTTTGTGATGTGTGGTGGGGTGATTAGTGAGTGATGGGTGGTGGGTGGTGGGGTGGTTAGTGATGGGTGGTGGGTGGTGTGGTGGTTAGTGATCGGTGGTGGGTGGTGGGGTCGTTAGTGAGTGATGGGTGGTGAGGTGGTTAGTAAGTGATGGGTGGTGGGGTGGTTAGTGAGTGATAGGTGATGGGTGGTGGGGTGGTTAGTGATGGGTGGTGGGTGGTGGGGTCGTTAGCGAGTGATGGGTGGTGAGGTGGTTAGTGAGTGATGGGTGGTGGGGTGGTTAGTGAGTGATGGGTGGTGGGTGGTTAGTGAGTGATGGGTGGTGGGGTCGTTAGTGAGTGATGGGTGGTTAGGTAGTTAGTGAGTGATGGGTGGTGGGGTGGTTAGTGATGGGAGGTGGGGTGGTTAGTGAGTGATGGGTGGTGGGGTGGTTAGTGAGTGATGGGTGGTGGGGTGGTTAGTGAGTGATGGGTGGTGAGGTGGTTAGTGAGTGATAGGTGGTAGGGTGGTTAGTGAGTGATAAGTGGTGAGGTGGTTAGTGAGTGATGGTTGGTGAGATGGTTAGTGAGTGATGGGTGGTGGAGTGGTTAGAAAGTCATGGGTGGTGGGGTAGTTAGTGAGTGATGGGTGGTGAGGTGTCTAGTGAGTGATGGGTGGTGAGGTGGTTAGTGAGTGATGGGTGGTGGAGTGGTTAGTGAGAGATGGGTGGTGGGGTGGTTAATGAGTGATGGGTGATGAGGTGGTTAGTGAGTGATGGGTGGTGGGATGGTTAGTGATAGGTGGTGGGGTGGTTAGTGAGTGATGGGTGGTGGGTGGCGGGGTCGTTAATGAGTGATGGGTGGTGAGGTGGTTAGTGATGGGTGATGGGGTGGTTAGTGAGTTATGGGTGGTGGGGTGGTTAGTGATGTGTGGTGGGTGGTGGGGTCGTTAGTGAGTGATGGGTGGTGAGGTGGTTAGTGAGTGATGGGTGGTCGGGTGGTTAATGAGTGATGGGTGGTGGGGTCGTTAGTGATGGGTGGTGGGGTCGGTAGTGAGTGATGGACGGTGGGGTCGTTAGTGATGGGTGGTGGGGTCGTTAGTGAGTGATGGGTGGTGGGGTCGTTAGTGATGGGTGGTGGGGTCGTTAGTGATGGGTGGTGGGGTCGTTAGTGATGGGTGGTGGGATCGTTAGTGATGGGTGGTGGGGTCGTTAGTGATGGGTGGTGGGGTCGTTAGTGATGCGCAGTGGGGTCGTTATTGATGGGTGGTGGGGTCGTTTGTGATGGGTGGTGGGGTCGTTAGTGAGTGATGGGGGGTGGGGTCGTTAGTGATGGGTGATGGGGTGGTTAGTGATGGGTGGCGGGTGGTGGGGTCGTTAGTGAGTGATGGGTGGTGGGGTCGATAGTGATGGGTGGTGGGGTCGTTAGTGATGGGTGGTGGGGTGGTTAGTGAGTGATGGGTGGTGGGGTCGTTAGTGTGTGATGGGTGGTGAGGTGGTTAGTGAGTGATGGGTGGTGGGGTGGTTAGTGAGTGATGGGTGGTGTGTTGGTTAGTGAGTGATGGGTGGTGGGGTCGTTATTGAGTGATAGGTGGTGAGGTTGTTAGTGAGTGATAATTGGTGGGGTGGTTAGTGATGGGTGGTGGGGTGGTTAGTAAGTGATGGGTGGTGGGGTGGTTAGTGAGTGATGGGTGGTGATGTGGTTTGTGAGTGATGGGTGGTGGGGTGGTTAGTGAGTGATGGTTGGTGAGGTGGTTAGTGAGTGATGGGTGGTGAGGTGGTTAGTGAGTGATGGGTGATGGAGTGGTTAGTGAGTGATGGGTGGTGGGTTGGTTAGTGAGTAATGGGTGGTGAGGTGGTTAGTGAATGATGGGTGGTGAGGTGGTTAGTGAGTGATGGGTGGTGGAGTGGTTAGTGAGTGCTTGGTGGTTGAGTTGGTTAGTGAGTGATGGGTGGTGAGGTGGTTAGTGAGTGATGGGGGGTGAGGTGGTTAGTGAGTGATGGGTAGTGAGTTGGTGAGTGAGTGATGGGTGGTGGTGTGGTTAGTGAGTGATGGGTGGTGGAGTGGTTAGTGAGTGATGGATGGTGGGTGGTTAGTGAGTGATGGGTGGTGGGGTGGTTAGTGATGGGTGGTGAGGTGGTTAGTGAGTAATGGGTGATGAGGTGGTTAGTGAGTGATGGGTGGGTGAGTGGTTAGTGAGTGATGGGTGGTGGAGTGGTTTGTGAGTGATGGGTGGTGGGGTGGTTAGTGAGGGATGGGTGGTGAGGTGGTTAGTGAGTGATGGGTGGTGAGTTGGTTAGCGAGTGATGGGTGGTGGAGTAGTTAGTGAGTGATGGGTGGAGGGGTGGTTATTGAATGATGGGTGTGAGGTGGTTAGTGAGTGATGGGTTGTGGGGCGGTTAGTGATAGGTGGTGGGGTGGTTAGTGAGTGATGGGTGGTGGGTGGCGGGGTCGTTAATGAGTGATGTGTGGTGAGGTGGTTAGTGATGGGTGATGGGGTGGTTAGTGAGTGATGGGTGGTGGGGTGGTTAGTGAGTGATGGGTGGTGAGGTGGTTAGTGGGTGATGGGTGGTCGGGTGGTTAGTGAGTGATGGGTGGTGGGTTCGTTAGTGATGGGTGGTGGGGTCGGTAGTGAGTGACGGGTGGTCGGGTGGGTAGTGAGTGATGGGTGGTGGGGTCGTTAGTGATGGGTGGTGGGGTCGGTAGTGAGTGATGGATGGTGGGGTCGTTAGTGATGGGTGGTGGGGTCGTTAGTGAGTGATGGGTGGTGGGGTCGTTAGTGATGAGTGGTGGGGTCGTTAGTGATGGGTGGTGGGGTCGTTAGTGATGGGTGGTGGGGTCGTTAGTGATGGGCGGTGGGGTCGTTATTGATGGCTGGTGGGGTGGTTAGTGATGGGTGGTGGGGTCGTTAGTGAGTGATGGGGGGTGGGGTCGTTAGTGATAGGTGGTGGGGTGGTTAGTGAGTGAAGGATGGTGGGTGGTGGGGTGGTTAGTGATGGGTGGTGGGGTGGTTAGTGATGGGTGGTGGGTGGTGGGGTCGTTAGTGAGTGACGGGTGGTGGGGTCGTTAGTGATGGGTGGTGAGGTGGTTAGTGATGGGTGGTGGGGTCGTTAGTGATGGGTGGTGGGGTCGTTAGTGATGGGTGGTGGGGTCGTTAGTGATGGGTAGTGGGGTCGTTATTGAGTGATGGGTGGTGGGGTCGTTTGTGATGTGTGGTGGGGTGATTAGTGAGTGATGGGTGGTGGGTGGTGGGGTGGTTAGTGATGGGTGGTGGGTGGTGGGGTGGTTAGTGATCGGTGGTGGGTGGTGGGGTCGTTAGTGAGTGATGGGTGGTGAGGTGGTTAGTGAGTGATGGGTAGTGGGGTGGTTAGTGAGTGATAGGTGATGGGTGGTGGGGTGGTTAGTGATGGGTGGTGGGTGGTGGGGTCGTTAGCGAGTGATGGGTGGTGAGGTGGTTAGTGAGTGATGGGTGGTGGGGTGATTAGTGAGTGATGGGTGGTGGGTGGTTAGTGAGTGATGGGTGGTGGGGTCGTTAGTGAGTGATGGGTGGTGAGGTAGTTAGTGAGTGATGGGTGGTGGGGTGGTTAGTGATGGGTGGTGGGGTGGTTAGTGAGTGATGGGTGGTGGGGTGGTTAGTGAGTGATGGGTGGTGGGGTGGTTAGTGAGTGATGGGTGGTGAGGTGGTTAGTGAGTGATGGGTGGTGGAGTGGTTAGAAAGTGATGGGTGGTGGGGTAGTTAGTGAGTGATGGGTGGTGAGGTGTCTAGTGAGTGATGGGTGGTGAGGTGGTTAGTGAGTGATGGGTGGTGGAGTGGTTAGTGAGTGATGGGTGGTGGGGTGGTTAGTGAGTGATGGGTGATGAGGTGGTTAGTGAGTCATGGGTGGTGGGATGGTTAGTGATAGGTGGTGGGGTGGTTAGTGAGTGATGGGTGGTGGGTGGCGGGGTCGTTAATGAGTGATGGGTGGTGAGGTGGTTAGTGATGGGTGATGGGGTGGTTAGTGAGTTATGGGTGGTGGGGTGGTTAGTGATGTGTGGTGGGTGGTGGGGTCGTTAGTGAGTGATGGGTGGTTAGGTGGTTAGTGAGTGATGGGTGGTCGGGTGGTTAGTGAGTGATGGGTGGTGGGGTCGATAGTGATGGGTGGTGGGGTCGGTAGTGAGTGATGGACGGTGGGGTCGTTAGTGATGGGTGGTGGGGTCGTTAGTGAGTGATGGGTGGTGGGGTCGTTTGTGATGTGTGGTGGGGTGATTAGTGAGTGATGGGTGGTGGGTGGTGGGGTGGTTAGTGATGGGTGGTGGGTGGTGGGGTGGTTAGTGATCGGTGGTGGGTGGTGGGGTCGTTAGTGAGTGATGGGTGGTGAGGTGGTTAGTAAGTGATGGGTGGTGGGGTGGTTAGTGAGTGATAGGTGATGGGTGGTGGGGTGGTTAGTGATGGGTGGTGGGTGGTGGGGTGTTACGAACCCGGATCCAGCGTCCTAGCCTGGAGCAGTGACAAACACGCCATCTGTGGGTCAGCTCCCGAAACCCCCGCCAAACGAACGACGACACCTAGTGAGGACAGCGTGTACTGGCCTCGAGGACCAGTTTCCAGTCTGGTTCAGCGCTCAACACCGCCGCTCCTGACCTCTGGTGAGGTGGTGCTCCGAAGACAGCGCCATCTATGGAGTGGATATGTCGGGCGTTTGTATCTGAGCCTGTGAGTGTGGTGTATTAGTGTCCCGGTTATTAATGACGTGTCTGCTTACAGAGCCGACCTGGGACCACTGTGATGGAAGTGGAGTCAGTCTACCCGAGGCAGCCAGTCTCCATACTGTGAAGTTTGCTGCAGCTGTTGTGACGTCGTCCCCCCGGAAGAACACTGTGGTGTGTTAAGCCTGCCAGTGGAGTGGCAGTGAAAGGATTTACCCGGGACCGACGGTTGGAGACGATAATCCACTGGGGTATTGAGGACAGGAGGGTGATTGGTGATATCACACGAGACTCCTGTCTAGGGCGTACCCCTTTTATCGTTCGTGGAGTGGCCGTACCAGCCTTGGTGGCTCAGTACCTGCCAGCAGACCTGCTGGACGTGTGGTTGACGGCCTCCACGACGGTGCCCCCAGTGGACCTGTGTTGTGGCTGACCTGTGGCCAGGGTAGGCTCGGCGTTCTCAGAGGACACGTCTTGAGGCCACGAAGAAAGCACCGCGGACTCAGCACCTAGCTTCTTGATCAAGAGTCTTCAGCAGAAGACTAGATTGTGCACGATCCCCTTGTAAAGTGTTAATACCCCTCCCCCTTGTGTACTCTTTTATTCTATATATTTAAACGGTGATGGTGAACATTATATTATATTAAGTTCTTAGCTTTCTTTCCCTACTCCCTTTAAGTTACTTGCGTCACGGATCTCATCCCTTGATAGCCACTACTGGCCTGGGAACGGATACATATATCTTCCTCTAACAACATCAGAGTGAGAACCCCGTTGCGTCCCGAGAGGGCCGTAACATGGGGTCGTTAGCGAGTGATGGGTGGTGAGGTGGTTAGTGAGTGATGGGTGGTGGGGTGGTTAGTGAGTGATGGGTGGTGGGTGGTTAGTGAGTGATGGGTGGTGGGGTCGTTAGTGAGTGATGGGTGGTGAGGTAGTTAGTGAGTGATGGGTGGTGTGGTGGTTAGTGATGGGAGGTGGGGTGGTTAGTGAGTGATGGGTGGTGGGGTGGTTAGTGAGTGATGGGTGGTGGGGTGGTTAGTGAGTGATGGGTGGTGAGGTGGTTAGTGAGTGATAGGTGGTAGGGTGGTTAGTGAGTGATAAGTGGTGAGGTGGTTAGTGAGTGATGGTTGGTGAGGTGGTTAGTGAGTGATGGGTGGTGGAGTGGTTAGAAAGTGATGGGTGGTGGGGTAGTTAGTGAGTGATGGGTGGTGAGGTGTCTAGTGAGTGATGGGTGGTGAGGTGGTTAGTGAGTGATGGGTGGTGGAGTGGTTAGTGAGTGATGGGTGGTGGGGTGGTTAGTGAGTGATGGGTGATGAGGTGGTTAGTGAGTGATGGGTGGTGGGATGGTTAGTGATAGGTGGTGGGGTGGTTAGTGAGTGATGGGTGGTGGGTGGCGGGGTCGTTAATGAGTGATGGGTGGTGAGGTGGTTAGTGATGGGTGATGGGGTGGTTAGTGAGTTATGGGTGGTGGGGTGGTTAGTGATGTGTGGTGGGTGGTGGGGTCGTTAGTGAGTGATGGGTGGTGAGGTGGTTAGTGAGTGATGGGTGGTCGGGTGGTTAGTGAGTGATGGGTGGTGGGGTCGTTATTGATGGGTGGTGGGGTCGTTTGTGATGGGTGATGAGGTGGTTAGTGAGTGATGGGTGGTGGGATGGTTAGTGATAGGTGGTGGGGTGGTTAGTGAGTGATGGGTGGTGGGTGGCGGGGTCGTTAATGAGTGATGGGTGGTGAGGTGGTTAGTGATGGGTGATGGGGTGGTTAGTGAGTTATGGGTGGTGGGGTGGTTAGTGATGTGTGGTGGGTGGTGGGGTCGTTAGTGAGTGATGGGTGGTGAGGTGGTTAGTGAGTGATGGGTGGTCGGGTGGTTAGTGAGTGATGGGTGGTGGGGTCGTTAGTGATGGGTGGTGGGGTCGGTAGTGAGTGATGGACTGTGGGGTCGTTAGTGATGGGTGGTGGGGTCGTTAGTGAGTGATGGGTGGTGGGGTCGTTAGTGATGGGTGGTGGGGTCGTTAGTGATGGGTGGTGGGGTCGTTAGTGATGGGTGGTGGGGTCGTTAGTGATGGGTGGTGGGATCGTTAGTGATGGGTGGTGGGGTCGTTAGTGATGGGTGGTGGGGTCGTTAGTGATGCGCAGTGGGGTCGTTATTGATGGGTGGTGGGGTCGTTTGTGATGGGTGGTGGGGTCGTTAGTGAGTGATGGGGGGGTGGGGTCGTTAGTGATGGGTGATGGGGTGGTTAGTGATGGGTGGTGGGTGGTGGGGTCGTTAGTGAGTGATGGGTGGTGGGGTCGTTAGTGATGGGTGGTGGGGTCGTTAGTGATGGGTGGTGGGGTGGTTAGTGAGTGATGGGTGGTGGGTGGTGGGGTCGTTAGTGTGTGATGGGTGGTGTGTTGGTTAGTGAGTGATGGGTGATGGGGTCGTTATTGAGTGATGGGTGGTGAGGTGGTTAGTGAGTGATAGGTGGTGGGGTGGTTAGTGATGGGTGGTGGGGTGGTTAGTAAGTGATGGGTGGTGGGGTGGTTAGTAAGTGATGGGTGGTGATATGGTTTGTGAGTGATGGGTGGTGGGGTGGTTAGTGAGTGATGGGTGGTGAGGTGGTTAGTGAGTGATGGGTGGTGAGGTGGTTAATGAGTGATGGGTGATGTAGTGGTTAGTGAGTGATGGGTGGTGGGTTGGTTAGTGAGTAATGGGTGGTGAGGTGGTTAGTGAATGATGGGTGGTGAGGTGGTTAGTGAGTGATGGGTGGTGGAGTGGTTAGTGAGTGCTTGGTGGTACAGTTGGTTAGTGAGTGATGGGTGGTGAGGTGGTTAGTGAGTGATGGGGGGTGAGGTGGTTAGTGAGTGATGGGTAGTGAGTTGGTGAGTGAGTGATGGGTGGTGGTGTGGTTAGTGAGTGATGGGTGGTGGAGTGGTTAGTGAGTGATGGATGGTGGGTGGTTAGTGAGTGATGGGTGGTGGGGTGGTCAGTGATGGGTGGTGAGGTGGTTAGTGAGTAATGGGTGATGAGGTGGTTAGTGAGTGATGGGTGGTGGAGTGGTTAGTGAGCGATGGGTGGTGGAGTGGTTAGTGAGTGATGGGTGGTGGGGTGGTTAGTGAGGGATGGGTGGTGAGGTGGTTAGTGAGTGATGGGTGGTGAGTTGGTTAGTGAGTGATGGGTGGTGGAGTAGTTAGTGAGTGATGGGTGGTGGGGTGGTTAGTGAGTGAAAGGTGGTGAGGTGGTTAGTGAGTGATGGGTGGTTGGGTCGTTAGTGATGGGTGGTGGGGTCGTTAGTGATGGGTGGTGGGGTCGGTAGTGAGTGATCTGTGGTGGGGTTGTTAGTGATGGGTGGTGGGGTCATTAGTGAGTGATGGGTGGTGGGATCGTTAGTGATGGGTGGCGGGGTCGTTAGTGAGTGATGGGTGGTGGGGTCGTTAGTGAGTGATGGGTGGTGGGGTCGTTAGTGATGGGTGGTGGGGTAGTTAGTGAGTGATGGGTGGTGGGTGGTGGGGTGGTTAGTGACGGGTGGTGAGGTGGTTAGTGAGTGATGGGTGGTGGGTGGTTAGTGATGGGTGGTGGGGTGGTTAGTGATGAGTGGTGTGGTGGTTAGTGAGTGATGGGTGGTGGGTGGTTAGTGATGGGTGGTGGGGTGGTTAGTGATGCGTAGTGGGTTGTGGGGTCGTTAGTGCGTGATGGGTGGTGGGGTGGTTAGTGAGTGATGGGTGGTGGGGTGGTTAGTGAGTGATGGGTGATGTAGTGGTTAGTGAGTGATGGGTGGTGGGTTGGTTAGTGAGTAATGGGTGGTGAGGTGGTTAGTGAATGATGGGTGGTGAGGTGGTTAGTGAGTGATGGGTGGTGGAGTGGTTAGTGAGTGCTTGGTGGTACAGTTGGTTAGTGAGTGATGGGTGGTGAGGTGGTTAGTGAGTGATGGGGGGTGAGGTGGTTAGTGAGTGATGGGTAGTGAGTTGGTGAGTGAGTGATGGGTGGTGGTGTGGTTAGTGAGTGATGGGTGGTGGAGTGGTTAGTGAGTGATGGATGGTGGGTGGTTAGTGAGTGATGGGTGGTGGGGTGGTTAGTGATGGGTGGTGAGGTGGTTAGTGAGTAATGGGTGATGAGGTGGTTAGTGAGTGATGGGTGGTGGAGTGGTTAGTGAGCGATGGGTGGTGGAGTGGTTAGTGAGTGATGGGTGGTGGGGTGGTTAGTGAGGGATGGGTTGTGAGGTGGTTAGTGAGTGATGGGTGGTGAGTTGGTTAGTGAGTGATGGGTGGTGGAGTAGTTAGTGAGTGATGGGTGGTGGGGTGGTTAGTGAGTGAAAGGTGGTGAGGTGGTTAGTGAGTGATGGGTGGTGGGGTCGTTAGTGATGGGTGGTGGGGTCGTTAGTGATGGGTGGTGGGGTCGTTAGTGAGTGATCTGTGGTGGGGTCGTTAGTGATGGGTGGTGGGGTCATTAGTGAGTGATGGGTGGTGCGATCGTTAGTGATGGGTGGCGGGGTCGTTAGTGAGTGATGGGTGGTGGGGTCGTTAGTGAGTGATGGGTGGTGGGGTCGTTAGTGGTGGGGTAGTTAGTGAGTGATGGGTGGTGGGTGGTGGGGTGGTTAGTGACGGGTGGTGAGGTGGTTAGTGAGTGATGGGTGGTGGGTGGTTAGTGATGGGTGGTGGGGTGGTTAGTGATGCATAGTGGGTTGTGGGGTCGTTAGTGCGTGATGGGTGGTGGGGTGGTTAGTGAGTGATGGGTGGTGGGGTGGTTAGTGAGTGATGGGTGGTGGGGTCGTTAGTGAAGGGTGGTGGGGTCGTTAGTGATGGGTGGTGGGGTCGTTAGTGATGGGTGGTGGGGTCGTAAGTGATGGGTGGTGAGGTCGTTAGTGATGAGTGGTAGGGTCGTTAGTGAGTGATGGGTGGTGGGGTCGTTAGTGAAGGGTGGTGGGGTCGTTAGTGAGTGATGGGTGGTGGGGTCGTTAGTGATGGGTGGTGAGGTCGTTAGTGATGGGTGGTAGGGTCGTTAGTGATAGGTGGTGGGGTCGTTAGTGATGGGTGGTGGGGTCGTTAGTGATGGGTGGTGGGGTCGTAAGTGATGGGTGGTGAGGTCGTTAGTGATGAGTGGTAGGGTCGTTAGTGATGGGTGGTGGGGTCGTTAGTGATGGGTGGTGGGGTCGTTAATGATGGGTGGTGGGGGTGGTTAGTGAGTGATGGTGGTGGGTGGTGGGGTGGTTAGTGAGTGATGGGTGGTGGGTGGTGGGGTGGTTAGTGATGGGTGGTGGATGGTGGGGTCGTTAGTGAGTGATGGGTGGTGAGGTGGTTAGTGAGTGATGGGTGGTGGGGTGGTTAGTGAGTGATGGGTGATGGGTGGTGGTGTGGTTAGTGAGTGATGGGTGATGGGTGGTGGGGTGGTTAGTGATGGGTGGTGGGTGGTGGGGTCGTTAGTGAGTGATGGGTGGTGAGGTGGTTAGTGAGTGATGGGTGGTGGGGTGGTTAGTGAGTGATGGGTGGTGGGTGGTTAGTGAATGATTGGTGGTGGGGTCGTTATTGAGTGACGGGTGGTGAGGTGGTTCGTGAGTGATGGGTGGTGGGGTGGTTAGTGATGGGTGGTGGGATGGTTAGTGAGTGATGGGTGGTGGGGTGGTTACTGAGTGATGGGTGGTGAGGTGGTTAGTGAGTAATGGGTGGTGGTTTGGTTAGTGAGTGATGGGTGGTGGGGTGGTTAGTGAGTGATGGGTGGTGGGGTTGTTAGTGAAGGGTGGTGGGGTCGTTAGTGAGTGATGGGTGATGGGGTCGTTAGTGATGGGATGTGAGGTCGTTAGTGATGGGTGGTAGGGTGGTTAGTGATAGGTGGTGGGGTCGTTAGTGATGGGTGGTGGGGTCGTTAGTGATGGGTGGTGGGGTCGCTAGTGATGGGTGGTGAGGTCGTTAGTGATGAGTGGTAGGGTCGTTAGTGATGGGTGGTGGGGTCGTTAGTGATGGGTGGTGGGGTCGTTAATGATGGGTGGTGGGGTGGTTAGTGAGTGATGGTGGTGGGTGTTGGAGTTGTTAGTGAGTGATGGGTGGTGGGTGGTGGGGTGGTTAGTGATGAGTGGTGGGTGGTGGGGTCGTTAGTGAGTGATGGGTGGTGAGGTGGTTAGTGAGTGATGGGTGGTGGGGTGGTTAGTGAGTGATGGGTGATGGTTGGTGGTGTGGTTAGTGAGTGATGGGTGATGGGTGGTGGGGTGGTTAGTGATGGGTGGTGGGTGGTGGGGTCGTTAGTGAGTGATGGGTGATGAGGTGGTTAGTGAGTGATGGGTGGTGGGGTGGTTAGTGAGTGATGGGTGGTGGGTGGTTAGTGAATGATTGGTGGTGGGGTCGATATTGAGTGACGGGTGGTGAGGTGGTTAGTGAGTGATGGGTGGTGGGGTGGTTAGTGATGGGTGGTGGGATGGTTAGTGAGTGATGGGTGGTGGGGTGGTTAGTGAGTGATGGGTGGTGAGGTGGTTAGTGAGTAATGGGTGGTGGTTTGGTTAGTGAGTGATGGGTGGTGGGGTGGTTAGTGAGTGATGGGTGGTTGGTGGTGGGGTGGTTAGTGATGGGTGGTGGGGTCGTTAGTGATCGGTGGTGGGGTGGTTAGTGAGTGATGGGTGGTGGGTGGTGGGGTGGTTAGTGATGGGTGGTGGGTGGTGGGGTCGTTAGTGAGTGATGATTGGTGAGGTGGTTAGTGAGTTATGGGTGGTGGGTGGTTTGGTGGTTAGTGATGGGTGGTGGGTGGTGGGGTGGTTAGTGACGGGTGGTGAGGTGGTTAGTGAGTGATGGGTGGTGGGTGGTTAGTGATGGGTGGTGGGGTGGTTAGTGATGAGTGGTGTGGTGGTTAGTGAGTGATGGGTGGTGGGTGGTTAGTGATGGGTGGTGGGGTGGTTAGTGATGGGTAGTGGGTTGTGGAGTCGTTAGTGCGTGATGGGTGGTGGGGTGGTTAGTGAGTGATGGGTAGTGGGGTGGTTAGTGAGTGATGGGTGGTGGGGTCGTTAGTGAAGGGTGGTGGGGTCGTTAGTAAGTGATGGGTGGTGGGGTCGTTAGTGATGGGTGGTGGGGTCGTTAGTGATGGGTGGTGGGGTCGTTAGTGATGGGTGGTGGGGTCGTTAGTGATGGGTGGTGAGGTCGTTAGTGATGGGTGGTAGGGTCGTTAGTGATGGGTGGTGGGGTCGTTAGTGATGGGTGGTGGGGTCGTTAGCGATTGGTGGTGGGGTCGTTAGTGATCGGTGGTGAAGTCGTTAGTGATGAGTGGTAGGGTCGTTTGTGATGGGTGGTGGGGTCGTTAGTGATGGGTGGTGGGGTCGTTAATGATGGGTGGTGGGGTGGTTAGTGAGTGATGGTGGTGGTAGGTGGGGTGGTTAGTGAGTGATGGGTGGTGGGTGGTGGGGTCGTTAGTGAGTGATGGGTGGTGAGGTGGTTAGTGAGTGATGGGTGGTGGGGTGGTTAGTGAGTGATGGGTGATGGGTGGTGGTGTGGTTAGTGAGTGATGGGTGATGGGTGGTGGGGTGGTTAGTGATGGGTTGTGGGTGGTGGGGTCGTTAGTGAGTGATGGGTGGTGAGGTGGTTAGTGAGTGAGGGTGGTGGGGTGGTTAGTGAGTGATGGGTGGTGGGTGGTTATTGAGTGACGGGTGGTGAGGTGGTTAGTGAGTGATGGGTGGTAAGTTGGTTAGTGAGTGATGGGTGGTGGTGTGGTTAGTGAGTGATGGGTGGTGGAGTGGTTAGTGAGTGATGGGTGGTGGGTGGTTAGTGAGTAATGGGTGGTGGCGTGGTTTGTGATGGGTGGTGAGGTGGTTAGTGAGTAATGGGTGATGAGGTGGTTAGTGAGTGATGGGTGGTGGAGTGGTTCGTAAGTGATGGGTGGTGGAGTGGTTAGTGAGTGATAGGTGGTGAGTTGGTTAGTGAGTGAAAGGTGGTGGGGTGGTTAGTGAAGGATGGGTGGTGAGGTGGTTAGTGAGTGATAGGTGGTGAGTTGGTTAGTGAGTGATGGGTGGTGGAGTAGTTAGTGAGTGATGGGTGGTGGGGTGGTTAGTGAGTGAAAGGTGGTGAGGTGGTTAGTGAGTGATGGGTGGTGGGGTCGTTAGTGATGGGTGGTGGGGTCGTTAGTGATGGGTGGTGGGGTCGTTAGTGAGTGATGGGTGGTAGGGTCGTTAGTGATGGGTGGTGGGGTCATTAGTGAGTGATGGGTGGTGGGATCGTTAGTGATGGGTGGCGGGGTCGTTAGTGAGTGATGGGTGGTGGGGTCGTTAGTGAGTGATGGGTGGTAGGGTCGTTAGTGATGGGTGGTGGGGTAGTTAGTGAGTGATGGGTGGTGGGTTGTGGGGTGGTTAGTGACGGGTGGTGAGGTGGTTAGTGAGTGATGGGTGGTGGGTGGTTAGTGATAGGTGGTGGGGTGGTTAGTGATGAGTGGTGTGGTGGTTAGTGAGTGATGGGTGGTGGGTGGTTAGTGATAGGTAGTGGGGTGGTTAGTGATGGGTAGTGGGTTGTGGAGTCGTTAGTGCGTGATGGGTGGTGGGGTGGTTAGTGAGTGATGGGTGGTGGGGTGGATAGTGAGTGATGGGTGGTGGGGCGTTAGTGAAGGGTGGTGGGGTCGTTAGTAAGTGATGGGTGGTGGGGTCGTTAGTGATGGGTGGTGGGGTCGTTAGTGATGGGTGGTGGGGTCGTTAGTGATGGGTGGTGAGGTCGTTAGTGATGGGTGGTAGGGTCGTTAGTGATGGGTGGTGGGGTCGTTAGTGATGGGTGGTTGGGTCGTTAGTGATGGGTGGTGGGGTCGTTAGTGATCGGTGGTGAGGTCGTTAGTGATGAGTGGTAGGGTCGTTTGTGATGGGTGGTGGGGTCGTTAGTGATGGGTGGTGGGGTCGTTAATGATGGGTGGTGGCGTGGTTAGTGAGTGATGGTGGTGGGTGGTGGGGTGGTTAGTGAGTGATGGGTGGTGGGTGGTTAGTGAGTAATGGGTGGTGGCGTGGTTTGTGATGGGTGGTGAGGTGGTTAGTGAGTAATGGGTGATGAGTTGGTTAGTGAGTGATGGGTGGTGGAGTGGTTCGTGAGTGATGGGTGGTGGAGTGGTTAGTGAGTGATGGGTGGTGGGGTGGTTATTGAAGGATGGGTGGTGAGGTGGTTAGTGAGTGATAGGTGGTGAGTTGGTTAGTGAGTGATGGGTGGTGGAGTAGTTAGTGAGTGATGGGTGGTGGGGTGGTTAGTGAGTGAAAGGTGGTGAGGTGGTTAGTGAGTGATGGGTGGTGGGGTCGTTAGTGATGGGTGGTAGGGTCGTTAGTGATGGGTGGTGGGGTCATTAGTGAGTGATGGGTGGTGGGATCGTTAGTGATGGGTGGCGGGGTCGTTAGTGAGTGATGGGTGGTGGGGTCGTTAGTGAGTGATGGGTGGTAGGGTCGATAGTGATGGGTGGTGGGGTAGTTAGTGAGTGATGGGTGGTGGGTGGTGGGGTGGTTAGTGACGGGTGGTGAGGTGGTTAGTGAGTGATGGGTGGTGGGTGGTTAGTGATGGGTGGTGGGGTGGTTAGTGATGAGTGGTGTGGTGGTTAGTGAGTGATGGGTGGTGGGTGGTTAGTGATGGGTGGTGGGGTGGTTAGTGATGGGTAGTGGGTTGTGGAGTCGTTAGTGCGTGATGGGTGGTGGGGTGGTTAGTGAGTGATGGGTGGTGGGGTGGTTAGTGAGTGATGGGTGGTGGGGTCGTTAGTGAAGGGTGGTGGGGTCGTTAGTGAGTGATGGGTTGTGGGGTCGTTAGTGATGGGTGGTGGGGTCGTTAGTGATGGGTGGTGGGGTCGTTAGTGATGGGTGGTGAGGTCGTTAGTGATGGGTGGTAGGGTCGTTAGTGATGGGTGGTTGGGTCGTTAGTGATTGGTGGTGGGGTCGTTAGTGTTCGGTGGTGAAGTCGTTAGTGATGAGTGGTAGGGTCGTTTGTGATAGGTGGTGGGGTCGTTAGTGATGGGTGGTGGGGTCGTTAATGATGGGTGGTGGGGTGGTTAGTGAGTGATGGTGGTGGTAGGTGGGGTGGTTAGTGAGTGATGGGTGGTGGGTGGTGGGGTGGTTAGTGATGGGTGGTGGGTGGTGGGGTCGTTAGTGAGTGATGGGTGGTGAGGTGGTTAGTGAGTGATGGGTGGTGGGGTGGTTAGTGAGTGATGGGTGATGGGTGGTGGTGTGGTTAGTGAGTGATGGGTGATGGGTGGTGGGGTGGTTAGTGATGGGTTGTGGGTGGTGGGGTCGTTAGTGAGTGATGGGTGGTGAGGTGGTTAGTGAGTGAGGGTGGTGGGATGGTTAGTGAGTGATTGGTGGTGGGTGGTTAGTGAGTGATTGGTGGTGGGGTCGTTATTGAGTGACTAGTGGTGAGGTGGTTAGTGAGTGATGGGTGGTGAGTTGGTTAGTGAGTGATGGGTGGTGGTGTGGTTAGTGAGTGATGGGTGGTGGAGTGGTTAGTGAGTGATGGGTGGTGGGTGGTTAGTGAGTAATGGGTGGTGGCGTGGTTTGTGATGGGTGGTGAGGTGGTTAGTGAGTAATGGGTGATGAGGTGGTTAGTGAGTGATGGGTGGTGGAGTGGTTCGTGAGTGATGGGTGGTGGAGTGGTTAGTGAGTGATGGGTGGTGGGGTGGTTAGTGAAGGATGGGTGGTGAGGTGGTTAGTGAGTGATAGGTGGTGAGTTGGTTAGTGAGTGATGGGTGGTGGAGTAGTTAGTGAGTGATGGGTGGTGGGGTGGTTAGTGAGTGAAAGGTGGTGAGGTTGTTAGTGAGTGATGGCTGGTGGGGTCGTTAGTGATGGGTGGTGGGGTGGTTAGTGAGTGATGGTGGTGGGTGTTGGAGTTGTTAGTGAGTGATGGGTGGTGGGTGGTGGGGTGGTTAGTGATGAGTGGTGGGTGGTGGGGTCGTTAGTGAGTGATGGGTGGTGAGGTGGTTAGTGAGTGATGGGTGGTGGGGTGGTTAGTGAGTGATGGGTGATGGGTGGTGGTGTGGTTAGTGAGTGATGGGTGATGGGTGGTGGGGTGGTTAGTGATGGGTGGTGGGTGGTGGGGTCGTTAGTGAGTGATGGGTGATGAGGTGGTTAGTGAGTGATGGGTGGTGGGGTGGTTAGTGAGTGATGGGTGGTGGGTGGTTAGTGAATGATTGGTGGTGGGGTCGATATTGAGTGACGGGTGGTGAGGTGGTTAGTGAGTGATGGGTGGTGGGGTGGTTAGTGATGGGTGGTGGGATGGTTAGTGAGTGATGGGTGGTGGGGTGGTTAGTGAGTGATGGGTGGTGAGGTGGTTAGTGAGTAATGGGTGGTGGTTTGGTTAGTGAGTGATGGGTGGTGGGGTGGTTAGTGAGTGATGGGTGGTTGGTGGTGGGGTGGTTAGTGATGGGTGGTGGGGTCGTTAGTGATGGGTGGTGGGGTGGTTAGTGAGTGATGGGTGGTGGGTGGTGGGGTGGTTAGTGATGGGTGGTGGGTGGTGGGGTCGTTAGTGAGTGATGATTGGTGAGGTGGTTAGTGAGTTATGGGTGGTGGGTGGTTTGGTGGTTAGTGATGGGTGGTGGGTGGTGGGGTGGTTAGTGACGGGTGGTGAGGTGGTTAGTGAGTGATGGGTGGTGGGTGGTTAGTGATGGGTGGTGGGGTGGTTAGTGATGAGTGGTGTGGTGGTTAGTGAGTGATGGGTGGTGGGTGGTTAGTGATGGGTGGTGGGGTGGTTAGTGATGGGTAGTGGGTTGTGGAGTCGTTAGTGCGTGATGGGTGGTGGGGTGGTTAGTGAGTGATGGGTAGTGGGGTGGTTAGTGAGTGATGGGTGGTGGGGTCGTTAGTGAAGGGTGGTGGGGTCGTTAGTAAGTGATGGGTGGTGGGGTCGTTAGTGATGGGTGGTGGGGTCGTTAGTGATGGGTGGTGGGGTCGTTAGTGATGGGTGGTGGGGTCGTTAGTGATGGGTGGTGAGGTCGTTAGTGATGGGTGGTAGGGTCGTTAGTGATGGGTGGTGGGGTCGTTAGTGATGGGTGGTGGGGTCGTTAGCGATTGGTGGTGGGGTCGTTAGTGATCGGTGGTGAAGTCGTTAGTGATGAGTGGTAGGGTCGTTTGTGATGGGTGGTGGGGTCGTTAGTGATGGGTGGTGGGGTCGTTAATGATGGGTGGTGGGGTGGTTAGTGAGTGATGGTGGTGGTAGGTGGGGTGGTTAGTGAGTGATGGGTGGTGGGTGGTGGGGTCGTTAGTGAGTGATGGGTGGTGAGGTGGTTAGTGAGTGATGGGTGGTGGGGTGGTTAGTGAGTGATGGGTGATGGGTGGTGGTGTGGTTAGTGAGTGATGGGTGATGGGTGGTGGGGTGGTTAGTGATGGGTTGTGGGTGGTGGGGTCGTTAGTGAGTGATGGGTGGTGAGGTGGTTAGTGAGTGAGGGTGGTGGGGTGGTTAGTGAGTGATGGGTGGTGGGTGGTTATTGAGTGACGGGTGGTGAGGTGGTTAGTGAGTGATGGGTGGTAAGTTGGTTAGTGAGTGATGGGTGGTGGTGTGGTTAGTGAGTGATGGGTGGTGGAGTGGTTAGTGAGTGATGGGTGGTGGGTGGTTAGTGAGTAATGGGTGGTGGCGTGGTTTGTGATGGGTGGTGAGGTGGTTAGTGAGTAATGGGTGATGAGGTGGTTAGTGAGTGATGGGTGGTGGAGTGGTTCGTAAGTGATGGGTGGTGGAGTGGTTAGTGAGTGATAGGTGGTGAGTTGGTTAGTGAGTGAAAGGTGGTGGGGTGGTTAGTGAAGGATGGGTGGTGAGGTGGTTAGTGAGTGATAGGTGGTGAGTTGGTTAGTGAGTGATGGGTGGTGGAGTAGTTAGTGAGTGATGGGTGGTGGGGTGGTTAGTGAGTGAAAGGTGGTGAGGTGGTTAGTGAGTGATGGGTGGTGGGGTCGTTAGTGATGGGTGGTGGGGTCGTTAGTGATGGGTGGTGGGGTCGTTAGTGAGTGATGGGTGGTAGGGTCGTTAGTGATGGGTGGTGGGGTCATTAGTGAGTGATGGGTGGTGGGATCGTTAGTGATGGGTGGCGGGGTCGTTAGTGAGTGATGGGTGGTGGGGTCGTTAGTGAGTGATGGGTGGTAGGGTCGTTAGTGATGGGTGGTGGGGTAGTTAGTGAGTGATGGGTGGTGGGTTGTGGGGTGGTTAGTGACGGGTGGTGAGGTGGTTAGTGAGTGATGGGTGGTGGGTGGTTAGTGATAGGTGGTGGGGTGGTTAGTGATGAGTGGTGTGGTGGTTAGTGAGTGATGGGTGGTGGGTGGTTAGTGATGGGTAGTGGGGTGGTTAGTGATGGGTAGTGGGTTGTGGAGTCGTTAGTGCGTGATGGGTGGTGGGGTGGTTAGTGAGTGATGGGTGGTGGGGTGGATAGTGAGTGATGGGTGGTGGGGCGTTAGTGAAGGGTGGTGGGGTCGTTAGTAAGTGATGGGTGGTGGGGTCGTTAGTGATGGGTGGTGGGGTCGTTAGTGATGGGTGGTGGGGTCGTTAGTGATGGGTGGTGAGGTCGTTAGTGATGGGTGGTAGGGTCGTTAGTGATGGGTGGTGGGGTCGTTAGTGATGGGTGGTTGGGTCGTTAGTGATGGGTGGTGGGGTCGTTAGTGATCGGTGGTGAGGTCGTTAGTGATGAGTGGTAGGGTCGTTTGTGATGGGTGGTGGGGTCGTTAGTGATGGGTGGTGGGGTCGTTAATGATGGGTGGTGGCGTGGTTAGTGAGTGATGGTGGTGGGTGGTGGGGTGGTTAGTGAGTGATGGGTGGTGGGTGGTTAGCGAGTAATGGGTGGTGGCGTGGTTTGTGATGGGTGGTGAGGTGGTTAGTGAGTAATGGGTGATGAGTTGGTTAGTGAGTGATGGGTGGTGGAGTGGTTCGTGAGTGATGGGTGGTGGAGTGGTTAGTGAGTGATGGGTGGTGGGGTGGTTATTGAAGGATGGGTGGTGAGGTGGTTAGTGAGTGATAGGTGGTGAGTTGGTTAGTGAGTGATGGGTGGTGGAGTAGTTAGTGAGTGATGGGTGGTGGGGTGGTTAGTGAGTGAAAGGTGGTGAGGTGGTTAGTGAGTGATGGGTGGTGGGGTCGTTAGTGATGGGTGGTAGGGTCGTTAGTGATGGGTGGTGGGGTCATTAGTGAGTGATGGGTGGTGGGATCGTTAGTGATGGGTGGCGGGGTCGTTAGTGAGTGATGGGTGGTGGGGTCGTTAGTGAGTGATGGGTGGTAGGGTCGATAGTGATGGGTGGTGGGGTAGTTAGTGAGTGATGGGTGGTGGGGTGGTTAGTGACGGGTGGTGAGGTGGTTAGTGAGTGATGGGTGGTGGGTGGTTAGTGATGGGTGGTGGGGTGGTTAGTGATGAGTGGTGTGGTGGTTAGTGAGTGATGGGTGGTGGGTGGTTAGTGATGGGTGGTGGGGTGGTTAGTGATGGGTAGTGGGTTGTGGAGTCGTTAGTGCGTGATGGGTGGTGGGGTGGTTAGTGAGTGATGGGTGGTGGGGTGGTTAGTGAGTGATGGGTGGTGGGGTCGTTAGTGAAGGGTGGTGGGGTCGTTAGTGAGTGATGGGTTGTGGGGTCGTTAGTGATGGGTGGTTGGGTCGTTAGTGATGGGTGGTGGGGTCGTTAGTGATGGGTGGTGAGGTCGTTAGTGATGGGTGGTAGGGTCGTTAGTGATGGGTGGTTGGGTCGTTAGTGATTGGTGGTGGGGTCGTTAGTGTTCGGTGGTGAAGTCGTTAGTGATGAGTGGTAGGGTCGTTTGTGATAGGTGGTGGGGTCGTTAGTGATGGGTGGTGGGGTCGTTAATGATGGGTGGTGGGGTGGTTAGTGAGTGATGGTGGTGGTAGGTGGGGTGGTTAGTGAGTGATGGGTGGTGGGTGGTGGGGTGGTTAGTGATGGGTGGTGGGTGGTGGGGTCGTTAGTGAGTGATGGGTGGTGAGGTGGTTAGTGAGTGATGGGTGGTGGGGTGGTTAGTGAGTGATGGGTGATGGGTGGTGGTGTGGTTAGTGAGTGATGGGTGATGGGTGGTGGGGTGGTTAGTGATGGGTTGTGGGTGGTGGGGTCGTTAGTGAGTGATGGGTGGTGAGGTGGTTAGTGAGTGAGGGTGGTGGGATGGTTAGTGAGTGATTGGTGGTGGGTGGTTAGTGAGTGATTGGTGGTGGGGTCGTTATTGAGTGACTAGTGGTGAGGTGGTTAGTGAGTGATGGGTGGTGAGTTGGTTAGTGAGTGATGGGTGGTGGTGTGGTTAGTGAGTGATGGGTGGTGGAGTGGTTAGTGAGTGATGGGTGGTGGGTGGTTAGTGAGTAATGGGTGGTGGCGTGGTTTGTGATGGGTGGTGAGGTGGTTAGTGAGTAATGGGTGATGAGGTGGTTAGTGAGTGATGGGTGGTGGAGTGGTTCGTGAGTGATGGGTGGTGGAGTGGTTAGTGAGTGATGGGTGGTGGGGTGGTTAGTGAAGGATGGGTGGTGAGGTGGTTAGTGAGTGATAGGTGGTGAGTTGGTTAGTGAGTGATGGGTGGTGGAGTAGTTAGTGAGTGATGGGTGGTGGGGTGGTTAGTGAGTGAAAGGTGGTGAGGTTGTTAGTGAGTGATGGCTGGTGGGGTCGTTAGTGATGGGTGGTGGGGTCGTTAGTGATGGGTGGTGGGGTCGTTAGTGAGTGATGGGTGGTAGGGTCGTTAGTGATGGGTGGTGGGGTCATTAGTGAGTGATGGGTGGTGGGATCGTTAGTGATAGGTGGCGGGGTCGTTAGTGAGTGATGGGTGGTGGGGTCGTTAGTGAGTGATGGGTGGTAGGGTCGTTAGTGATGGGTGGTGGGGTAGTTAGTGAGTGATGGGTGGTGGGTGGTGGGGTGGTTAGTGACGGGTGGTGAGGTGGCTAGAGAGTGATGGGTGGTGGGTGGTTAGTGATGGGTGGTGGGGTGGTTAGTGATGAGTGGTGTGGTGGTTAGTGAGTGATGGGTGGTGGTTGGTTAGTGATGGGTGGTGGGGTGGTTAGTGATGGGTAGTGGGTTGTGGAGTCGTTAGTGCGTGATGGGTGGTGGGGTGGTTAGTGAGTGATGGGTGGTGGGGTGGTTAGTGAGTGATGGGTGGTGGGGTCGTTAGTGAAGGGTGGTGGGGTCGTTAGTGAGTGATGGGTGGTGGGGTCGTTAGTGATGGGTGGTGGGGTCGTTAGTGATGGGTGGTGGGGTCGTTAGTGATGGGTGGTGAGGTCGTTAGTGATGGGTGGTGGGGTCGTTAGTGATGGGTGGTGAGGTCGTTAGTGATGGGTGGTAGGGTCGTTAGTGATGGGTGGTGGGGTCGTTAGTGATGGGTGGTGAGGTCGTTAGTGATGAGTGGTAGGGTCGTTTGTGATGGGTGGTGGGGTCGTTAGTGATGGGTGGTGGGGTCGTTAATGATGGGTGGTGGGGTAGTTAGTGAGTGATGGTGGTGGGTGGTGGGGTGGTTAGTGAGTGATGGGTGGTGGGTGGTGGGGTGGTTAGTGATGGGTGGTGGGTAGTGGGGTCGTTAGTGAGTGATGGGTGGTGAGGTGGTTAGTGAGTGATGGGTGGTGGGGTGGTTAGTGAGTTATGGGTGATGGGTGGTGGTGTGGTTAGTGAGTGATGGGTGATGGGTGGTGGGGTGGTTAGTGATGGGTGGTGGGTGGTGGGGTCGTTAGTGAGTGATGGGTGGTGAGGTGGTTAGTGAGTGATGGGTGGTGGGGTAGTTAGTGAGTGATGGGTGGTGGGTGGTTAGTGAGTGATTGGTGGTGGGGTCGTTATTGAGTGACGGGTGGTGAGGTGGTTAGTGAGTGATGGGTGGTGAGTTGGTTAGTGTGTGATGGGTGGTGGTGTGGTTAGTGAGTGATGGGTGGTGGAGTGGTTAGTGAGTGATGGGTGGTGGGTGGTTAGTGAGTGATGGGTGGTGGGGTGGTTTGTGATGGGTGGTGAGGTGGTTAGTGAGTAATGGGTGATGAGGTGGTTAGTGAGTGATGGGTGGTGGAGTGGTTCGTGAGTGATGGGTTGTGGAGTGGTTAGTGAGTGATGGGTGGTGGGGTGGTTAGTGAGGGATGGGTGGTGAGGTGGTTAGTGAGTGATGGGTGGTGAGTTGGTTAGTGAGTGATGGGTGGTGGAGTAGTTAGTGAGTGATGGGTGGTGGGGTGGTTAGTGAGTGAAAGGTGGTGAGGTGGTTAGTGAGTGATGGGTGGTGGGGTCGTTAGTGATGGGTGGTGGGGTCGTTAGTGATGGGTGGTGGGGTCGTTAGTGATTGATGGGTGGTGGGGGTCGTTAGTGATGGGTGGTGGGGACATTAGTGAGTGATGGGTGGTGGGATCGTTAGTGATGGGTGGCGGGGTCGTTAGTGAGTGATGGGTGGTGGGGTCGTTAGTGCGTGATGGGTAGTGGGGTCGTTAGTGATGGGTGGTGGGGTAGTTAGTGAGAGATGGGTGGTGGGTGGTGGGGTGGTTAGTGACGGGTGGTGAGGTGGTTAGTGAGTGTTGGGGGTGGGTGGTTAGTGATGGGTGGTGGGGTGGTTAGTGATGAGTGGTGTGGTGGTTAGTGAGTGATGGGTGGTGGGTGGTTAGTGATGGGTGGTGGGGTGGTTAGTGATGGGTAGTGGGTTGTGGGGTCGTTAGTGCGTGATGGGTGGTGGAATGGTTAGTGAGTGATGGGTGGTGGGGTGGTTAGTGAGTGATGGGTGGTGGGGTCGTTAGTGAAGGGTGGTGGGGTCGTTAGTGAATGATGGTTGGTGGGGTGGTTAGTGAGTGATGGGTGGTGGGGTCGTTAGTGATGAGTGGTAGGGTCGTTTGTGATGGGTGGTGGGGTCGTTAGTGATGGGTGGTGGGGTCGTTAATGATGGGTGGTGGGGTGGTTAGTGAGTGATGGTGGTGGGTGGTGGGGTGGTTAGTGAGTGACGGGTGGTGGGTGGTAGGGTGGTTAGTGATTGGTGGTGGGTGGTGGGGTCGTTAGTGAGTGATGGGTGGTGAGGTGGTTAGTGAGTGATGGGTGGTGGGGTGGTTAGTGAGTGATGGGTGATGGGTGGTGGTGTGGTTAGTGAGTGATGGGTGATGGGTGTTGGGGTGGTTAGTGGTGGGTGGTGGGGTGGTTAGTGACGGGTGGTGAGGTGGATGGGTGGTGCGGTCGTTAGTGAGTGATGGGTGGTGAGGTGGTTAGTGAGTGATGGGTGGTGAGGTGGTTAGTGAGTGATGGGTGGTGGGGTGGTTAGTGAGTGATGGGTGCTGGGTGGTTAGTGAGTGATGGGTGGTGGGGTCGTTAGTGATGGGTGGTGGGGTCGTTAGTGATGGGTGGTGGGGTCGTTAGTGAGTGATGGGTGGTAGGGTCGTTAGTGATGGGTGGTGGGGTCATTAGTGAGTGATGGGTGGTGGGATCGTTAGTGATGGGTGGCGGGGTCGTTAGTGAGTGATGGGTGGTGGGGTCGTTAGTGAGTGATGGGTGGTAGGGTCGTTAGTGATGGGTGGTGGGGTAGTTAGTGAGTTATGGGTGGTGGGTGGTGGGGTGGTTAGTGACGGGTGGTGAGGTGGTTAGTGAGTGATGGGTGGTGGGTGGTTAGTGATGGGTGGTGGGGTGGTTAGTGATGAGTGGTGTGGTGGTTAGTGAGTGATGGGCGGTGGGTGGTTAGTGATGGGTGGTGGGGTGGTTAGTGATGGGTAGTGGGTTGTGGAGTCGTTAGTGCGTGATGGGTGGTGGGGTGGTTAGTGAGTGATGGGTGGTGGGGTAGTTAGTGAGTGATGGGTGGTGGGGTCGTTAGTGAAGGGTGGTGGGGTCGTTAGTGAGTGATGGGTGGTGGGGTCGTTAGTGATGGGTGGTGGGGTCGTTAGTGATGGGTGGTGGGGTCGTTAGTGATGGGTGGTGGGGTCGTTAGTGATGGGTGGTGAGGTCGTTAGTGATGGGTGGTAGGGTCGTTAGTGATGGGTGGTGGGGTCGTTAGTGATCGGTGGTGAAGTCGTTAGTGATGAGTGGTAGGGTCGTTTGTGATGGGTGGTGGGGTCGTTAATGATGGGTGGTGGGGTGGTTAGTGAGTGATGGTGGTGGTAGGTGGGGTGGTTAGTGAGTGATGGGTGGTGGGTGGTGGGGTGGTTAGTGATGGGTAGTGGGTGGTGGGGTCGTTAGTGAGTGATGGGTGGTGAGGTGGTTAGTGAGTGATGGGTGGTGGGGTGGTTAGTGAGTGATGGGTGATGGGTGGTGGTGTGGTTAGTGAGTGATGGGTGATGGGTGGTGGGGTGGTTAGTGATGGGTTGTGGGTGGTGGGGTCGTTAGTGAGTGATGGGTGGTGAGGTGGTTAGTGAGTGAGGGTGGTGGGGTGGTTAGTGAGTGATTGGTGGTGGGTGGTTAGTGAGTGATTGGTGGTGGGGTCGTTATTGAGTGACTAGTGGTGAGGTGGTTAGTGAGTGATGGGTGGTGAGTTGGTTAGTGAGTGATGGGTGGTGGTGTGGTTAGTGAGTGATGGGTGGTGGAGTGGTTAGTGAGTGATGGGTGGTGGGTGGTTAGTGAGTAATGGGTGGTGGCGTGGTTTGTGATGGGTGGTGAGGTGGTTAGTGAGTAATGGGTGATGAGGTGGTTAGTGAGTGATGGGTGGTGGAGTGGTTCGTGAGTGATGGGTGGTGGAGTGGTTAGTGAGTGATGGGTGGTGGGGTGTTTAGTGAAGGATGGGTGGTGAGGTGGTTAGTGAGTGATAGGTGGTGAGTTGGTTAGTGAGTGATGGGTGGTGGAGTAGTTAGTGAGTGATGGGTGGTGGGGTGGTTAGTGAGTGAAAGGTGGTGAGGTCGTTAGTGAGTGATGGCTGGTGGGGTCGTTAGTGATGGGTGGTGGGGTCGTTAGTGATGGGTGGTGGGGTCGTTAGTGAGTGATGGGTGGTAGGGTCGTTAGTGATGGGTGGTGGGGTCATTAGTGAGTGATGGGTGGTGGGATCGTTAGTGATGGGTAGCGGGGTCGTTAGTGAGTGATGGGTGGTGGGGTCGTTAGTGAGTGATGGGTGGTAGGGTCGTTAGTGATGGGTGGTGGGGTAGTTAGTGAGTGATGGGTGGTGGGTGGTGGGGTGGTTAGTGACGGGTGGTGAGGTGGTTAGTGAGTGATGGGTGGTGGGTGGTTAGTGATGGGTGGTGGGGTGGTTAGTGATGAGTGGTGTGGTGGTTAGTGAGTGATGGGTGGTGGGTGGTTAGTGATGGGTGGTGGGGTGGTTAGTGATGGGTAGTGGGTTGTGGAGTCGTTAGTGCGTGATGGGTGGTGGGGTGGTTAGTGAGTGATGGGTGGTGGGGTGGTTAGTGAGTGATGGGTGGTGGGGTCGTTAGTGAAGGGTGGTGGGGTCGTTAGTGAGTGATGGGTGGTGGGGTCGTTAGTGATGGGTGGTGGGGTCGTTAGTGATGGGTGATGGGGTCGTTAGTGATGGGTGGTGAGGTCGTTAGTGATGGGTGGTAGGGTCGTTAGTGATGGGTGGTGGGGTCGTTAGTGATGGGTGGTGGGGTCGTTAGTGATGGGTGGTGGGGTCGTTAGTGATCGGTGGTGAGGTCGTTAGTGATGAGTGGTAGGGTCGTTCGTGATGGGTGGTGGGGTCGTTAGTGATGGGTGGTGGGGTCGTTAATGATGGGTGGTGGGGTGGTTAGTGAGTGATGGTGGTGGGTGGTGGGGTGGTTAGTGAGTGATGGGTGGTGGGTGGTGGGGTGGTTAGTGATGGGTGGTGGGTAGTGGGGTCGTTAGTGAGTGATGGGTGGTGGGTAGTGGGGTCGTTAGTGAGTGATGGGTGGTGAGGTGGTTAGTGAGTGATGGGTGGTGGGGTGGTTAGTGAGTTATGGGTGATGGGTGGTGGTGTTGTTAGTGAGTGATGGGTGATGGGTGGTGGGGTGGTTAGTGATGGGTGGTGGGTGGTGGGGTCGTTAGTGAGTGATGGGTGGTGAGGTGGTTAGTGAGTGATGGGTGGTGGGGTGGTTAGTGAGTGATGGGTGGTGGGTGGTTAGTGAGTGATTGGTGGTGGGGTCGTTATTGAGTGACGGGTGGTGAGGTGGTTAGTGAGTGATGGGTGGTGAGTTGGTTAGTGTGTGATGGGTGGTGGTGTGGTTAGTGAGTGATGGGTGGTGGAGTGGTTAGTGAGTGATGGGTGGTGGGTGGTTAGTGAGTGATGGGTGGTGGGGTGGTTTGTGATGGGTGGTGAGGTGGTTAGTGAGTAATGGGTGATGAGGTGGTTAGTGAGTGATGGGTGGTGGAGTGGTTCGTGAGTGATGGGTGGTGGAGTGGTTAGTGAGTGATGGGTGGTGGGGTGGTTAGTGAGGGATGGGTGGTGAGGTGGTTAGTGAGTGATGGGTGGTGAGTTGGTTAGTGAGTGATGGGTGGTGGAGTAGTTAGTGAGTGATGGGTGGTGGGGTGGTTAGTGAGTGAAAGGTGGTGAGGTGGTTAGTGAGTGATGGGTGGTGGGGTCGTTAGTGATGGGTGGTGGGGTCGTTAGTGATGGGTGGTGGGGTCGTTAGTGATTGATGGGTGGTGGGGGTCGTTAGTGATGGGTGGTGGGGTAGTTAGTGAGAGATGGGTGGTGGGGTAGTTAGTGAGAGATGGGTGGTGGGTGGTGGGGTGGTTAGTGACGGGTGGTGAGGTGGTTAGTGAGTGTTGGGGGTGGGTGGTTAGTGATGGGTGGTGGGGTGGTTAGTGATGAGTGGTGTGGTGGTTAGTGAGTGATGGGTGGTGGGTGGTTAGTGATGGGTGGTGGGGTGGTTAGTGACGGGTAGTGGGTTGTGGGGTCGTTAGTGCGTGATGGGTGGTGGAATGGTTAGTGAGTGATGGGTGGTGGGGTGGTTAGTGAGTGATGGGTGGTGGGGTCGTTAGTGAAGGGTGGTGGGGTCGTTAGTGAATGATGGTTGGTGGGGTGGTTAGTGAGTGATGGGTGGTGGGGTCGTTAGTGATGAGTGGTAGGGTCGTTTGTGATGGGTGGTGGGGTCGTTAGTGATGGGTGGTGGGGTCGTTAATGATGGGTGGTGGGGTGGTTAGTGAGTGATGGTGGTGGGTGGTGGGGTGGTTAGTGAGTGACGGGTGGTGGGTGTTAGGGTGGTTAGTGATTGGTGGTGGGTGGTGGGGTCGTTAGTGAGTGATGGGTGGTGAGGTGGTTAGTGAGTGATGGGTGGTGGGGTGGTTAGTGAGTGATGGGTGATGGGTGGTGGTGCGGTTAGTGAGTGATGGGTGATGGGTGGTGGGGTGGTTAGTGATGGGTGGTGCGGTCGTTAGTGAGTGATGGGTGGTGAGGTGGTTAGTGAGTGATGGGTGGTGAGGTGGTTAGTGAGTGATGGGTGGTGGGGTGGTTAGTGAGTGATGGGTGGTGGGTGGTTAGTGAGTGATTGGTGGTGGGGTCGTTATTGAGTGACGGGTGGTGAGGTGGTTAGTGAGTGATGGGTGGTGGGGTGGTTAGTGATGGGTGGTGGGATGGTTAGTGAGTGATGGGTGGTGGGGTGGTTAGTGAGTGATGGGTGGTGAGGTGGTTAGTGAGTGATGGGTGGTGGGGTGGTTAGTGAGTGATGGGTGGTGGGGTAGTTAGTGAGTGATGGGTGGTGAGGTGGTTAGTGAGAGATGGGTGGTGAGGTGGTTATTGAGTGATGGGTGGTGGGGTGGTTAGTGAGTGATGGGTGGTGGGTGGTTAGTGAGTGATGGGTGGTGGGGTCGTTACTGAGTGATGGGTGGTGCGGTGGTTACTGAGTGATGGGTGGTGGGGTGGTTAGTGATGGGTGGTGGGATGGTTAGTGAGTGATGGGTGGTGGGGTGGTTAGTAAGTGATGGGTGGTGAGGTGGTTAGTGAGTGATGGGATGTGGGGTGGTTAGTGAGTGATGGGTAGTGAGGTGGTTAGTGAGTGATGGTTGGTGAGGTGGTTTGTGAGTGATGGGTAGTGGAGTGGTTAGTGAGTGATGAGTGGTGGGGTAGTTAGTGAGTGATGGGTGGTGAGGTGGTTAGTGAGTGATGGGTGGTGAGGTGGTTAGTGAGTGATGGGTGGTGGAGTGGTTAGTGAATGATGGGTGGGGGGGTTGTTAGTGAGTGAAGGGTGGTGAGGTTATTAGTGAGTGATGGGTGGTGAGGTGGTTAGTGAGTGATGGGTGGTGGGGTAGTTAGTGAAGGGTGGTGGGTTGTGGGGTCGTTAGTGAGTGATGGGTGTTGAGGAGGTTAGTGATGGGTGATGGGGTGGTTAGTGAGTGATGGGTGGTGGGGTCGTTAGTGATGGGCGGTGGGTGGTAGGGTCGTTAATGAGTGATGGGTGGTGAGGTGGTTAGTGAGTGATGGGTGGTGGGGTGGTTAGTGAGTGATGGGTGGTGGGGTCTTTAGTGAGTGATGGGTGGTGGGGTCGTTAGTGATGGGTGGTGGGGTCGTTAGTGATCGGTGGTGGGGTCGTTAGTGATGGGTGGTGGGGTCGTTAGTGATGGGTGGTGGGGTCGTTAGTGAGTGATGGGTGGTGGGGTCGTTAGTGATGGGTGGTTGGGCTGTTAGTGATGTGTGGTGGGGTCGTTAGTGATGGGTGGTGGAGTCGTTAGTGATGGGTGGTGGGGTCGTTAGTGATGGTTGGCGGGGTCGTTAGTCAAGGATGGGTGGTGGGGTCGTTAGTGTGTGATGAGTGGTGGGGTCGTTAGTGATGGGTGCTGGGGTGGTTAGTGAGTGATGGGTGGTGGGTGCTGGGGTGGTTAGTGATGGGTGGTATGTGGTTTGGTCGTTAGTGAGTGATGGGTGGTGGGGTCGTTAGTGATGGGTGGTGGGGTCGTTAGTGATGGATGGTGGGGTCGTTAGTGATGGGTAGTGGGGTCGTTAGTGATGGGTGGCGGGGTCGTTAGTGAGTGATGGGTGGTGGGATCGTTAGTGAGTGATGGGTGGTGGGGTGGTTACTGAGTGATGGGTGGTAGGTGGTGGGGTGGTTAGTGATGAGTGGTGAGGTGGTTAGTGAGTGATGGGTGGTGGGTGATTAGTGATGGGTGGTGGGGTGGTTAGTGATGAGTGGTGAGGTGGTTAGTGAGTGATGGGTGGTGGGTGGTAAGTGATGAATGGTGGGGTGGTTAGTGATGGGTGGTGGGGTGGTTAGTGATGAGTGGTGAGGTGGTTAGTGAGTGATGGGTGGTGGGTGGTAAGTGATGAATGGTGGGGTGTTTAGTGATGGGTGGTGGGGTGGTTAGTGATGAGTAGTGAGGTGGTTAGTGAGTGATGGGTGGTGGGTGGTAAGTGATGAATGGTGGGGTGGTTAGTGATGGGTGGTGGGGTGGTTAGTGATGAGTGGTGAGGTGGTTAGTGAGTGATGGGTGGTGGGTGGTTAGTGATGAATGGTGGGGTGGTTAGTGAGTGATGGATGGTGGGGTGGTTAGTGATGGGTGGTGGGGTCGTTAGTGAGTGATGGGTGGTGAGGTGGTTAGTGAGAGATGGGTGGTGAGGTGGTTATTGAGTGATGGGTGGTGGGGTGGTTAGTGAGTGATGGGTGGTGGGTGGTTAGTGAGTGATGGGTGGTGGGGTCGTTACTGAGTGATGGGTGGTGCGGTGGTTACTGAGTGATGGGTGGTGGGGTGGTTAGTGATGGGTGGTGGGATGGTTAGTGAGTGATGGGTGGTGGGGTGGTTAGTAAGTGATGGGTGGTGAGGTGATTAGTGAGTGATGGGATGTGGGGTGGTTAGTGAGTGATGGGTAGTGAGGTGGTTAGTGAGTGATGGTTGGTGAGGTGGTTTGTGAGTGATGGGTAGTGGAGTGGTTAGTGAGTGATGAGTGGTGGGGTAGTTAGTGAGTGATGGGTGGTGAGGTGGTTAGTGAGTGATGGGTGGTGAGGTGGTTAGTGAGTGATGGGTGGTGGAGTGGTTAGTGAATGATGGGTGGGGGGGTTGTTAGTGAGTGAAGGGTGGTGAGGTTATTAGTGAGTGATGGGTGGTGAGGTGGTTAGTGAGTGATGGGTGGTGGGGTAGTTAGTGAAGGGTGGTGGGTTGTGGGGTCGTTAGTGAGTGATGGGTGTTGAGGTGGTTAGTGATGGGTGATGGGGTGGTTAGTGAGTGATGGGTGGTGGGGTCGTTAGTGATGGGCGGTGGGTGGTAGGGTCGTTAGTGAGTGATGGGTGGTGAGGTGGTTAGTGAGTGATGGGTGGTGGGGTGGTTAGTGAGTGATGGGTGGTGGGGTCTTTAGTGAGTGATGGGTGGTGGGGTCGTTAGTGATGGGTGGTGGGGTCGTTAGTGATCGGTGGTGGGGTCGTTAGTGATGGGTGGTGGGGTCGTTAGTGATGGGTGGTGGGGTCGTTAGTGAGTGATGGGTGGTGGGGTCGTTAGTGATGGGTGGTTGGGCTGTTAGTGATGTGTGGTGGGGTCGTTAGTGATGGGTGGTGGAGTCGTTAGTGATGGGTGGTGGGGTCGTTAGTGATGGTTGGCGGGGTCGTTAGTCAAGGATGGGTGGTGGGGTCGTTAGTGTGTGATGAGTGGTGGGGTCGTTAGTGATGGGTGCTGGGGTGGTTAGTGAGTGATGGGTGGTGGGTGCTGGGGTGGTTAGTGATGGGTGGTATGTGGTTTGGTCGTTAGTGAGTGATGGGTGGTGGGGTCGTTAGTGATGGGTGGTGGGGTCGTTAGTGATGGATGGTGGGGTCGTTAGTGGTGGGTAGTGGGGTCGTTAGTGATGGGTGGCGGGGTCGTTAGTGAGTGATGGGTGGTGGGGTCGTTAGTGAGTGATGGGTGGTGGGGTGGTTACTGAGTGATGGGTGGTAGGTGGTGGGGTGGTTAGTGATGAGTGGTGAGGTGGTTAGTGAGTGATGGGTGGTGGGTGATTAGTGATGGGTGGTGGGGTGGTTAGTGATGAGTGGTGAGGTGGTTAGTGAGTGATGGGTGGTGGGTGGTAAGTGATGAATGGTGGGGTGGTTAGTGATGGGTGGTGGGGTGGTTAGTGATGAGTGGTGAGGTGGTTAGTGAGTGATGGGTGGTGGGTGGTTAGTGATGAACGGTGGGGTGGTTAGTGATGGGTGGTGGGATGGTTAGTGGTGAGTGGTGAGGTGGTTAGTGAGTGATGGGTGGTGTGTGGTTAGTGATGGGTGGTGGGGTGGTTAGTGATGAGTTGTGAGGTGGTTAGTGAGTGATGGGTGGTGGGTGGTAAGTGATGAATGGTGGGGTGGTTAGTGATGGGTGGTGGGGTGGTTAGTGATGAGTGGTGAGGTGGTTAGTGAGTGATGGGTGGTGGGTGGTAAGTGATGAATGGTGGGGTGGTTAGTGATGGGTGGTGGGGTGGTTAGTGATGGGTGGTGGGGTGGTTAGTGATGAGTGGTGAGGTGGTTAGTGAGTGATGGGTGGTGGGTGGTTAGTGATGAATGGTGGGGTGGTTAGTGAGTGATGGATGGTGGGGTGGTTAGTGATGGGTGGTGGGGTCGTTAGTGAGTGATGGGTGGTGAGGTGGTTAGTGAGTGATGGGTGGTGGAGTGGTTAGTGAATGATGGGTGGGGGGGTTGTTAGTGAGTGAAGGGTGGTGAGGTTATTAGTGAGTGATGGGTGGTGAGGTGGTTAGTGAGTGATGGGTGGTGGGGTAGTTAGTGAAGGGTGGTGGGTTGTGGGGTCGTTAGTGAGTGATGGGTGTTGAGGTGGTTAGTGATGGGTGATGGGGTGGTTAGTGAGTGATGGGTGGTGGGGTCGTTAGTGATGGGCGGTGGGTGGTAGGGTCGTTAGTGAGTGATGGGTGGTGAGGTGGTTAGTGAGTGATGGGTGGTGGGGTGGTTAGTGAGTGATGGGTGGTGGGGTCTTTAGTGAGTGATGGGTGGTGGGGTCGTTAGTGATGGGTGGTGGGGTCGTTAGTGATCGGTGGTGGGGTCGTTAGTGATGGGTGGTGGGGTCGTTAGTGATGGGTGGTGGGGTCGTTAGTGAGTGATGGGTGGTGGGGTCGTTAGTGATGGGTGGTTGGGCTGTTAGTGATGTGTGGTGGGGTCGTTAGTGATGGGTGGTGGAGTCGTTAGTGATGGGTGGTGGGGTCGTTAGTGATGGTTGGCGGGGTCGTTAGTCAAGGATGGGTGGTGGGGTCGTTAGTGTGTGATGAGTGGTGGGGTCGTTAGTGATGGGTGCTGGGGTGGTTAGTGAGTGATGGGTGGTGGGTGCTGGGGTGGTTAGTGATGGGTGGTATGTGGTTTGGTCGTTAGTGAGTGATGGGTGGTGGGGTCGTTAGTGATGGGTGGTGGGGTCGTTAGTGATGGATGGTGGGGTCGTTAGTGATGGGTAGTGGGGTCGTTAGTGATGGGTGGCGGGGTCGTTAGTGAGTGATGGGTGGTGGGGTCGTTAGTGAGTGATGGGTGGTGGGGTGGTTACTGAGTGATGGGTGGTAGGTGGTGGGGTGGTTAGTGATGAGTGGTGAGGTGGTTAGTGAGTGATGGGTGGTGGGTGATTAGTGATGGGTGGTGGGGTGGTTAGTGATGAGTGGTGAGGTGGTTAGTGAGTGATGGGTGGTGGGTGGTAAGTGATGAATGGTGGGGTGGTTAGTGATGGGTAGTGGGGTGGTTAGTGATGAGTGGTGAGGTGGTTAGTGAGTGATGGGTGGTGGGTGGTTAGTGATGAACGGTGGGGTGGTTAGTGATGGGTGGTGGGATGGTTAGTGGTGAGTGGTGAGGTGGTTAGTGAGTGATGGGTGGTGTGTGGTTAGTGATGGGTGGTGGGGTGGTTAGTGATGAGTTGTGAGGTGGTTAGTGAGTGATGGGTGGTGGGTGGTAAGTGATGAATAGTGGGGTGGTTAGTGATGGGTGGTGGGGTGGTTAGTGATGAGTGGTGAGGTGGTTAGTGAGTGATGGGTGGTGGGTGGTAAGTGATGAATGGTGGGGTGGTTAGTGATGGGTGGTGGGGTGGTTAGTGATGGGTGGTGGGGTGGTTAGTGATGAGTGGTGAGGTGGTTAGTGAGTGATGGGTGGTGGGTGGTTAGTGATGAATGGTGGGGTGGTTAGTGAGTGATGGATGGTGGGGTGGTTAGTGATGGGTGGTGGGGTCGTTAGTGAGTGATGGGTGGTGAGGTGGTTAGTGAGTGATGGGTGGTGGAGTGGTTAGTGAATGATGGGTGGGGGGGTTGTTAGTGAGTGAAGGGTGGTGAGGTTATTAGTGAGTGATGGGTGGTGAGGTGGTTAGTGAGTGATGGGTGGTGGGGTAGTTAGTGAAGGGTGGTGGGTTGTGGGGTCGTTAGTGAGTGATGGGTGTTGAGGTGGTTAGTGATGGGTGATGGGGTGGTTAGTGAGTGATGGGTGGTGGGGTCGTTAGTGATGGGCGGTGGGTGGTAGGGTCGTTAGTGAGTGATGGGTGGTGAGGTGGTTAGTGAGTGATGGGTGGTGGGGTGGTTAGTGAGTGATGGGTGGTGGGGTCTTTAGTGAGTGATGGGTGGTGGGGTCGTTAGTGATGGGTGGTGGGGTCGTTAGTGATCGGTGGTGGGGTCGTTAGTGATGGGTGGTGGGGTCGTTAGTGATGGGTGGTGGGGTCGTTAGTGAGTGATGGGTGGTGGGGTCGTTAGTGATGGGTGGTTGGGCTGTTAGTGATGTGTGGTGGGGTCGTTAGTGATGGGTGGTGGAGTCGTTAGTGATGGGTGGTGGGGTCGTTAGTGATGGTTGGCGGGGTCGTTAGTCAAGGATGGGTGGTGGGGTCGTTAGTGTGTGATGAGTGGTGGGGTCGTTAGTGATGGGTGCTGGGGTGGTTAGTGAGTGATGGGTGGTGGGTGCTGGGGTGGTTAGTGATGGGTGGTATGTGGTTTGGTCGTTAGTGAGTGATGGGTGGTGGGGTCGTTAGTGATGGGTGGTGGGGTCGTTAGTGATGGATGGTGGGGTCGTTAGTGATGGGTAGTGGGGTCGTTAGTGATGGGTGGCGGGGTCGTTAGTGAGTGATGGGTGGTGGGGTCGTTAGTGAGTGATGGGTGGTGGGGTGGTTACTGAGTGATGGGTGGTAGGTGGTGGGGTGGTTAGTGATGAGTGGTGAGGTGGTTAGTGAGTGATGGGTGGTGGGTGATTAGTGATGGGTGGTGGGGTGGTTAGTGATGAGTGGTGAGGTGGTTAGTGAGTGATGGGTGGTGGGTGGTAAGTGATGAATGGTGGGGTGGTTAGTGATGGGTGGTGGGGTGGTTAGTGATGAGTGGTGAGGTGGTTAGTGAGTGATGGGTGGTGGGTGGTTAGTGATGAACGGTGGGGTGGTTAGTGATGGGTGGTGGGATGGTTAGTGGTGAGTGGTGAGGTGGTTAGTGAGTGATGGGTGGTGTGTGGTTAGTGATGGGTGGTGGGGTGGTTAGTGATGAGTTGTGAGGTGGTTAGTGAGTGATGGGTGGTGGGTGGTAAGTGATGAATGGTGGGGTGGTTAGTGATGGGTGGTGGGGTGGTTAGTGATGAGTGGTGAGGTGGTTAGTGAGTGATGGGTGGTGGGTGGTAAGTGATGAATGGTGGGGTGGTTAGTGATGGGTGGTGGGGTGGTTAGTGATGGGTGGTGGGGTGGTTAGTGATGAGTGGTGAGGTGGTTAGTGAGTGATGGGTGGTGGGTGGTTAGTGATGAATGGTGGGGTGGTTAGTGAGTGATGGATGGTGGGGTGGTTAGTGATGGGTGGTGGGGTCGTTAGTGAGTGATGGGTGGTGAGGTGGTTAGTGAGAGATGGGTGGTGAGGTGGTTATTGAGTGATGGGTGGTGGGGTGGTTAGTGAGTGATGGGTGGTGGGTGGTTAGTGAGTGATGGGTGGTGGGGTCGTTACTGAGTGATGGGTGGTGCGGTGGTTACTGAGTGATGGGTGGTGGGGTGGTTAGTGATGGGTGGTGGGATGGTTAGTGAGTGATGGGTGGTGGGGTGGTTAGTAAGTGATGGGTGGTGAGGTGGTTAGTGAGTGATGGGATGTGGGGTGGTTAGTGAGTGATGGGTAGTGAGGTGGTTAGTGAGTGATGGTTGGTGAGGTGGTTTGTGAGTGATGGGTAGTGGAGTGGTTAGTGAGTGATGAGTGGTGGGGTAGTTAGTGAGTGATGGGTGGTGAGGTGGTTAGTGAGTGATGGGTGGTGAGGTGGTTAGTGAGTGATGGGTGGTGGAGTGGTTAGTGAATGATGGGTGGGGGGGTTGTTAGTGAGTGAAGGGTGGTGAGGTTATTAGTGAGTGATGGGTGGTGAGGTGGTTAGTGAGTGATGGGTGGTGGGGTAGTTAGTGAAGGGTGGTGGGTTGTGGGGTCGTTAGTGAGTGATGGGTGTTGAGGTGGTTAGTGATGGGTGATGGGGTGGTTAGTGAGTGATGGGTGGTGGGGTCGTTAGTGATGGGCGGTGGGTGGTAGGGTCGTTAGTGAGTGATGGGTGGTGAGGTGGTTAGTGAGTGATGGGTGGTGGGGTGGTTAGTGAGTGATGGGTGGTGGGGTCTTTAGTGAGTGATGGGTGGTGGGGTCGTTAGTGATGGGTGGTGGGGTCGTTAGTGATCGGTGGTGGGGTCGTTAGTGATGGGTGGTGGGGTCGTTAGTGATGGGTGGTGGGGTCGTTAGTGAGTGATGGGTGGTGGGGTCGTTAGTGATGGGTGGTTGGGCTGTTAGTGATGTGTGGTGGGGTCGTTAGTGATGGGTGGTGGAGTCGTTAGTGATGGGTGGTGGGGTCGTTAGTGATGGTTGGCGGGGTCGTTAGTCAAGGATGGGTGGTGGGGTCGTTAGTGTGTGATGAGTGGTGGGGTCGTTAGTGATGGGTGCTGGGGTGGTTAGTGAGTGATGGGTGGTGGGTGCTGGGGTGGTTAGTGATGGGTGGTATGTGGTTTGGTCGTTAGTGAGTGATGGGTGGTGGGGTCGTTAGTGATGGGTGGTGGGGTCGTTAGTGATGGATGGTGGGGTCGTTAGTGATGGGTAGTGGGGTCGTTAGTGATGGGTGGCGGGGTCGTTAGTGAGTGATGGGTGGTGGGGTCGATAGTGAGTGATGGGTGGTGGGGTGGTTACTGAGTGATGGGTGGTAGGTGGTGGGGTGGTTAGTGATGAGTGGTGAGGTGGTTAGTGAGTGATGGGTGGTGGGTGATTAGTGATGGGTGGTGGGGTGGTTAGTGATGAGTGGTGAGGTGGTTAGTGAGTGATGGGTGGTGGGTGGTAAGTGATGAATGGTGGGGTGGTTAGTGATGGGTGGTGGGGTGGTTAGTGATGAGTGGTGAGGTGGTTAGTGAGTGATGGGTGGTGGGTGGTTAGTGATGAACGGTGGGGTGGTTAGTGATGGGTGGTGGGATGGTTAGTGGTGAGTGGTGAGGTGGTTAGTGAGTGATGGGTGGTGTGTGGTTAGTGATGGGTGGTGGGGTGGTTAGTGATGAGTTGTGAGGTGGTTAGTGAGTGATGGGTGGTGGGTGGTAAGTGATGAATGGTGGGGTGGTTAGTGATGGGTGGTGGGGTGGTTAGTGATGAGTGGTGAGGTGGTTAGTGAGTGATGGGTGGTGGGTGGTAAGTGATGAATGGTGGGGTGGTTAGTGATGGGTGGTGGGGTGGTTAGTGATGAGTGGTGAGGTGGTTAGTGAGTGATGGGTGGTGGGTGGTAAGTGATGAATGGTGCGGTGGTTAGTGATGGGTGGTGGGGTGGTTAGTGATGAGTGGTGAGGTGGTTAGTGAGTGATGGGTGGTGGGTGGTTAGTGATGAATGGTGGGGTGGTTAGTGAGTGATGGATGGTGGGGTGGTTAGTGATGGGTGGTGGGGTCGTTAGTGAGTGATGGGTGGTGAGGTGGTTAGTGAGTGATGGGTGGTGGGGTGGTTAGTGAGTGGTGGGTGGTGGGGTCGTTAGTGAAGGGTGGTGGGGTCGTTAGTGAGTGATGGGTGGTGGGGTCGTTAGTGATGGGTGGTGGGGTCGTTAGTGATGGGTGGTGGGGTCGTTAGTGATGGGTGATAGGGTCGTTAGTGATGGGTGGTGGGGTCGTTAGTGATGGGTGGTGGGGTCGTTAGTGATGGGTGGTGGGGTCGTTAGTGATGGGTGGTAGGGTCGTTAGTGATGGGAGGTAGGGTCGTTAGTGATGGGTGGCGGGGTCGATAGTGAGTGATGGGTGGTGGGGTCATTAGTGAGTGATGGGTGGCGGGGTCATTAGTGATGGGTCGTGGGGTGGTTAGTGAGTGATGGGTGGTGGGTGGTGGGGTGGTTAGTGATGGGTGGTGAGGTGGTTAGTGAGTGATAGGTGGTGGGTGGTTAGTGATGGGTGGTGGGGTGGTTAGTGATGAGTGGTGAGGTGGTTAGTGAGTGATGGGTGGTGGGTGGTTAGTGATGGGTGGTGGGGTGGTTAGTGATGAGTGATGAGGTGGTTAGTGAGTGATGGGTGGTGGGTGGTTAGTGATGGGTGGTGTGGTGGTTTGTTACGGACCCGAGCCCAGCGTCCAAGCATGGAGCAGTGACGACAGCGCCATCTGTGGGTCTGCTCCCGAAACCCCCTCCAAATGGACGACGCAATCTAGTGAGGACGAGATATACTGGCCACAAGGGCTAGTTTCCCGTCCTGATCAGCTCATAACACAGCCGCTGCTGACCTCTGGTGAGGTGGAGCTTAGACAGCAACGCCATCTATGGAGTGGATAGGTGGGCGTTTGTGTCTAAGCCTGTAAGTGAGGTGCCCTAGAGTGTCCCTATTACAGATGACGTGTCTGATTACAGAGTCGACCTGGGACTGCTGTAATGGAAGTTGGATCAGTCTACCCAAGGCAGCCGACGAAACTCCACGTGTTTGCTGCAGCAGTTGTGAGTCACCTCCCGGATGAACACTGTGGTGTTAGCCTGCCTGTGACGTGGCAGCTGAGGAATTGTCATACCCGGGGCTGACTGGTGGAGACGCTTAACCACTGGGGTGTTGTGGTGAGGAGAGTGATCTGTGGGATCACACGAGGCTCCTGACTAGGGCTCGCAACCCTAGTATCGGTCGTGGAGTGGCCTACGAAGCGTTGCTGATTGGAACCTGCCAGCTACAGGCTGGATTTGTGGTTGACGGCCTCCACGACGGTGCCCCCAGTGGAACTCTGATTTGGCTGGCCTGTGGCCAGGGTAGACTCAAGAGAATCGAAGGATTCATCGTGAGGCCACAAGAGGCCCAAGGGCTTAGCATCGTTGAGCACCGTGAACGTCCAGAGTCTTCAGAGGAAGACCACATTGTATATACTAGTGTTTATACCTCCCCCGTGTGATAAAATATATATTATTTATTGGTGGCGGTAATTATATAATAAAGTTTTTGCCTTTGTCTCCCTTCCCCTTTAATTTACTTGCGTTACGGATCACATCCCTTGAAAGCCACTACTAGCTTGGGGCCGGATACCCTACCTCTAACAATATCAGAGAAAGAACCCGGTTGCAACCCAATAGGGCCGTAACATGGTTAGTGATGGGTGGTGGGTGTTGATGTCGTTAGTGCGTGATGGGTGGTGAGGTGGTTAGTGAAGGGTGGTGGGTGGTGGGGTCGTTAGTGAGTGATGGGTGGTGAGGTGGTTAGTGAGTGATGGGTGGTGGGGTGGTTAGTGAGTGATGGGTGGTGGGGTGGTTAGTGAGTGATGGGTGGTGGGGTCGTTAGTGATGGGTGGTGGGGTCGTTAGTGATGGGTGGTGGGGTCGTTAGTGATGGGTGGTAGGGTCGTTAGTGATGGGTGGTGGGGTCGTTAGTGATGGGTGGTGGGGTCGTTAGTGATGGGTGGTGGGGCTGTTAGTGAGTGATAGGTGGTGGGTGGTGGGGTGTTTAGTGATGGGTGGTGGGTGGTGGGGTCGTTAGTGGGTGATGGGTGGTGAGGTGGTTAGTGAGTGATGGGTGGTGGGTTGGTTAGTGAGTGATGGGTGGTGGGTGGTTAGTGAGTGATGGGTGGTGGTTAGTGATGGGTGGTGGGTGGTGGGGTCGTTAGTGAGTGATGGGTGGTGAGGTGGTTAGTGAGTGATGGGTGGTGGGGTGGTTAGTGAGTGATGGGTGGTGGGGTGGTTAGTGAGTGATGGGTGGTGGGGTCGTTAGTGATGAGTGGTGGGGTCGTTAGTGATGGGTGGTGGGGTCGTTAGTGATGGGTGGTGGGGTCGTTAGTGATGGTTGGCGGGGTCGTTAATGAGTGATAAGTGGTGGGGTCGTTAGTGTGTGATGGGTAGTGGGGTCGTTAGTGAGTGATGGGTGGTGGGGTCGTTAGTAATAGGTGGTGGGGTGGTTAGTGAGTGATGGGTGGTGGGTGCTGGGGTGGTTAGTGATGGGTGGTGGGGTCGTTAGTGAGTGATGGGTGGTGAGGTGGTTAGTGAGTGATGGGTGGTGGGGTGGTTAGTGAGTGATGGGTGGTGGGGTCGTTAGTGAAGGGTGGTGGGGTCGTTAGTGAGTGATGGGTGGTGGGGTCGTTAGTGATGGGTGGTGGGGTAGTTAGTGAGTGATGGGTGGTGGGTGGTGGGGTGGTTAGTGACGGGTGGTGAGGTGATTAGTGAGTGATGGGTGGTGGGTGGTTAGTGATGGGTGGTGGGGTGGTTAGTGATGAGTGGTGTGGTGGTTAGTGAGTGATGGGTGGTGGGTGGTTAGTGATGGGTGGTGGGGTGGTTAGTGATGGGTAGTGGGTTGTGGGGTCGTTAGTGCGTGATGGGTGGTGGGGTGGTTAGTGAGTGATGGGTGGTGGGGTGGTTAGTGAGTGATGGGTGGTGGGGTCGTTAGTGAAGGGTGGTGGGGTCGTTGGTGAGTGATGGGTGGTGGGGTCGTTAGTGAAGGGTGGTGGGGTCGTTAGTGAGTGATGGGTGGTGGGGTCGTTAGTGATGGGTGGTGAGGTCGTTAGTGATGGGTGGTAGGGTCGTTAGTGATGGGTGGTGGGGTCGTTAGTGATGGGTGGTTGGGTCGTTAGTGATGGGTGGTTGGGTCGTTAGTGATGGGTGGTGGGGTCGTTAGTGATGGGTGGTGGGGTCGTTAGTGATGGTTGGCGGGGTCGTTAGTGAGTGATGGGTGGTAGGGTCTTTAGTGTGTGATGGGTATTGGGGTCGTTAGTGAGTGATGGGGGGTGGAGTCGTTAGTGATGGGTGGTGGGGTGGTTAGTGAGTGATGGGTGGTGGGTGCTGGGGTGGTTAGTGATGGGTGGTGGGTGGTGGGGTCGTTAGTGAGTGATGGGTGGTGAGGTGGTTAGTGAGTGATGGGTGGTGGGGTGGTTAGTGAGTGATGGGTGGTGGGGTGGTTAGTGAGTGATGGGTGGTGGGGTCGTTAGTGATGGGTGGTGGGGTCGTTAGTGATGGGTGGTGGGGTCGTTAGTGATGGGTGGTGGGGTCGTTGGTGATGGTTGGCGGGGTCGTTAGTGAGTGATGGGTGGTGGGGTCGTTAGTGTGTGATGAGTGGTGGGGTCGTTAGTGAGTGATGGGTGGTGGGGTCGTTAGTGATAGGTGGTGGGGTGGTTAGTGAGTGATGGGTGGTGGGTGCTGGGGTGGTTAGTGATGGGTGGTGGGTGGTGGGGTCGTTATTGAGTGATGGGTTGTGAGGTGGTTAGTGAGTGATGGGTGGTGGGGTGGTTAGTGAGTGATGGGTGGTGGGGTCGTTAGTGAAGGGTGGTGGGGTCGTTAGTGAGTGATGGGTGGTGGGTGGTGGGGTGGTTAGTGACGGGTGGTGAGGTGGTTAGTGAGTGATGGGTGGTGGGTGGTTAGTGATGGGTGGTGGGGTGGTTAGTGATGAGTGGTGTGGTGGTTAGTGAGTGATGGGTGGTGGGTGGTTAGTGATGGGTGGTGGGGTGGTTAGTGATGGGTAGTGGGTTGTGGGGTCGTTAGTGCGTGATAGGTGGTGGGGTGGTTAGTGAGTGATGGGTGGTGGGGTGGTTAGTGAGTGATGGGTGGTGGGGTCGTTAGTGAAGGGTGGTGGGGTCGTTAGTGAGTGATGGGTGGTGGGGTCGTTAGTGAAGGGTGGTGGGGTCGTTAGTGATGGGTGGTGAGGTCGTTAGTGATGGGTTGTAGGGTCGTTAGTGATGGGTGGTGGGGTCGTTAGTGATGGGTGGTGGGGTCGTTAGTGATGGGTGGTGGGGTCGTTAGTGATGGGTGGTGAGGTCGTTAGTGATGAGTGGTAGGGTCGTTAGTGATGGGTGGTGGGGTCGTTAGTGATGGTTGGTGGGGTCGTTAATGATGGGTGGTGGGGTGGTTAGTGAGTGATGGTGGTGGGTGGTGGGGTGGTTAGTGAGTGATGGGTGGTGGGGTGGTTAGTGATGGGTGGTGGGTGGTGGGGTTGTTAGTGAGTGATGGGTGGTGAGGTGGTTAGTGAGTGATGGGTGGTGGGGTGGTTAGTGAGTGATGGGTGATGGGTGGTGGTGTGGTTAGTGAGTGATGGGTGATGGGTGGTGGGGTGGTTAGTGATGAGTGGTGGGTGGTGGGGTCGTTAGTGAGTGATGGGTGGTGACGTGGTTAGTGAGTGATGGGTGGTGGGGGTGGTTAGTGAGAGATGGGTGGTGGGTGGTTAGTGAGTAATTGGTGGTGGGGTCGTTATTGAGTGACGGGTGGTGAGGTGGTTAGTGGGTGATGGGTGGTGGGGTGGTTAGTGATGGGTGGTGGGGTGGTTAGTGCGTGATGGGTTGTGAGGTGGTTAGTGAGTGATGGGTGGTGGGGTGGTTAGTGAGTGATGGGTGGTGGGGTGGTTAGTGAGTGATGGGTGGTTGGTCGTGGGGTGGTTAGTGATGGGTGGTGGGGTCGTTAGTGATCGGTGGTGGGGTGGTTAGTGAGTGATGGGTGGTGGGTGGTGGGGTGGTTAGTGATGGGTGGTGGGTGGTGGGGTCGTTAGTGAGTGATGATTGGTGAGGTGGTTAGTGAGTGATGGGTGATGGGTGGTTTGGTGGTTAGTGATGGGTGGTGGGGTCGTTAGTGTGTGATGGGTGGTGAGGTGGTTAGTGAGTGATGGGTGGTGGGGTGGTTAGTGAGTGATGGGTGGTGTGTTGGTTAGTGAGTGATGGGTGGTGGCGTCGTTAGTGAGTGATGGGTGGTGAGGTGGTTAGTGAGTGATAGGTGGTGGGGTGGTTAGTGATGGGTGGTGGGGTGGTTAGTAAGTGATGGGTGGTGGGGTGGTTAGTGAGTGATGGGTGGTGATGTGGTTTGTGAGTGATGGGTGGTGGGGTGGTTAGTGAGTGATGGGTGGTGAGGTGGTTAGTGAGTGATGGGTGGTGAGGTGGTTAGTGAGGGATGGGTGATGGAGTGGTTAGTGAGTGATGGGTGGTGGGTTGGTTAGTGAGTAATGGGTGGTGAGGTGGTTAGTGAGTGATGGGTGGTGAGGTGGTTAGTGAGTGATGGGTGGTGGAGTGGTTAGTGAGTGCTGGGTGGTTGAGTTGGTTAGTGAGTGATGGGTGGTGAGGTGGTTAGTGAGTGATGGGGGGTGAGGTGGTTAGTGCGTGATGGGTAGTCAGTTGGTGAGTGAGTCATGGGTGGTGGGGTGGTTAGTGAGTGATGGGTGTTGAGGTGGTTAGTGATGAGTGGTAATGTGGTTAATGAGTTATGGGTGGTGAGGTGGTTAGTGAGTGATGGGTGGTGAGTTGGTTAGTGAGTGATGGGTGGTGGTGTGGTTAGTGAGTGATGGGTGGTGGAGTGGTTAGTGAGTGATGGGTGGTGGGGTGGTTAGTGAGTGATGGGTTGTGTGGTTAGTGAGTGATGGGTGGTGAGGTGGTTAGTGAGTGATGGGTGGTGGGGTGGTTAGTGAGTGATGGGTGGTGGGGTGGTTAGTGAGTGATGGGTGGTGGGGTGGTTAGTGAGTGATGGGTGGTGAGGTGGTTAGTGAGTGATGGGTGGTGAGGTGGTTAGTGAGTGATGGGTGGTGGAGTGGTTAGTGAGTGATCGGTGGTGGGGTGGTTAGTGAGTGATGGGTTGTGAGGTGGTTAGTGAGTGATGGGTGGTGAGGTGGCTAGTGAGTGATGGGTGGTGGGGTGGTTAGTGAGTGATGGGTGGTCGGGTGGTTAGTGAGTGATGGGTGGTGAGGTGGTTAGTGATGGGTGGTGGGGTGGTTAGTGTGTGATGGGTGGTGGGGTGGTTAGTGAGTGATGGGTGGTGGGGTGGTTAGTGAGTGATGGGTGGTGGGGTGGTTAGTGTGTGATGGGTGGTGGGGTGGTTAGTGAGTGATGGGTGGTGGGGTGGTTAGTGAGTGATGGGTGGTGGGGTGGTTAGTGAGTGATGGGTGGTGGGGTGGTTAGTGAGTGATGGGTGGTGGGGTGGTTAGTGAGTGATGGGTGGTGGGGTGGTTAGTGAGTGATGGGTGGTGGGGTGGTTAGTGAGTGATGGGTGGTGGGGTGGTTAGTGAGTGATGGGTGGTGGGGTGGTTAGTGAGTGATGGGTGGTGGGGTGGTTACAGAGCAGTGAGGGGTAATAATATAGTGACAGTAGTGAAGGTATTAAGACAATAAGAAATACATGACTCACACAAACACAAACTGGAAGAATTACACCATATAACCAACACCAGGAAGCTTCCTTCTCCTTAACGTTAGCAGCGAGTTACAAAATAATTGATAATTTGGGCCAACCAGCCAGCAGCAATTATCCTCCTGAGGAGTGATTATTGCCAATGAATTATCGCCACTAAGCAGAGTAAGGCTTCAGGGAGGACTATAATACTGTGTTATATCCCCTTAAAGGTGCAGATGTGTGTGTGCCTGTGTGGTCAGCTGTGTGGGTGTGTAGTCAGGTGTGTGGCTGTGTAGTCAGATGTGTGACTGTGTAATCAGGTGTGTGGCTGTGTAGTCAAGTGTGTGGCTGGGTAGTCAGATTTGTGGCTGTGTAGTCAGGTGTGTAGTTGTGTAGTCAGGTGTGTGGTTGTGTAGTCAGGTGTGTGGCTGTGTAGTCAGGTGTGTAGTTGTGTAGTCAGGTGTGTGGCTGTGTAGTCAGGTGTGTGACTGTGTAGTCAGGTGTGTGGTTGTGTAGTCAGGTGTGTAGTTGTGTAGTCTGGTGTGTGGCTGTGTAGTCAGGTGTGTGGTTGTGTAGTCAGGTGTGTGGGTGAGTAGTCAAGTGTGTGACTGTGTAGGCAGATGTGTTCAGGAGCAAGAGGACACTCCGCCCCATCATATAATCTGGCGCCGCTCAGCAGATTGTGTTGACCCAAATGATCAATATTTTACGAAACTTGACAACTTGCTAAGAGTCCCAGCGGCAATCTGGGGGTTGGACCCCCGCGTTATGGGTATACTGTCCTGGGTATATTTTCCCGGGTATATTGTCCTGGGTATATTGTCCTGGGCATATTTTCCCGGGTATATTGTCCCGCTAATATTGTCCTGGGTATATTGTCCTGGGTATATTATCCCGTGTATATTGTCCTAGGTATATTGTCCTGGGTATATTGTCCCGTGTATATTGTCCTGGGTATATTGTCCTGGGTATATTGTCCTAGGTATATTGTCCTGGGTATATTGTCCTGGGCATATTTTCCCGGGTAAATTGTCCCGCTAATATTGTCCTGGGTATATTGTCCTGGGTATATTGTCCTGGGTATATTGCCCCGTGTATATTGTCCTGGGTATATTGTCCTGGGTATATTGTCCTGGGTATATTGTCCTGGGCATATTTTCCCGGGTATATTGTCCCGCTAATATTGTCCTGGGTATATTATCCCGTGTATATTGTTCCGCTAATATTGTCCTGGGTATATTGTCCTGGGTATATTGTCCTGGGTATATTATCCCGTGTATATTGTCCTGGATATATTGTCCTGTGTATATTGTCCCGTGTATATTGTCCTGGGTATATTGTCCTGGGTATATTGTCCCGTGTATATTGTCCTGGGTATATTGTCCCGTGTATATTGTCCTGGGTATATTGTCCCGTGCATATTGTCCTGGGTATATTGTCCTGGGTACATTGTCCCGTGTATATTGTCCTGGGTATATTGTCCCGTGTATATTGTCCTGGGTATATTGTCCCGTGTATATTGTCCTGGGTATATTGTCCCGTGTATATTGTCCTGGGTATATTGTCCCGTGTATATTGTTCTGGGTATATTGTCCTGGGTATATTGTCCCGTGTATATTGTCCTGGGTATACTGTAACACCACTATATACATAAACTAAAATTAAAACATTAATAATCAACTGTAACACCACCATATAGCACCGGAACCAAAAGGTAACCTTGCTACAAGGAGATGCTACACAGGATTAAAAGACGCTGCCACCATCTGCCTTGACCATTGAGACTATATCAAGCAACGAGGCAAGAAACATGGCTTGACTTAGAGAGTCCTCTTTCTTTAACTGTCATTAATTATGGGACAGTGGTTAGCAGATTATATCCAGAAGCTAAGGGGATTCAGCAATTGATACAGATGGGAAGTTTAACATGAATTTATTGAGAATAATTCATGCTATTCACTACTATAAAATCCTACTTTAACACTGGCAATACTCGCAATTGTTACGGGATCCAGACATCGAAAACGTATCAAAGATCACATACATTACCTTAGTTAAGACCACTCTCTGCCTCTCAGTCGGGTGGATTCACTCTGTCTCCTGAGGTTCGCCTGCAGCCTCACTGACCTGCAGCCTCACACTACCTCCGATCCTTCAGCACTGTCTCTCTATATCCTAACTATCATAAAGGGGTATATATACAACAATCAGAAGGGGGGAGGGGCGTTTTACACTGTTGTGGGAAAGTCTGGTGTGGACCTGTTCCCAGCTGATTCAGTCTACTCGGGAAAAGTGTGTTTTGCACACCCAAATGGTTGGTCAGCACCTTAGGGCGTCAGCTTCCCATGATGTACAAAAAAGCAATCAAGCTGCACCATTAAGTTGTTCGTCAAGACCATCAAGATTGTTTATAAACAGGAAACAAGCTGACTAGGGGGGAGCCAGATGATATTTCAATTAACTCTAGCAGAATCTGAGGTTACAGGCTGATCATACCAGGACGTTCCCATAGTGAGTCATAAGTGTAGTCTCCCGATGTAACAATATTGCCCCGGGCATATTGTACCGGGCATATTGTACCGGGCATATTGTACCGGGCATATTGTACCGGGTATATTGTACCGGGCATATTGTACCGGGCATATTGTCCCGGATGTATTGTCCCGGGTATATTGTCCTGGGTATATTGTCCTGGTGTAACAAACTAGGTTTGTTGTAGGAATTATTCCATATGGTTGCTCATAGACTATGGGAGGGTGGAATGTTTGGAGTCAAGCAGGGTGACCTGACTCGGAGGAGCACGAGGTGATCTCTCCTGGGATTAGCAGTTTAGATTACAAAATGGCCGGCGCCTTTGTCTTGAAGCAACGTATAATGAATTATTTTACAGAATTCAGTAATTTTGAGAAATTCAAGTCTTCATTCAAATTGTATTCAAGAGTATTCCAGTTTAAAGTATCAAGAGTATCCTCAATTGTCGGAATACTGAGTAAGTCACTATCAGTGACGTCACTAGCCGGGACTACCCTTTGACGCGGAGCAATTTTGGCGACCCGGGGTCACAGGTTACCAAAGCCTTCCACTTTTAGTAATTCTCAAAGGTCAAATAGCCATTTTGTAATTGTAAATAGCCTTTCCCTAAGATGCCTGTGCAATTACCTTCAGTTTAAAAGAGTTCAACCATCTGGGTTGTTCAGTGCAACAGAGATTAGTTGTTCAACTTAAAACCCTGCCTAGTAAACTTAGTGAACCTGGCGTAGGAATACCCTCCAAGCCTCGTGGTGAGGAAGGGCTAGTCAGTCAGTGTGGACCGGTCAACAGTTGGGGGAGGTCATCCATCTCCACCTCTCCCCAAGATCAGCACTACATCCAGCTTGTCGCATTAAAAGGTATAGTTTGCTACAGTTTTGTATAGGGAATTAGTTCATCTCATGCCTTGTAGGGAGTGTTAATAATAGGGAGTGATTTTATTTAGATTTTGTTTAGATTTTGCATAAATAAACCAATTAGTTTGTAATTTGCATTTTATTATTTCCATTTCATGTTCTCATTGTCCTTGTCACGTGGTCTCCACGAACCTGAATTTTAGTTGGGCCGCAAGCCTAACAAGGCGAAAGAGTTCAGTTATCCCTTTCTTTGCTATAATTTCCCACACTTAACGTAGATTCTCCCCTCCTTTTCCAAGTAATTGTGGATCAAGCCCCAAGGTGTTAATGAGTGATTAATTGGTCCAGGCCCTGGTTAATTAACGCTTCTAGTAAATGGTCTGGTGGTGGCAGCATAAGGAAATTCTCGTGTTTGTTAGGAGTCTAGTACCACGTCGCGAGGCTGTAGAATCTTAGCCGATCAAAACGGCTAAGACCACGTGGCGCGGGATTCGGCTGGAGTACTCTGGGGTCCTTTGGTATTAAGCGAAGTAAATAGAATAAGGATAGGGGTAAGGGCGATTTAAGAGAAGATCAGAGAAGATAACCCCCCCCCCCCGTGTTACAATGGTGGCAGTGGTGGGATAATATACTGTCCCGGGTATATTGTCCTGGGTATATTGTCCCGAGTATATTGTCCCGGGTATATTGTCCCGGGTATATTGTCCTGGGTATATTGTCCCGGGTATATTGTCCCGTGTATATTGGCCTGGGTATATATAGTATTCATGGCATATTGTGAGTGGTGATGGCTGGTGGCGGTGGAGGCCGGTCCAGGCGCCTCTCACGCATCTGTCTGGGGTATTAAACGTGTCATGTGTCTCTAATGTAAGTTTATAGTCCTCGGGGCCGGAGAGGAAGTGGTGAGGGAGCCTCGTCCTGGACATTATGTCTGGACACTTGCAGTATTGTTGGCCTCCTTCATTTACTAATGCCTTGGGCTAACTGGCAATTTTAAATTATTTGAGTATTTATATATAAATAAAATTCCTTCGACTGTGAAGGAGAGTTGTAAGTCATTTTCTTGTCACATTACTGAAAAATTTATTTTGTGGAGACTCTTTGGTGCCCTTCACCTCTCTCAGATGTTGGTGGAGGCTTATAGATCAACCCGTCCTCTTAAAAATAACTTCGCTTTTCGCTCGTGTGCGCGCTATGGCCAAAAGTGGACGTAATTTGAAATGAAATCGACTCAAAAAAGTGACGAACTGTCCCGTTTTCTGTTTGAGTCGTCCCGCCTACTCGGAAAGGTTATGAGAGGAAACTTTCAATTAAAGTTTCAAATTTGTATGACAAATGTTATGAGAATTTCCTGCCCACCTAACCTACCAGAGGACCCTTAACTTATTGTTGTTAGGAAAAAAAAATCCCAAATTTATTTACATTTTTTTTTCAAACTACGTCCACTTTCGGCCATACTGGTAAACGGCCAAAAGCGACGTTATTTTTAAGAGGACAGGTTGATAGATACCACTTACTACTCTCACATTGTTGTTGGAGGCTTATAGATACAGCTTATTACTTTCACAAGTTAGTGGAGGCTTATAGATATTACTTACTACCCTCAGATGTTGGTGGAGGCTTATATAAATACCACTTACGACTTAAAAATGAATCTAATCTATGCCCGACAGATGAAATCACATTTGACGTTTAAAATATTGTTGAAGAATAAACAACATAAAATATCAACACAGTTCAGCAGGAGAGACGTCATGCAAGAATAGTCCCCTCGAAGCTGTAGAATGAAACGTCCTATATCCCCCTCCCCTACCCCTCCCCCCCACCCAAGCCTTTTCCCATTAATGTACTAGAAGTTCAATGCCTATATTATATTGGCTGTTTTGTAAAGTCTTACGACACGTGTAAGATTACAAGTTAAAAGATGCCTTGGACCAGTCATGGCCTCGTACACAAGATATTTCGTATTCAAGTCAATGGACAATATATCAGGACTCTTTCTCAAACAGATAACACGAAATCACTTCTAAAATGTTGACTACGTGTTGCCTTGCCACATTCAGCACTCTTATTATTACCAAAAATATGTTTATTTTTGTTATGTGTTTTGAAACTCTCAACCTCAGTATTATTAATAATATGCAGTAAATCAGGAGAGAATATTTAATTTGGTACAACAAACTCTTGTGTTTATTATTAGCTGGGAAGTGAAGGCGGCCTACTTGGTGGTGCTGTGTGTTGGTCTATATGGTGAGGTTACTGGTGGTGGCCGGGGGTCCTCTCCCCACCTCTCACTCTACCTCACCCTGTCTCTAAATGTCCCCTCCCCCCTTATCTCTCTCCCTCTCTCTCTCTCTCTCTCTCTCCCTTCTATCCTCCTTTTCCAGCCTCTTTCTCAGCATCCTCTCTTCTCCCTGTCTTCAGCATCACTCTCTCTTCCCTAGTATCTCCCTCTCTCTTCCTCCCCCTCCCCCCGAGGAAGACAAGGGATGGTGAGGAAGACCATCTACCCTCCTCTTCCCTCTACCCTCCTCTCTTCCACCCTTTTCAACTTTCCCCCGTTTCCTTCTCGCTCTCCTCCATTCTCTCTTTCTCTTCCCTGCTCTCCCTTCTTTTTCTCTCAGAAAATTTTGTATTAAAAAGAGGTGAAAATTTGTAAAAAGAAACTACCCAAAACTTGTGACCTATTTTAAGATTTAATGGAAAAAAATAGAAGCCGATACTTCTTAAAGGAGGGCACTGGGGCCGACCTCGACTGGCCTATAACAATCCCATACCACACATGTATCATCTTGACAAGTTGGGTGGGGCTTGCTGCAAGGAGCTGCCTTCCAACCATGGCTAGACAATCCAAGTCATTCACTTTAATAAATGTAAAGTATACTTTCTAATACAAAAGGGATTTCTTGGTACACTGAAAAAAGATTGAAATGCACCAACGTTGAAGTATCAGTTGCAAGAAATGTTGCTAATAAATCATGTTCTTCAACTCTATAGAACACCATCTGCAGCCTCCCTCGACTGCAACTACCTGCAAACTCAATTGTCTTTAATTCAAATGAAACTGACACTTTTGAGCACACGTCACGTCACAGTAGTGAGGGGAGGTAGAGGTGACTGGTGGAACACGTCACAGTAGTGAGGGGAGGTAGAGGTGACTGGTGGAACACGTCACAGTAGTGAGGGGAGGTAGAGGTGACTGGTGGAACACGTCACAGTAGTGAGGGGAGGTAGAGGTGACTGGCGGAACACGTCACAGTAGTGAGGGGAGGTAGAGGTGACTGGTGGAACACGTCGCAGTAGTGAGGGGAGGTAGAGGTGACTGGAGGAACACGTCACAGTAGTGAGGGGAGGTAGAGGTGACTGGCGGAACACGTCACAGTAGTGAGGGGAGGTAGAGGTGACTGGTGGAACACGTCACAGTAGTGAGGGGAGGTAGAGGTGACTGGGGGAACACGTCCCATCGTCCTAATGAGCACCTTGGGCCAAACCACATCAAGACAAGAGCAAAATAACGGCATAAACCCAGCAGAGCTTAATGCGGCAGGCAGAGAGGCAGGAGAGAGCCGGCCGGCCGCACTAACCACCACTAAACACCGCTGCAGGAACCACCAGCAACAAAAACACGTGGTAATGAGAGCATAGGTGGCAGGCCGCAGGTTTTCATAAATGTTTAAACGCACAGTTTAAAGTGTTATTACACAACACAGACACGATACAAGATGCTTGTGTGTGTGTGTGATGTTGCTGGTCATATCTGTATCTATATAAGGAAATGTGTTTGTTTGTGTTTGTTAATGATTTTAGGCATTTTGTAGTATCCTGTCCAAACACAGTAGGGTGACTGGTGGGTTTTAATGAGATGGTCATAGACGGGTTGGCTTTGGCTTCCCCCGTGGCCCCCCTTGAAGAGGAATCGGCCCCTATGCCAGCACCCCATACAATAAAGGTAGATGAAATGATCGGGGCTGACTCCATAGAGTTTCCTATATTTTTTTATTTGCAAAAGATGTCTTTCAATAACAGGTTTGCATTCTCGAGGGCATCACTACTTAAATAGATCAAGCTTTACGAAAGTATGTATCCACATATGTGTAATAGGCCTACTGATGTATATATAAGATGGCAATCCATATTTCACATACAAAATAAATATAAACGTTTCTCCTAAGACGTTACCAACATATGAGGAGTATTTACTGAAACATAACTCAGCTTAGCCTCTTCAGCTTAACGTTCAGCTTAACGTTCCTGATTCCCTCTTTACGTGTTCGTTGTCTCATTTTATGTTGCTGTTATCATGCAGATGATGAAAGGCGTCTGATCACCCCGTCCTCCTAAGCTGCCCCAACGTCAAAAAACTGTCGTACTAAAGTGCCATAATCCTTACCTAGCAGAGGACCCAAAACAGAAAACAGGACAGTGTGTCAATTTCGCGAGCCGCTTCCATTTTCGAGTACGGCGAATTTTGGCCTTAGGTGGAGTATACGTCAAAATGCGACGTTCTACTAGGAGGACGGGTTCGTCTGATGCAATGGTTCCTGAACTCTTTTGAGCTCGTTAGGCCGGCTCACTCAACTTAATTATCTAATACACTTAACTATTTAGCTTAGTGCACTTGTGCCGTACGTCACTCACTGTCCCCTTTCTAATGTATTTCACCCATTTTCGAGTTCTGCTTTATTTTTTACTAATTGCTTGTACGTTTTACCTTTTTCATTTTCTTCCGTACTCATTACACGCAATTTCTGACGCACTCCACTCCACGTCATCCTCATCGACCGCACCTTCTAACTGAGGCAGGAAACCGGAGCCTTTCACCGATACCACACCACCACCAACAGATGGCGTTGTCTGCGTAGCACCCAATACTGGGGAGGTGGAGCGCAGACCCATAGATGGCGCCGAAATCGCCACTCCAAATTCCCGCGACGGTGTCGATACCGAAACAGACGGATATAAACAGACAAAGACATTCTATATTAAAGACATAAAAAAGAGGAATATACTACTACTACATTATAGGATATGTAAATTCTAAATATATCTTCATGACTCGGAGATGTGTTTAGAGAATAATAGTGTCAGTTTATACTCGAGTGTTGTAGTGAGTAGTGTCCAGGAGTTCTTGTTGTATTGGCCCTGTTGCATGTTGTAGTGTCCCTGCAATAGAGTCCATGTTGCAATGTCGCTGTTACAGTGGCCTTGTTGTAGTGTCCTGGCTGTAGTGTCCCTGTTGTTGTGTGTATGCTGCAGTTCCCTATTACATTGTCCCTGTTGTAGTGTCCCTGTTGTAGTGTCCTTGTTGTAGTGTCCCTGTTGTAGTGTCCCTGTTGTAGTGTCCCTGTTATAGTGTCCCTGCTGTAGTGTCCCTGTTATAGTGTCCATGCTGTAGTGTCCCTGTTATAGAGTCCCTGCTGTAGTGTCCCTGTTATAGTGTCCCTGCTGTAGTGTCCCTGTTGTAGTGTCCCTGCTGTAATTTTCCTGCTGAATTGTGTGTGGAAAGTATTGATGTACAAGTAATATCCCGACGGGTAGTTGTGACCTACACTGCCATGATGGTCCGCCAACGGTGGTTGACCTTTGACCTCGACGCACCACAACTCCGGCTTCAGGAAAACGACTCCAGACACCTGACCTGTTGGCTTGGACTCCATCACAGTACAGATTGTTTGTTAGGGACTCCAGCGGTGTGGGCGGTGTAGGCGGTGTGGGTGGTGTGGGTGGTGTGGGCAGTGTGGGTGGTGTGGGCGGTGTGGGTGGTGTGGGCGGTGTGGGTGGTGTGGGCGGTGTGGGCGGTGTGGGCGGTGTGGGCGGTGTGGGCGGTGGGGACACCAACCCGCGACAATATTGTCCAGCAGGAGTGGCAACTGGGGACACCATTGACAGCTGAAATAGACTAAATGTTCACACGGAATGCCAACAGAACGAGGGCACATGGGTGGAAACTGAGATGAGTCACAGAGATGTTAGGAAGTTTTCTTTTAGCGTGAGAGTAGTGGGAAAATGGAATGCACTTCAGGAACAGGTTGTGGAAGCAAATACTATTCATAATTTTAAAACTAGGTATGATAGGGAAATGGGACAGGAGTCATTGTTGTAAACAACCGATGCTCGAAAGGCGGGATCCAAGAGTCAATACTCGATCCTGCAGACACAACTAGGTGAGTACACACACACACACACACACACACACACACACATACACACACACACACACCTCCCCAATCTCTCCCTCACCCGCTCTCTCCCTCTCCATCTCTCTCCCTCTCCTCTCTCTCTCCCTCTCTCCCTCCCGCCTCTCTCTCCATCTCCTCCCCCCCTTCCCTTCTACTTTCTTCTCACTTCAGTGGAAGGGTCGGATCCCCCCCACCCACCCATTTATCTCTCCCTTTATCACTCCCTTTCTCTCTCTCTCTTTCTCTCTCTCTTCCTCTCTCTCTCCCCCATCCCGCTCTGCCCTCCTGCCATTTCCTATCACGGCACAACTATAGGAAACAGGGTCAAGCATGGCAGCCAGAGGTACCAGGGGGAACAGGGAAGAGCCAAGGTGACGAAGTGAAGGAAATGTTCGCCCAGTTTCTGGAGGACATCAAGAGTGAGATGCAAGAAATGATGCAGGAAATGAAGAACGAAATAAGCAACCTGAAAAGAGAGCTGACAGCAGCAAAGGAGGAGATTAGAGCCCTCAAAGAGAATGGTATCGAGGCTGAGAATCGGAAAACCACCCAGGGAGATGGTGGTAATAGTTTTTTGGATGAGAATGCCACAATAAAAGCAACATTTGCGGAAATACTAAAAAATAATAACTCTGAAGTAATGACTGCAGTGATGGAGGTGGCCATAAAAGCAGCCACCTCATAGGAGGCGGCACGCTCCACTAGCCAACTGCTGGAAAGGAACAGATCAGTGGTTGCTGTGGGTATTAAAGAACAGGAAGGCTCCAATAGGACAGAGTGGAATGACAAGGACAAAGCAGCAGTGAATGAAGTACTAAAGGCACTAGACATGGAAAGGGCTGAGCATAGCATTGAGAAGGTTTTCAGGCTAGGCTGGTACAACAAAGACCGAGACCGAATGATAAAGATAGTGTTTGCAAACGAGAGCACAAAGGAGAAGATCCTATCAAGGAAGAGCTCCCTGAAAAACGTGGGAAAATTAAAAAATGTATTCCTCCAGAGAGACATGACAAGGGAGGAGAGAGCCGTGGCGGCAGAAGCAAGGAAGAGGCGCAGGGCGAGAGGGGAAAACCAGGAAGTCACAGCTCCCAACACAACACCCTCAGAGGCGAGGGGGGAACCCACAACCAGCTACCCAGTAACGCAAGAAGGGAGGACAACCCCGCCTCCCTCCTCTGCATAGAAAACCCCCCTACCCCAAACCCTCCCTGCCCCAACTCAAATGTTCAGCCAAATCTCCCTCCCCCCACACCCAATCCCCACCCTTCTACCCCTCCCCTCCTCCCGAGTCCTCCCTCCCCACCTTTCCTTCCTGTCCTCTCTCCCCTTTCACCCCATACCCTCCCTGTCCCTCCCCCTTCACTGGATCCCCCGCCCCTCATCCCAGTATCCTCTGAGACCCTGTTATCCACCTCACAGGTCCTCACACCCATGGAACAGCCTCCCCCACCAGCAGAACACTCACCAAGGAGGCGATTTGAGAAGGTACAGAAGAAAGTGAGCCTCAAAGCGATGTACACTAACATAGAAGGAATTACAAATAAAGCAAATTAGCTTGGAGAACGGGTATTAGAGGAAAACCCAGACATAACAGCCCTCACAGAAACAAAGATCACGAAAACGATAACAAACGCAGTGTTCCCACAGGACTATTATGTTATGAGGAAAGAGAGGGAAGGAAGAGGTGGGGGTGGTGTAGCTCTGCTGGTAAGAAAAGGCTGGGATTTTGAGGAGATGGATATTCAGGGCTGTGAAGGTTTCAGTGACTACATAGCAGGTACTGTAACAAATGGAGGGAAAAAAATTATAGTCGTAGTCATATATAATCCACCACCAAATGACAGAAGACCTAGACAGGAATATGATAGAAACTACATGGCCACCATTAACATAATAGAAAGAGCAGCTTCTGTTGAAGCTGAAGCTTCTGTATCATCTGGGAGATGAAATTCTCCAAGAGTCAGAGAGAGAAAAAGACTTGGGGATTGACATCACACCAGACCTGTCCCATGCAGCCCATTTCAAGAGGATAACATCAGCGGCATATGCCAGGCTGGCTAACATAAGAACGGCATTCAGAAACTTGTGTAAGGAATCATTCAGAACTTCGTAGACCACATATGTCAGGCCAATCTTGGCGTATTCAGCCCAGCATGGAGTTCATATCTAGTCAAGGATAAGACCAAACTGGAAAAGGTTCAAAGGTTGGCCACCAGACTAGTACCCGAGCTGAGAGGTATGAGCTACGAGGAGAGGCTACGGGAATTAAACCTCACTTCGCTGGAATACAGAAGAGTTAGGGGGGGGGACATGATCACCACGTTCAAGATTCTCAAGGGAATTGATAGGGTAGATAAAGACAGGCTATTTAGCACAAGGGACACACGCACTACGGGACACAGGTGGAAACTGAGTGCCCAAATGAGCCACAGAGATATTAGAAAGAACTTTTATGTGTCAGAGTGGTGACAAATGGAATGCATTAGGAAGTGTTGTGGTGGAGGCTGACTCCATACACAGTTTCAAGTGTAGACATGATAGAGCCCAATAGGCTCAGGAACCTGTACACCAGTTGACTGACGGTTGAGAGGCGGGACCAAAGAGCCAGAGCTCAACCCCCACAAGCACAATTAGGTGAGTACACCCCCCCACACACACACATACCCACACACAAACACACCCACACACCCACACACACACACACACACACACACACACACACACACACACACACACACACACACACGCACACACACACACACACACACACACACACACACACACACACACACACACACACACACACACACACACACACACACACACACACACACACACACACACACACCCAGACATAATAGCCCTCACAGAAACAAAGATCACGAAAACGATAACAAATGCAGTGTTCCCACAGGACTATTATGTTATGAGGAAAGAGAGGGAAGGAAGAGGTGGGGGTGGTGTAGCTCTGCTGGTAAGAAAAGGCTGGGATTTTGAGGAGATGGATATTCAGGGCTGTGAAGGTTTCAGTGACTACATAGCAGGTACTGTAACAAATGGAGGGAAAAAAATTATAGTCGCAGTCATATATAATCCACCACCAAATGACAGAAGACCTAGACAGGAATATGATAGAAACAACATGGCCACCATTAACATAATAGAAAGAGCAGCTTCTGTTGATAGCAGGAATGGATCTGGACTACTAATTATGGGAGACTTCAACAATGGGAAGATAGATTGGAAGAACCGAGACCCGCATGGAGGACCAGAAACATGGAGAGCTAAGCTGCTGGACGTGGCAACAAGAAACTTTCTAAGCCAGCACACCAAAGAACCAACAAGAATGAGAGGAGAAGATGAACCAGCAATGCTTGATTTGATATTTACCCTAAATGAATGGGATATAAGGGAAGTTAAGATGGAAGCGCCCTTGGGAATGAGTGACCACAGTGTATTGAACTTTGAGTACCTGGTAGAGCTAGGACTTATCTCCCCCCAAAAAGAACTAGGAATCAAAAGGCTGGCATACCGAAAGGGAAATTATGAACAGATGAGAAGTTTCCTAAGTGAAATACCTTGGGACACAGACCTCAGAGACAAGTCTGTACAGGGTATGATGGACTATGTTACCCAAAAGTGTCAGGAGGCAGTAAACAGGTTCATCCCGGCCCAAAGGGAAAAATCCGAGAAGCAACAGAAGAATCCATGGTATAATAGGGCATGTATGGAAGCGAAGAAACTGAACAAAAAGGCGCGGAGGAACTTCCGGAATAACAGAACACCAGAAAGCAGAGAGAGATACCAGAGAACCAGGAATGAGTACGTCAGGGTGAGAAGAGAAGCAGAGAAAAATTTTGAAAATGATATAGCAAACAAAGCCAAGACCGAACCAAAGCTACTCCACAGTCACATCAGAAGGAAAACAACAGTGAAAGAACAGGTATTGAAACTTAGAACAGGCGAGGACAGGTATACAGAGAATGACAGAGAGGTGTGTGAGGAACTCAACAAGAGGTTCCAGGAGGTCTTCACAATAGAACAGGGTGAGGTCACTGTGCTAGGAGAAAGGGAGGTAAACCAGGCGGCCTTGGAGGAGTTCGAAATTACGAGAGAGGAGGTCAAGAGACACCTGCTGGATCTGGATGTTAGAAAGGCTGTTGGTCCAGATGGGATCTCACCATGGGTACTGAAAGAGTGTGCAGAGGCACTTTGCTTGCCACTCTCCATACTGTATAGTAAGTCACTAGAGACGGGAGACCTACCAGAAATATGGAAGACGGCGAATGTGGTCCCAATATACAAAAAGGGCGACAGACAAGAGGCACTGAACTACAGGCCAGTGTCCTTGACTTGTATACCATGCAAGGTGATGGAGAAGATCGTGAGAAAAAACCTGGTAACACATCTGGAGAGAAGGGACTTCGTGACAAATCGCCAACATGGATTCAGGGAGGGTAAATCTTGCCTTACAGGCTTGATAGAATTCTACGATCAGGTGACACAGATTAAGCAAGAAAGAGAGGGCTGGGCGGACTGCATTTTCTTGGATTGTCGGAAAGCCTTTGACACAGTACCGCATAAGAGGCTGGTACATAAGCTGGAGAGACAGGCAGGTGTAGCTGGTAAGGTGCTCCAATGGATAAGGGAGTATCTAAGCAATAGGAAGCAGAGAGTTACGGTGAGGGGTGAGACCTCCGATTGGCGTGAAGTCACCAGTGGAGTCCCACAGGGCTCTGTACTCGGTCCTATCATGTTTCTGATATATGTAAATGATCTCCCGGAGGGTATCGATTCATTTCTCTCAATGTTTGCGGACGATGCTAAAATTATGAGAAGGATTAAAACAGAAGAGGACTGTTTGAGGCTTCAAGAAGACCTAGACAAGCTGAAGGAATGGTCGAACAAATGGTTGTTAGAGTTTAACCCAACCAAATGTAATGTAATGAAGATAGGTGTAGGGAGCAGGAGGCCAGATACAAGGTATCATCTGGGAGTGGAAATTCTTCAGGAGTCAGAGAAGGAAAAAGACTTGGGGGTTGATATCACGCCAGACCTGTCTCCTGCAGCACATATCAAGCGGATAACATCAGCGGCATATGCCAGGCTGGCCAACATACGAACGGCATTCAGAAACTTGTGTAAAGAATCATTCAGAACTTTGTATACCACATATGTCAGGCCAATCCTGGAGTATGCAGCCCCAGCATGGAGTCCATATCTAGTCAAGGATAAGACTGAACTGGAAAAGGTTCAAAGGTTTGCCACCAGACTAGTACACGAGCTGAGAGGTATGAGCTACGAGGAGAGACTACGGGAATTAAACCTCACTTCGCTGGAAGACAGAAGATTTAGGGGGGACATGATCACCACATTCAAGATTCTGAAGGGGATTGATAGGGTAGATAAAGACAGTCTATTTAACACAAGGGGAACACGCACAAGGGGACACAGGTGGAAACTGAGTGCCCAAATGAGCCACAGAGATATTAGAAAGAACTTTTTTAGTGTCAGAGTGGTTGACAAATGGAATGCATTAGGGGGTGATGTGGTGGAGGCTGACTCCATAAACAGTTTCAAGTGTAGATATGACAGAGCCCGATAGGCTCAGGAATCTGTACACCTGTTGATTGACGGTTGAGAGGCGGGACCAAAGAGCCAGAGCTCAACCCCCGCAAACACAACTAGGTGAATACAACTAGGTGAGTACACACACACACACACACACAAAGGACTAACACTACAGAGAGCACGTGACAGGTGCTCGCCTGCTCAACCATTCCGTCTAAGCCTTTCATCACCTCGCTAAAAACCTTCACCTAATAATGTGTGGGATAAGAAAGCTGTCTTGCGTGGCAGAACACAACAAAACTCTGTATATAAGTTCCATATGACGTCTTACATGGATCACTGAGGCGCTCCCTGCTAACATATGACGTCTTAAATGGATCACTGAGGCGCTCCCTGCTAACATATGACGCCTTACATGGATCACTGAGGCACTCCCTGCTAACATATGACGTCTTACATGGATCACTGAGGCACTCCCTGCTAACATATGACGTCTTACATGGATCACTGAGGCGCTCCCTGCTAACATATGACGTCTTACATGGATCACTGAGGCACTCCCTGCTAACATATGACGTCTTACATGGATCACTGAGGCACTCCCTGCTAACATATGACGTCTTACATGGATCACTGAGGCACTCCCTGCTAACATATGACGTCTTACATGGATCACTGAGGCACTCCCTGCTAACATATGACGTCTTACATGGATCACTGAGGCGCTCCCTGCTAACATATGACGTCTTACATGGATCACTGAGGCGCTCCCTGCTAACATATGACGTCTTACATGGATCACTGAGGCGCTCCCTGCTAACATATGACGTCTTACATGGATCACTGAGGCACTCCCTGCTAACATATGACGTCTTACATGGATCACTGAGGCACTCCCTGCTAACATATGACGTCTTACATGGATCACTGAGGCGCTCCCTGCTAACATATGACGTCTTACATGGATCACTGAGGCGCTCCCTGCTAACATATGACGTCTTACATGGATCACTGAGGCACTCCCTGCTAACATATGACGTCTTACATGGATCACTGAGGCACTCCCTGCTAACATATGACGTCTTACATGGATCACTGAGGCGCTCCCTGCTAACATATGACGTCTTACATGGATCACTGAGGCGCTCCCTGCTAACATATGACGTCTTACATGGATCACTGAGGCGCTCCCTGCTAACATATGACGTCTTACATGGATCACTGAGGCACTCCCTGCTAACATATGACGTCTTACATGGATCACTGAGGCACTCCCTGCTAACATATGACGTCTTACATGGATCACTGAGGCGCTCCCTGCTAACATATGACGTCTTACATGGATCACTGAGGCGCTCCCTGCTAACATATGACGTCTTACATGGATCACTGAGGCGCTCCCTGCTAACATATGACGTCTTACATGGATCACTGAGGCGCTCCCTGCTAACATATGACGTCTTACATGGATCACAGAGGCACTTCCTGCTAACATACGACGTCTTACATGGATCACTGAGGCGTTCCCTGCTAACATATGACGTCTTACATGGATCACTGAGGCACTCCCTGCTAACATATGACGTCTTACATGGATCACTGAGGCGCTCCCTGCTAACATATGACGTCTTACATGGATCACTGAGGCACTCCCTGCTAACATATGACGTCTTACATGGATCACTGAGGCGCTCCCTGCTAACATATGACGTCTTACATGGATCACTGAGGCGCTCCCTGCTAACATATGACGTCTTACATGGATCACTGAGGCGCTCCCTGCTAACATATGACGTCTTACATGGATCACTGAGGCGCTCCCTGCTAACATATGACGTCTTACATGGATCACTGAGGCGCTCCCTGCTAACATATGACGTCTTACATGGATCACTGAGGCGCTCCCTGCTAACATATGACGTCTTACATGGATCACTGAGGCGCTCCCTGCTAACATATGACGTCTTACATGGATCACTGAGGCACTCCCTGCTAACATATGACGTCTTACATGGATCACTGAGGCGCTCCCTGCTAACATATGACGTCTTACATGGATCACTGAGGCACTCCCTGCTAACATATGACGTCTTACATGGATCACTGAGGCGCTCCCTGCTAACATACGACGTCTTACATGGATCACTGAGGCACTCCCTGCTAACATATGACGTCTTACATGGATCACTGAGGCGCTCCCTGCTAACATATGACGTCTTACATGGATCACTGAGGCGCTCCCTGCTAACATATGACGTCTTACATGGATCACTGAGGCGCTCCCTGCTAACATATGACGTCTTACATGGATCACTGAGGCGCTCCCTGCTAACATATGACGTCTTACATGGATCACTGAGGCGCTCCCTGCTAACATATGACGTCTTACATGGATCACTGAGGCGCTCCCTGCTAACTTCTCATTTAATTTTAAACGCCGCAATAATTTCAACGTATTTGAATAACAAGTAAAAATAGCACACAGGCCTTAATTATCCACTGGTCACTGTCTCACTTGTCGCCCAACCGCCTCTGCTCTTCTGGCTTTAGCTATATGTAGCCAAACTTGCAGCTCAAACCACATGGGGATAGAGCCACGGTTTCGCTTCATGCGGGACGGCGTTCAATCCCCGATCGTCCACTAAATGGTTGGGCACCATTCCTTTCCCTCCGTCCCTTCCCTAAGCCTTATCCTGATCCCTTACAAGTGCTATACTGTTGTAATGGCTGATCGCTTTCTCCTGGTAGTTCCCTTCCTTCCCTCTGGAGTAAGTTGTTGTTGTTATTTCACAACTCTTTGTTTACCATCTCTGGCTCCTCACAACACCTGAGTCACGAGGTTGTTGTTGTTGTTGTCCTGTTGGCAACAATATCTGTGTATTTTTCCATTGTATCCAAATGTCTTTCATTCAATACAATGATGTCAGTTATATACATCTTCAATCAATTGTATTAGATATACAACTCAGAATACAGCGACTGGAACGTGTGCTGGTAGCTTTATTAAATATTGTATTTTTATACAATTATACAACCGCCATGCTATAATATATCAAGCGTAAATTAAAATTCCAATTCTTATTATACATTATAGTAAAAAAATATGTTATTAGCGTAATTCGAAGAAGTTTTGGGTAATTCTGAAGAACAATTTTAGCTTTGAACAAATCCACAAGGGCCGTGACGAGGGTTCGAACCTACGTCCGAGAGGATCCCAGACGCTGCCTTATTCGACTGAGCTACGACATGGTTAAAAGAATTACAACTGGAAGTTCTACTGACCTTTCTCGGATCCTGCAGCCTCTCCGAGACACAAACTTATTTTGTGATTTCACTCTTGAAATCGATTTATTGATTTCACTATTTTATGGGACACTATTGTGATCTCTGTGTGTAATGAAGTAAGGGAGAAGAGGTAGAACAGCTTATTGATGGAGCTCGGGTGCATGGGGGAAACTGTGTACAATCCTGGTTTGTGTCTCGGAGAGCCTGCAGGATCCCAGTAAGGTCAGCAGAACTTCCTGGTGCAATTCTTTTAACTATGTCGTAGCTCAGTCGATTAAGGCAGCGTCTGGGATCCTCTCGGACGTAGGTTCGAACCCTCGTCACGGCCCTTGTCGATTTGTTCGATTGATGCCTCACGCTATTGTGATTTTTGTGTGTAATTTTAGCTTTATTTCGTTTAACTTAAAATTTATTTTGTTAAATAAATTAATTTATTTGTTTTATTAAAATCAGCATATTTCCTTGACAACATTAATAACGTTCTCTATATATTACAAATATTATTGTAAGATAACATTTTACAATATTTTACGACATTGTCAAACATATTGTGCAATGGAATCACAGTAGCTTGACAATACCCATGTTCTTGAGGTTATCTTGAGATGATTTCGGGGCTTAGCGTCTCCGCGGCCCGGTCGTCGAGCAGGCATTCTTTTTGTTATACGCCCACAGGAAACAGCCCGTAGCAGCTGTCTAACTCCCAGGTACCTATTTACTGCTAGGTAACAGGGTCAACAGGATGAAAGAAACACTTTGCCCATTTGTCTCCGCCTCCACCGGGGATCGAACCCGGAACCCCAGGACTCAGATCCGAAGCGCTGCTCACCCAGCTGTCAGGCGCCCAGAATAACACACTTACAGACAAAAAGAATAACAGACTCAGAGAATCTCACATAACTACACACTCGTAAACTTAGTGAATTACAGACTTTCAGGCTTCCAATATTACAAACTGAAACATTCAGAATAACATTTTCCCATAAAAAACCTACTTAAACTCCCACATAACACCAAACTCTCATTCTCAAAGGAACTCCCACTCAAATAAAATAAGACTCACAATCTCATAAAATAACATACTTAAAATCCCACGAAATATTAGATTCACAATTTGGGTGAATTATAGAATCACAATCTCACAGAGTGACAGACTCACAATCTCACAGAGTGACAGACTCACAATCTCACAGAGTGACAGACTCACAATCTCACAGAGTGACAGACTCACAATCTCTGAGAATAACAAACTCACATCCTATTATAAATTACATTCTCTTAAATTTATAAATAAATCAGCTCTCAGCGTCGAAGAATTACAAATTCACAATGTAACATAATTATAGACGCATAACTTGAAATAAAAACAGGAAAATTCATAGAAAAATAAACTCACAAAATATTATATTCACAATCACTCAAACTTAGAAACTCACAAAATATCACACTCACAATCACACAGACTCACACACAAACGTATGGGATAGCCGACTCACTCACTCTCCCAATTTAAGGGACTCGGAAGTCAAGACAATAACTAACAACAAATTGCAACTTCTGAAAGAATTAAAATTAGCCGATTTCAAAAATGTTTTGATTTATTTATCTTATCTGTAACAGAATAGCAAAAATGTTAACACAGTCCTCCAATCAACAATAGAAAACAATATGTCATTTAAGGTGATATATTTCAAGTATATCACTGTTATATCAAGTATAGCATGTTATATTGACGGTCAGCTTGACACGTGAGTATTGTTGCTGCTTGTATAAGTCATTATAGTGATGGTCCGAGTATTTAGAAGGAAATCCCGCGTTTCTCTTGAAAACGGCATTGTTATATAAGCCTTGTTTGTGATTGATTTTATAAGGAATTGTTAAGACAGGATTGTCCAGGAGAGAACGACGGGATCGATCACTTGAGGCCTATTTCTTTCCCCCGTCCCATCCCAAAACTTTATTTATCCTGACCCTTCTAAGTGCATATGCTCGTAATGGCTTGACGCTTTTCCCTGATAAATCCCTCTCTCCCAAGTGTATCCTTGACACGATATTAATGCTTTTATAACGCTCTTAGAATAACGTAACTCTTACGTTACTCTTGGAGTATATCTTGAGGTAATCTTGAGATGATTTTCAGGCTTAGCGTCCCCGCGGCCCGGTCCTCAACCAGGCCTTCTTTTTGTTACACCCCCCCCCCCCCAGGAAGCAGCCCGTAGCAGCTGTCTAACTCTCAGGTACCTATTTACTGCTAGGTAACAGGGGCATCAGGGTGAAAGGAACATTAAACCCATTTGTCTCCGCCTCCACTGGGGATCATACCCGGAACCTCAGGACTACGAATCCGAAGCACTGTCCACTCAGCTGTCAGGCGCCCTACATAAACGTTAAAAAGTAACGTAAACAACCAATGTATTACTAGAGAAGTTTTGTCAATAATCCTTGTTGCTTGTATGATTGTGTGAACGTAAAATCCCTTTGAAATACAGCCACTCACCTAAAGTGCCGTCAGCACAAACACAGCTTCAAGCTCTAATTAAGCCCTTAGTCAACTAAGTGTTAATGCTGGCCCCCCCCCCCCCCTTGGAGAACTACTTTATATTCCTCTTATTGTATTAAAGTGAGGTGGAGATTGTCGACGACGACTACCTCGCGGGACGACTCTTTCTCGACCCAGTGCATCCTGAACCTGATCGCATTGCTCTCTTATTAGCTGAACCTGAACTGCCAACGCTGAAGGCGTCACCCATTGCAAAAGTAGTGACGTTGCTCGCACTTGCAGTCAGACTGAGGGTAAAAATACACAAGAGAAAATGATTGGAGATTTATTAATAAACTAGCTTTACCCGGCCACGCGTTGCTGTGGCTCAGCAACGCATGTGCGTTGCTGAGCTACATTTCCCCATCCCCTCGTCCTCCCCACCACTCCTCCCTTCCCCGTCTCGTCCCCGTCCCCTCGTACTCCCCTCCATTACCCCCTACTCTGTCCCCTCGTACTCCCCTCCATTACCCCCTCCTTTGTCCCCTCGTCTTCCCCACCATCCCCTCGTCCTCCCCTCACTATTTCCCACTCCCTCGTCCGATGCATTCCCAAATGATCTGATGTTCAATTCACTGAAATATAAGAAAAACAGTTTAAAAAACTTCAGTAAAACAATGAAAATAATAAACAAATAAATTATACTCACGAAATGAACTGTATGGTAAACAACACAGCTCAATACCAATGCAATGTCACACAAAATAATTAAGTCAAAATGAAAATAAATAAAAATTTATGAAAATTCAATTTATTAATGAAATCAGAAAATTGAAATGGAATTGTAACATTTTTAGTATAGTGTGTGTGTTGCTCTTACGTGTAACAGATGGCGCTGTTTCTTAAAAAAAATGTTTTTACCTGTCACAGGTGTGGCATCTATACATATACCTATGAAATGAACGGTAAGGTAAACAAAACAACACAATTCCAACCCAATGTCACACGAAATGATGAAATCAAAATGAAAATCGAAATCTATGAAAATTCAATTTATCAATGCTATTGGAAACATTGAAAAGGAATTGTAACATATTTAGTAAAGTGTGTTGCTATTATGTTGAACAGATGGCGCTGTTTAAAAAAAATGTTTTACCTGTCACAGGTGTGGCATCTATATAGTAGGTATATAAAAACACGCGCATATTCGAATGGAACATTGTGTCAAAATTTAAAGGCAATCGGTTAAGAACATTCGGAGATTACAACGTGTGTTGCTCTCACGTCCAACAGATGGCTCTGCTTTAAAAAAAAAAAACTTTTTTACTGCCACAGGTAAGGCATGTACATAGTATGTACATAGTGAGTATCTAAAACACGCGCCTATTCGAATGCAACGTTGTTTCAAAATTTGAAAGCAATCGGAAGAGAGGTTTCGAAGATTTCCCCTCACATGAAAAACACAGTTTTTCAAGAAAAGCATGTTTTTCTCCGTCACAGATGTGACATCTATATAAAAACACGTTCGGATGCGAATGGAACGGTGTGTGAAAATTTCAATGCAATCGGTGAAGAACTTTCGAGATTAGCGATTTTGAACAAACGAACATTTACATTGTTATTTATAGATAATTTTATTTATATAGATCATATTATGTTACTACGAGTGTTTAGGTTATCATGAATCTCTGGTAATTACTAACAATGTTAGGAGTTCAGTATTAAATGGCGACATAATATGATATGAGCAGCAGAGACTGAAAATGAAAGTGAGTTAATTTGTTTTCATATGATAGATCTGGTGGAGCAACTGCTTCCAGATGCTTAGAGAAAATCCGTAGGAGCTGTAATGAGGATTCGAACCTATGCGTTGGGTGTTCCCAAGCACACACAGACAACTGGGCCACGACATGGCCCAAATTCTCTACGTATTCTCTCATTGGTGCATCACGCTAGTGTGACTCCTCTCCGTGTAAGGTAAGGGTAAGGTAAAGTGGGTATCACACTATGTCAAGCCAAACGTCTCGTAATGAAAGGTACCGAGAGTGTCTTGGTTACAGTCTGAGTAGTGAGGACATAAAGTATGGCTTAATTTAGCTTATATGAGAAGACTTAAAGCCTGTAACCTGGCAGGATCATTAGGGCAGCATTCCACCAAGCTTACACCATCTATGTATACTTCTATCCCAAGAAGTGTTCAAACTTAATACTTTTAGTGTATTTACAAAAGTCTTCTTCATTAAATGTCAGACGCTCGGTGTATTAAGCCACCAAGAGACAGCAGATCAACGAGACATCTTACCACAAAAGCGACCGCGTTCGTTATCCATTCTCAACATGACAAGACAAAGCGAGGGACAGTGATTGGATTGTTTGCCTGGGGATTGTGACCAGTAAACACCAGCTCTGTGAAGACAGTGCCAATACCTCACGCTCTCAGTCTCCAATCTACAAACTCACAAATCTCATTCGGGACTCCAGAGCGTGAACCATATCATGAACGATAACACTAAGAGAACCATATTGACGCCTCACCCTCTCACCGACGCCCAGTAAACATGGCTCAAGCCTGTAGTAACTCGTGACTGACAACCCGTCCTCCTAATAGCACGTCGTATTTTGACGTATTCTCCACCTAAGGCCAAAAATCGTCGTACTAGAAAATAGCAGCGGCTCACGAAACTGACATATTGTCCCGTTTTCTGTTTTGGGTCTTCTGGTAGGTTAGAATAAGGCCACGTTAGTACGACAGTTTCCTGACGTTGGGAAACCTTAGGAGGGTAGGCTGGATTGAGGCACCCTGTACATAACATGCACTGTAGTCACCACCTTTGTCACCACTAGACCAGCGTCGCCACAGATGGGGGCGTCACTATGCCTCGTGAAAGGTGACGAGGAATACGCAGGTGAAACACCAAGTAACATTGATGAGAGAGTGTTGCCACGTCGCCAGCTCCAGCAACACCTGCCTTACACACAGGAACCAGGAGCACCACTCCAGGAACTCTTGACAAGCTGAACCATCGTCAGAGGATTAACAACATTCAGAATCTGAAGCATTAAACACTACAACACCTTTGAAAAGATTAAATAAATATCTAAACTGCTCCCCATTGGTTAGATGAATGTAAACATTAACAGACTCACAGAATAACATTCTCGCAGAATAACAGACCCACAGAATAACAGACCAACAGACTTGCTTAATTTCTGATCTCACACCACTTTGTACACATCAACTACCTCATTTTGCCCCATATAAACATGAGACACGAGTATCTGCGACAGTTAAAGAAGCCGTCACCACCAAACTAACCTTAACAATAACCTACTCTGGAGCTGTATCCAGCCAGTTCGTTAATTAATTACACATGCAACCGAATGGAAATATTTTATATGAGTGTATGTATGAGGTGGAGGCCGGGAGACTTAACTCATTCCTTACTTATCTAATCCTCTCTATCTATTCATCTCTTCCTTCTTACTTCCTTTCAACGTTTATTTTGCTCGTCTAATATTTAATACAACTTTGCTACATATTGTTTAAGTGCAGGAGTGGGTCGAGGGCCCAAGATCAGTCATGCCTTTCTAGACACAAATTTTGATAAATGGGTCTCCATCCCGAGCGTCCCAAAACCCTTAATGGGTCCACAGCCCATTACCATATTAGTATTAAGGAGGAATTGTCGCAAACGTATACCAGAGTATTGAACAAGCCAGCTTTAAGGATTAATGGGGTCCCCAATCACCTAGAAACACCTAATGGGTCCCCATCCCCAGTCACCTATAAACACCTAATGGGTCCCCAGCCCCAGTCACCTAGAAACACCTAATTTGTTCCCAGCCCTCTAAAAGCCCCTAATGGGACCCGATACCCGCATCTCTTAATCACAGAGGCTTCAAGTTTGATCTCACGCCCCAGTGAAGGGAGGTAGTGAGGCGACGCAGGTCCAGTACAGGTCCCACAGCCAAACAAAAGGTGTTTTTTTTCCCTACGTCATTGCTTTATCTTCTATAGTGGGCATAACTTGGCACTAAATCAGTGAGTAGATTATCAACACTGTCTAGACCACGCACTGATATCTTATTATATCCTAATACTTAATTTGCAATTAATTTGATTATATATAAATTCCTTTCAATTTCCTATCTAGTTATGTCAGTGGACGGCTTCAAAAATTGGTTGTTGCTAATTATGTCAGGTATGTCTGCTCCTCTTATTGTAGTTTCGGTCTCTTCATTATGTTGTATCAGTTTACTTATTGGTTTATAAAACATTGGTAACAGGTATTCTGTTCCAGTCTCATCTGCTGTGAATTTTCTTCATTAAAGTTAAAATTACCTGCTTAAATATTTGTGCTGTAAGTCAACTCTCAGTATAAAATAAAATATTTTATTAAATTTGGCCTCATTCATCATATTTCTATCTTCTTTAATTTACTTGTGGACAGTCTATGTTGAAACACATTATTCCATTTGCTTTTTCACCTAATGAAGTACTGGAGATAAAATTGCTACAATATTTAGGTTATAAATGTCAAAGTCAATGACATCCAAAGATTCTTTCACTTGAATATATTTTCCTCCTCATCGAAATAATTCATTTTTGTATATTATTTAATTGGCTTCAAAGGTTTCCTCATTCATTATCCTCTAATTTATATTTATTTCCATTTGACATATGATATTTGTTTGACTTCATAATTCTTTCAATTCAAAGTACTGGTGCTCAACTCGTGTACATTAATGTATAAAAATTTGTTTGAACTTGTCTGTTAATATTTTATTTTACATATGAGCTCTATTATATTTTTATATAAGAGCTCTATAAGCTCTTTATTATTTCTCGGATTTTCTGAGCCAAATTGTTTGGTTGATACGGGTGTTTATTTACTGTTATATTAGTAACTGTATTTACTGTAATATTAATATATTATTAGTTATATACTGTTTTCATATAACTTAAATCGTGTCTCTGTCTCTTTGTCTGAATAATGTTTGCAATATTTATTGGCTTTAGTCAATGTTTTCTCTAATATCTTACAATTGACTTCCACTTGAATTCCAGTTATCTTTCAGTTATCCTTAAAATGTCTTCCACGTGTATGTCAATTAATTTTCACTAGACTTCTACTTGAATTCCTGTTGCCTTCCATTGGAAAACAGTTAAAATCAATTTTGCACTGAATTTACCTGAGGGCCACCATATCTCTAGTGGCCTGGAAGAGGACCGCAAGCAGGTTGCTTGTCTGAGGGCTTCCCATATATCTTGATGATTTTGTCAGGCTGAATGTTAAACTGAAGCAATGTTTTGGCATTTATGGCTTCGGCGGGTAGGCAGTTCCACGGGTTTATAACCTTATGGGTGAAAAAGCATCTTCTGTTTTCTGTCTTACATTGTGGTTTGTTGAGCTTGAAACCGTTGTTCCTTGTTTGTGTTACATCTGATGGTAAAAGTGGTCCGGATTAACATCATCCAAATTGTTCAGTATTTTAAAGGTTGCGATGAGATCCGCCCTATCGTGTCTGGTTTGTTGTGTTGTTGGCCCTGTGGCCCTCAACCGTTCCTGGTACGTGAGATGACTTATCTCTGGGATGATTCTTGTCCCAAGGGGTTCAATTTTCCCCAAAGCAGATATATCCTTGTGAAGATGAGGTCTCCATGTCTGGATACAATAGTCCAAATTGAGGCGCACCTGTAATTAGTATGCTTGAATAACTGTCGTCTTTTGCTTGCAGTCAAATTTGTGTTTGACCATCTCCAGGGTATTTTTTTTGTTACGGCTCCCACTTGTGATTTGTATGGATTGGAGACCATACCAATCACAACTTTTGTGATTGGTATATTCTGACTTCAAGGTTTTTTTCCTCATCAATCTGCTGCAAGGCAATGTTGTTGATTTGGTAGTTATGATGTGCGTTGTGATGTCCCACGTGCATGGTGCTGCATGCACAAGAAGACAGTTATTCAAGCTACATAGGTAAGCTATGTAACGCCTATGAGGCGTTACATAGGTACCACCTCAGTATCGTTGTCACTTCCTGTTTTACTATAAATCTTTGTGTCATCTGCAAATTTGATGACTGGTTGTGTAATATGCTCATCTATGTCATTAATGTATGACAAAAAACAGGTTGGACCCAAAATGGACCGTTAAAGCAAGCACCTTAGACGACCAGGCCACGAAATGGTCAAAACCAGGTAATGAGGATTATGTGAAACCCTGGAACGGTTTCAGTGGAAGCCTCAGGAACCCTCATGGATTCAGTAGAATCCCAGTTTGCAATCCGTTTGAGCATGTCGTGGCCTAACTGTCTAAGGCGTTTGCTTGGGAGTATCCAGAGCATAGGTGCGAATCCTGATCACGGCTCGTACAGATTTTCTCATTGATACTTAACGTTAATGTGATTTCTCTGTACAAGTATGTGATGTCGCGCGAGAAGATACGTGAATTCAGAGACAATATAATAATATAATAAATGTTCAAGAGATGTGTAAATATTTAATTTAAAATGATCTGCTACCAGAAATCTCTAGCCAAATATCCCCAGTAGGCTAACTGTAGGTAGTAACTGAGTAATTGTAACCTGCCCACTGGAGGGGGGGGGGGCGGTGTGCAAGACAAACATAAATTGTAACATTAGCTCTCCACATATATCAGTTGCTTATATTATAGACTATACTTGTGGTCGGTCTCAAGCCCATTGTTGATGTGAAGATGTGCATTGAATTTTATAACTAGCTCATCAAGACTAACTTGCTTAGCTAAATGAATTGTGGCGTTCAGTCCCTGAGCCCATTATGTGCCTCTGTAACCCTTTCCACTACCCCCCCCACAAAATGGGGTATAGTGGTGCAATGTAAATTAACTAACCTAAAACTAGTCACAATCATCTAGTTTGTGCTTGTGGGTCTGTTCCTGACACAACCAATTGCTAGTGTGTACTTACATCCCTTCTGTAAGCTTTTTGTGCGCTTCTTTGTGCGCTTCTTTACCAAGTACTAAAAATCAGTGTATTGGTGTTAATGCAAGTTATCAGAAGTGCTGAAAAGTTGCAAGTAATAAAATTACACTCTTTCAATTACGGTGTAAAGAATGTTTAACTCAGAGGAAGTGCTCAAACAGCCCGACCTTTGACCAGACGGACAAAAATATTATTATATTAGACGAGGTGGCTCAGTGGATATCCTGTCAAATATTTAGGCGCACAAGTTCGACTCTCCGCCAACTTAATAGTGTCTGGACGTAGTTCAAGGCTACAAAATTTGACTAAATTACTAAAATTAAAATCTTCGAATATTAATAATAATAATAATAATAATAATAGCTTCAAGTTTAATAAATAATTTCTAGTTATTATTTATTTTTAATTATCGTGGCCTGTTGATCCATCCGAGAACAAGGTCAGGAGAGGCAGCAGGTGAAAGAAAATGTGGCCTAAACGAGCATCGAACCCGGGACCTTCGGGATGTGAGCCTCCACGTTGTCTGGGACTACCTCCCTGGAGGTCACCAAGACCAAAGGTGTACATAGACTTACCTGGCCAAGGTGACCACCGTTAGAGCTCAACATTGTTCCTGTTTATTCAAGATTCAGTCCCAGAGGGAAGCTTTCTCGGAGGTGATCCATGACCACTACCACAGCGTCTTAACCCTTCTCCAGGTAGGTAACACACCTGGAGGAGGCGACACCTGACCACTACCACAGCTCCTTAACCCTTCTCCAGGTAGGTAACACACCTGGAGGTAACACACCTGGAGGTAACACACCTGGAGGTAACACACCTGGAGGTAACACACCTGGAGGTAACACACCTGGAGGTAACACACCTGGAGGAGGGAGTCCATCGTCAGGAGGTTCATCATCAGTAAGCTGATGAGGAGTCACAATAACGGGGCTGAAGATATGGTGACCAAACCACACTGCAGAAGATGGTGAGACGACGACGTGTCGGTCCGTCGTGGACGACGACGTGTCGGTCCGTCGTGGACGACGACGTGTCGGTCCGTCGTGGACCGACACCACTTGATAACGTCGTCGTTTCTTCATTCCCTTATGTGGGCTTTGGTCTTCAGAACGCCATAAAGTACCTTAGAAATTAAGGAAAAACATACATTTCAAATGCCAATTATAGAGAAAAGTGATAGTGATTAATGGTTATATTGATGTGAATACAATATTATGGATGTTAACGGATGTTAATGTTAATGGATATATGTGTTATGGCCATAATATGGCCTCCACCAGCATAGTTTGTATAAGATCCTCAAAATGTTGCTCTTTAATTATTGAATTACATAGCAACATTTTTGAGAACCTTACATGTAAGGTTCCACAAGGAACCTCCTACCTGACGCTCACTCCTAAGATTCCACCAAACACCACTAATCTTTATAAATAATATATAACTCACTTTTTTTATCCCCTTCCAAGTGCAATATAGTCGTAATGGCTTGGCGTTTTCCCCCTGATAATTCCATCCCTTCACTCCTCTGAATAAAATATTACAAGATGATTTATGGCCGACTTCTATTTGCTAATTACTGTTAATTAAAAAAAAAAAAACTTATCCTCTTTCCCTCTATTTGACTTGTTTTAAACAGCGTTCATATATTTTGCAATGATTTCGTGATAACATATAATTGTTTTTAGTAAAGTTGGTAATGAAACAAGAGTTATGTTTTATTTTATTATTACACATTCACTATTGAAAATAATGCGAGCTTCAGTGAATAACATTTATTATAATTGTCTCCTAATTTATTAACGTCAAACTTAGGCAAGTTTTTTTCAACATTATTAATCGTTGTCTCAGTTTTGATGAGGCGGGTTAGGCTGAGGCGCGGGTTCATGGAACCCCCTTAATATGGGCTTGAGGAACCCCCCCTTAATATGGGCTTGAGTACCCCCCTTAATATGGGCTTGTGGACCCCCCTTAATATGGGCTTGAGGACCCCCCTCTTAATATGGGCTTGAGGAACCCCCCTTAATATGGGCTTGAGGAACCCCCCTTTAATATGGGCTTGAGGACCCCCCTTAATATGGGCTTGAGGACCCCCCTCTTAATATGGGCTTGAGTACCCCCCCTTAATATGGGCTTGAGGACCCCCCCTTAATATGGGATTGAGGAACCCCCCTTAATATGGGCTTGAGGACCCCCCTTAATATGGGATTGAGGACCCCCCTTAATATGGGCTTGAGGATCCCCCCTTAATATGGAATTGAGTACCCCCCCTTAATATGGGCTTGAGGACCCCCCCTTAATATGGGATTGAGGACCCCCCCTTAATATGGGCATGAGGACCCCCCCTTAATATGGGCTTGAGGAACCCCCCCTTAATATGGGCTTGAGGAACCCCACCTTAATATGGGCTTGAGGACCCCCCTTAATATGGGCTTGAGGAACCCCCCCTTAATATGGGCTTGAGGACCCCCCTTAATATGGGCTTGAGGAACCCCCCCTTAATATGGGCATGAGGAACCCAGCTTAATATGGGCTTGAGGACCCCCCCTTAATATGGGCTTGAGGAACCCCCCCTTAATATGGGCTTGAGGACCCCCCCTTAATATGGGCTTGAGGACCCCCCCCTTAATATGGGCTTGAGGAACCCCCCTTAATATGGGCTTGAGAACCCCCCCCCCCCCTCCTTAATATGGACTTGAGGAAATTCCCCTTAATATGGGCTTGAGGAACCCCCTTAATATGGGCTTGAGGAACCCCCCTTAATATGGGCTTGAGGAACCACCCCTTAATATGGGCTTGAGGAACCCCCTTAATATGGGCTTGAGGAACCCCCCTTAATATGGGCTTGAGGAACCACCCCTTAATATGGGCTTGAGGACCCCCCTTAATATGGGCTTGAGGAACCCCCCCTTAATATGGGCATGAGGAACCCAGCTTAATATGGGCTTGAGGACCCCCCCTTAATATGGGCTTGAGGAACCCCCCCTTAATATGGGCTTGAGGACCCCCCCTTAATATGGGCTTGAGGACCCCCCCCTTAATATGGGCTTGAGGAACCCCCCTTAATATGGGCTTGAGAACCCCCCCCCCCCCTCCTTAATATGGACTTGAGGAAATTCCCCTTAATATGGGCTTGAGGAACCCCCTTAATATGGGCTTGAGGAACCCCCCTTAATATGGGCTTGAGGAACCACCCCTTAATATGGGCTTGAGGAACCCCCCTCCCCCTAGTGTTCCACGGGACCCTGGTTGGGAATACATTGAGAGAGAGTTACCAATTATGTGTACTAAAGGGAGAAGAAATTTAGATAACCTCCAGATGAACCACGCTGCCAGACGTATAACCTCCAGATGAACCACGCTGCCAGACGTATAACCTCCAGATGAACCACGCTGCCAGACGTATAACCTCCAGATGAACAACGCTGCCAGACGTATAACCTCCAGATGAACAACACTGCCTGACGTGTAACGGGGTTTTCAGTAGTGTAATAGTTGTTATAGTTAAGTTGGTGGACTTATTAACTTAGGATATTATACATTAAAGTGTTGTTAGTTGTAGGTTGTTAGCAGGCTGAGAGCGTTAATGTCTGAATAGATTCTGAGTGTATTCGTGTGTTATGAGACTTGACAACACTGCCAAGTTCTTGTGACAGTCACGTCATGTGTGGGACGCAGGTATGTGGTCATGTGTGTGGGACGCAGGTGTGTGGTCATGTGTGTGGGACGCAGGTGTGTGGTCATGTGTGTGGGACGCAGGTGTGTGGTCATGTGTGTGGGACGCAGGTGCGTGGTCATGTGTGGGACGCAGGTGTGTGGTCATGTGTGTGGGACGCAGGTGTGTGGTCATGTGTGTGGGACGCAGGTGTGTGGTCATGTGTGTGGGACACAGGTGTGTGGTCATGTGTGTGGGACGCAGGTGTGTGGTCATGTGTGTGGGACGCAGGTGTGTGGTCATGTGTGTGGGACGCAGGTGTGTGGTCATGTGTGTGGGACGCAGGTGTGTGGTCATGTGTGTGGGACGCAGGTGTGTGGTTATGTGTGTGGGACGCAGGTGTGTGGTCATGTGTGTGGGACACAGGTGTGTGGTCATGTGTGTGGGACGCAGGTGTGTGGTCATGTGTGGGACGCAGGTGTGTGGTCATGTGTGTGGGACACAGGTGTGTGGTCATGTGTGGGACGCAGGTGTGTAGTCATGTGTGGGACGCAGGTGTGTGGTCATGTGTGGGACGCAGGTGTGTGGTCATGTGTGGGACGCAGGTGTGTGGTCATGTGTGACACAGGTGTGTGATCATGTGTGTGACACGTGTTTGGGGTCATGTGTGTGACACGTGTTTGGGGTCATGTGTGTGACCCCACACCTGTCATGTGTGTGACACAGGTGTGGGGTCCTCAGTTGCAACTGTTGCACCAAGACATGACGACTATATAACACTTGGAAGGGGTCAGGATAAGGATTTGGGATAGGACGGGGGAGTGAATGGTGTCCAACCACTTGGACAGTTGGGGGATTGAACGCGGTCCTGCATGCTGTTACACTGGAAAAGATACGCTAGTAACACTTAAGTACCAATGTCCCCTTGTGACTGAGAAAATTTTTCAAGTATAAGTATTTATTATATAATTTTGTTATTAGAGTTATTGCTTTGACCTGTGTTTATATACGGTGTTACCTTTGACCATTAACCTGTACACAGCACATTTACATGTTGCTATCATGACGTGATCTTACCTGTATTGGCAGCCGGGCTTTTTTAATTAACACGGAATTCACAAAATCAAGTAGGTGATGGTAATGGATTTTCCGTAGCAGAGAGCCACATCTGTCACCTACAAATGTCACCCCACACCTGTCACCCCACACCTGTCACCCCACACCAGTCACCCACACCTGTCACCCACACCTGTCATTCCCCCACCTTCCGAGAAGCCAGGTGCTGTCCCCCAGCCAACAAAATACTCTCGACCTCCACACCATCTCAACACGAAATGTTGTTCTGTCAACGTAAACCCAAAATATCTGGCAACAAACCGTTGCTGGCGTCCGCCGCCTTAAATAGCAGCGGCTTCGTGCACCTCATTGGTCACTTGTTGACGTTCCATTACGAGTCATAATTTCTGCAATTTCCTTTATCCTAATGTAATATAAACATTCCTAACATCATAATGTCTCATCAACTCATCTAGTTTTTCAAAAACATTCTTTTACACAATTTTTTTTTTTTTAATTAAAAAGTTCTTAATTAAACCAAATTTGAAACTCCTGAGCGCATTAGGATCAATATATAAGTTGTTATTGCAAGCATCATATACCTACAGGGTTATAAAATCATGAAACTGCCTTCCCGCCGAAGCTGTAAAGGCCTAAACTGTGTTAACTTTTAAACATACTCATGGAAAAGATCACCAAGGTATATGGTGGGACCTTGGACAATCCGCCGGCTTCCTGTCTTCGTCGAGGCCACTAGACGAGGACAGGAACTGGCTCTCAGGTAAATTCCATCCCGTGTCTCACTAAAATGTTAACTACACATATAACTCACTCGTTAAATATGAATTAATCTCACAAGTGCAACGGACTCACTTGATATGATATTAAGTAAAGTAGAAATTAAACTAAATTAGTAAAAGTTACTAATTAACAAAAACAAAACAAAAAATTAACTAAACAAATCCTCAAATAGCAACTCCTGTACAATAGGCGCTGACTCAGTGTTCAAAGGCGCTGAGATAATATAAATCCTGTGAAGTGTTGAACACAAGTTAAAATTGTATTTGATATACAAATATAAAGCTTAATGGGGAAATACAAAAATGTATATGGTATTATTAATGTCGCGAACCATGCATTAATTGGTGAGCAGCAAACAATTTTGGTGACTATTGTGATGGTCAACATTTTGTGCTATTCAAATAACCTTTACAATAGGAAGGAAATATATAGAGCAAATTGTAAAGTGAAAAATAATATGCCTTACCCAGAGTGCCTTAAACAACACATGTGAACTCCATTTATTTCCCAATTTATCATAACAAAGAGAGAGAGATATGCATCAGTTTTCAATATTATCTGATGACTCATTATTTTGATGCCAATCAAAGTTTACTCCTAATTAAGGTACACAGATGGGAGAATTATCCAGGTCTCTCCTGTTAAACATATCAACCATATATTACAGAACTATGCTGTCTAGTGGATACATTCCGGCCGATGAAGGTAAGTTACTTGAGTAATCTGTAATAAGTGTGATCACTTTTATATACTTGTTTTAATTGAATACATTCAACTTGATAACATACGAGGCAATTTTAGCAACGTGTGTCGTGAAATTTAAATGTTCATTGTCACAATGTTACTTTCCCCTGAACATTTCTATATTCAACCACTTGGGGTGGACGGTAGAGCAACGGTCTCGCTTCATGCAGGTCGGCGTTCAATCCCCGACCGTCCAAGTGGTTGGGCTCCATTCCTTTCCCCCGTCCCATCCCAAATCCTTATCCTGACCCCTTCCCAGTGCTTCCTTATGGTTTTTCGCTTTCTCCTGATAATTATATTCCTTGTCTTACCTTCTGATGAACAAGTCAACCCAGCACTTGAGAGCCATGTACCCAACCAATTACACTGGTTGGCAGAGCGACAGCGTCGCTTCTCACAAGGTTGCCGTTCGATTCCCCGACGTTACAAGTGGTTGAGGGACGGATATGTCACTCTGCCCTCTATCCCCCAGCTCCTATCCTCTCCTGATATATCTGTCAAGGGCCACATAGTCACACAGCCTGAGCGCTTTCGTCTCAAAATGACCTCAACTTTTAAAATGATTTGAATTCGTGTTATTTTCCTGGAAAGGTTTTACTCTAGTGGTTGTCAGTTATTGTGGATATAACCCCTTGTATACTATCTGGGGTTATGAGCACTATTATAACCCCTTGTATACTATCTGGGGTTATGAGCACTATTATAACCCCTTGTATACTATCTGGGGTTGTGAGCACTATTATAACCCCCTTGTATACTATCTGGGGTTGTGAGCACTATTATAACCCCTTGTATACTATCTGGGGTTATGAGCACTATTATAACCCCCCTTGTATACTATCTGGGGTTGTGAGCACTATTATAACCCCTAGTATACTATCTGGGGTTATGAGCACTATTATAACCCCTAGTATACTATCTGGGGTTATGAGCACTATTATAACCCCTAGTATACTATCTGGGGTTATGAGCACTATTATAACCCCCCCTTGTATACTATCTGGGGTTATGAGCACTATTATAACCCCTAGTATACTATCTGGGGTTATGAGCACTATTATAACCCCTTGTATACTATCTGGGGTTATGAGCACTATTATAACCCCCTTGTAAACTATCTGGGGTTGTGAGCACTATTACAACCCCCTTGTATACTATCTGGGGTTGTGAGCACTATTATAACCCCTAGTATACTATCTGGGGTTATGAGCACTATTATAACCCCCCCTTGTATACTATCTGGGGTTATGAGCACTATTATAACCCCTAGTATACTATCTGGGGTTATGAGCACTATTATAACCCTTGTATACTATCTGGGGTTATGAGCACTATTATAACCCCCTTGTAAACTATCTGGGGTTGTGAGCACTATTACAACCCCCCTGTATACTATCTGGGGTTGTGAGAACTATTATAACCCCTAGTATACTATCTGGGGTTGTGAGCACTATTATAACCCCTAGTATACTATCTGGGATTGTGAGCACTATTATAACCCCCTTGTATACTATCTGGGGTTATGAGCACTATTATAACCCCTAGTATACTACCTGGGGTTATGAGCACTATTATAACCCCTTGTATACTATCTGGGGTTGTGAGCACTATTATAACCCCCTTGTATACTATCTGGGGTTGTGAGCACTATTATAACCCCCTTGTATACTATCTGGGGTTGTGAGCACTATTATAACCCCTTGTATATTATCTGGGGTTGTGAGCACTATTATAACCCCCCCTTGTATACTATCTGGGGTTGTGAGCACTATTATAACCCCTTGTATACTATCTGGGGTTATCTTGAGGTTATCTTGAGATGATTTCGGGGCTTTTAGTGTCCCCGCGGCCCGGTCCTCGACCAGGCCTCCACCCCCAGGAAGCAGCCCGTGACAGCTGACTAACACCCAGGTACCTATTTTACTGCTAGGTAACAGGGGCGTAGGGTGAAAGAAACTCTGCCCATTGTTTCTCGCCGGCGCCTGGGATCGAACCCAGGACCACAGGATCACAAGTCCCGCGTGCTGTCCGCTCGGCCGACCGGCTCCCTTGTGAGGTTGTGAGCCTTGTGGGGTTGTGAGCACTATTATAACCCCTTGTATACTATCTGGGGTTGTGAGCACTATTATAACCCCTTGTATACTATCTGGGGTTGTGAGCACTATTATAACCCCTTGTATACTATCTGGGGTTGTGGGCACTATTATAACCCCTTGTATACTATCTGGGGTTGTGGGCATTATTATAACCCCTTGTATACTATCTGGGGTTGTGGGCACTATTATAACCCCTTGTATACTATCTGGGGTTGTGGGCACTATTATAACCCCTTGTATACTATCTGGGGTTGTGAGCACTATTATAACCCCTTGTATACTATCTGGGGTTGTGGGCACTATTATAACCCCTTGTATACTATCTGGGGTTGTGGGCACTATTATAACCCCTTATATACTTTCTGGGGTTGTAAACACTATTGTCACAACAAAGTACACAGGAATTTTCCAAGGCAGGCTGCGAGCAGCAACGTCCAACAGCCTAGTTGACCAGTTCAGTACCCAGGAAGCCTGGTGAGAAACCGGGCTGCGAAGATGATGATTCCCGAAATTAAAGCAAGGTAAGGCAGCAGTTAAAACGTGATAATGACAATCTTAGCGGTGGCATATATGGTCAAACTAAAGTGGAGATATTCACAGACATTTGTTTCTACATTACCAGAGCATTAATACACCTAACATTTGGGAAAGTACAAAATATCTAACATGTGAGAAAGTACAAAAAACCTAACATGAGAGAGAGTACAAAAAACCTAACATGAGAGAGAGTACAAAAACAGCTAACATATGACTTAGTACAAAGCTGTTACATTTATGAGGACTATTCGCTGGTAAAATAAGTATAGACTATTATCAACAACAACCCGAAGAGTAACAACCACAACTGAATTACAACACAGCTGTTATTCAGGCCATGAAGCACAAGGCCCAAATAACATACTAAACATTTTCCCCCTCCGAGCACTCCGACACCGCAAAACTTATATATTCTGAATCTTTATACATAAATTTCCTTAGGGAAGAGATTCGAGCTTCCTGGCCACAAATACCCGAGAGCAGCTCTTTTTAAAGTTGCCAGCTGGAGCTCCGGCCTCTAACTCCAGGCCGGCGGCGGCGGCGCATTTTATATACGGAGATGATTTCATCCTTTTCTCGTTGTAAAAGTTGAGTCAAGTAAATGCATTGGCCGTGAAGACCTCAGTCGTCATGTTAACTGTATTCTTGGCAATGTAGTATACTGTTGTGCGTGTTGCACTTCTGTTGTATGTGATTATTGTGTAACTGTAGTCATCTACTAGTATTGGTTGGTGGTAAACTGGTGATTTATGTCTTAGAATTCTGCCGAGGACATATTAGTGTGGAGCCGATGACTGGTTGGCTCTGAGCTGCCTATCTTGTAAACAGCCTCCGCTGCTGTGGGATAGTTTGGTAGCATCATACTGTTTACGAAAGTTATAATTCACATAGCCACCTGCTGTCGCTATGGAACGTGTCCCATTGGTCTAGCCTCTTCGTACTCTTACCCAATTTTGACTTCTTTTTACGCAGTTGCAAAAACACCGCTTCTGGCGTCAGTTTCCCAACGTCAAGAAACTGTCGTTCTAAAGTATCTTTATCCTAACCTACCAGAGGACCCAAAACAGAAAACGGGACAGTACGTCACTTTCGCGAGCCGCTTCCATTTTCTAGAACGACCATTTTTGGCATTACGAAACGCATGCGATCGAAATACGACGGTCTTTGTTAAAGAAGAGGTGGCTGAGACGTGTCGGGTATGGTGGTTGGGCGCTACACAAATGCGAACAAGCCTGAATGGGTCCATTCAGGCTTGTTCGCATTTGTGTTCCTCACGTGTGCCCCAAAGAATGAGGTGATTTGGTGAAATGCTATGCCCAAGATTACCATCCGAGTTGCCGGCGGGGAAGTGGTTCAAATAGCTTCGGCTACCACTTCCTTTGTCCGGCCGTGATGGTCAAGCGGATTAAGGCGCCCTGTAGTTACCAGTTGCGTTGCTCCTGGGAGTATGGGTTCCAGTCACTTCTGGGGTGTGAGTTTTTAGTCATATATATATATATATATATATATATATATATATATATATATATATATATATATATATATATATATATATATATATATATATATATATATATATATATATGTCGTACCTAGTAGCCAGAACGCACTTCTCAGCCTACTAAGCAAGGCCCGATTTGCCTAATAGGCTAAGTTTTCATGAATTAATTGTTTTCGACTACCTAACCTACCTAACCTAACCTAACTTTTTCAGCTACCTAACCTAACCTAATCTACAAAGATAGGTTAGGTTAGGTTAGGTAGGGTTGGTTAGGTTCGGTCATATATGTACGTTAATTTTAGCTCCAATAAAAAAAAATTTACCTCATACATAATGAAATGGGTAGCTTTATCATTTTATAAGAAAAAAATAGAGAAAATATATTAATTCAGGAAAACTTGGCTTATTAGGCAAATCGGGTCTTGCATAGTAGGCCGAATACGACGTTCTGACTACTAGGTACCTAGCTACTATATATATATATATATATATATATATATATATATATATATATATATATATATATATATATATATATATATATATATATATATATATATATATATGTCGTACCTAGTAGCCAGAACTCACTTTTCAGCCTACAATGCAAGGCCCGATTTGCCTAATAAGCCAAGTTTTCATGAATTAATATATTTTCTCTAATTTTTTTCTTATGAAATGATAAAGCAACCCATTTCATTGTGTAAGAGGTCAATTTTTTTTTTATTGGAGTTAAAATTAACGTAGATATATGACCGAACCTAACCAACCCTACCTAACCTAACCTAACCTATCTTTATAGGCTAGGTTAGGTTAGGTAGCCGAAAAAGTTAGGTTAGGTTAGGTTAGGTAGGTTAGGTAGTCGTAAAGCAATTAATTCATGAAAACTTAGCTTATTAGGCAAATCGGGCCTTGCATAGTATATATATATATATATATATATATATATATATGTCGTACCTAATAGCCAGAACTCACTTCTCAGCCTACTATTCAAGGCCCGATTTGCCTAATAAGCCAAGTTTTCCTGAATTAATATATTTACTATAATTTTTTTCTTATGAAATGATAAAGCAACCCTTTTCTCTATATATGAGGTCAATTTTTTTTTATTGGAGTTAAAATTAACGTAGATATATGACCGAACCTAACCAACCCTACCTAACCTAACCTAACCTATATTTATAGGTAAGGATAGGTTAGGTAGCCAAAAAAAGCTAGGTTAGGTTAGGTTAGGTAGGTTAGGTAGACGAAAAAACATTTATTCATGAAAACTTGGCTTATTAGGCAAATCGGGCCTTGAATAGTAGGCTGAGAAGTGCGTTCTGGCTATTAGGTACGACATATATATATATATATATATATATATATATATATATATATATATATATATATATATATATATATATATATATATATATATATATATATATATATATATATATATATAGTACCTAGTAGCCAGAACGCACTTCTCAGCCTACTATGCAAGGCCCGATTTGCCTAATAAGCCAAGTTTTCCTGAATTAATATATTTTCTCTATTTTTTTTCTTATGAAATGATAAAGCTACCCATTTCATTATGTATGAGGTCAATTTTCTTTTATTGGAGTTAAAATTAACGTAGATATATGACCGAACCTAACCAACCCTACCTAACCTAACCTAACCTATCTTTATAGGTTATGTTAGGTTAGGTAGCCGAAAAAGTTAGGTTAGGTAAGGTTAGGTAGGTTAGGTAGTCGAAAAACAATTAATTCATGAAAACTTGGCTTATTAGGCAAATCGGGCCTTGCATAGTAGGCTGAGAAGTGCGTTCTGGCTACTAGGTACGACATATATACATATATATATGTTGTACCTAGTAGCCAGAACGTCGTACTTGGCCTTCTATGCAATCCCCAATTTGCCTAATAAGCCAAGTTTTCCTGAATTTATATATTTTTCCAAATATCTTCTTATGAATTTATAAATCTATCCATTTCATTATGTATGAGTTAATCTGATTAAATTTGAGATAAAACTAACGTAGATATATGACCGAACCTAACCAACTTTACCTAACCTAACCTAACCAATCTAAACCTAACCTAAACTCACACAACTATGACAATAAATTATGGTCTTAATATAAAATAATAATAATAATTCAAATAAACTATTTGGAAAAAAATTATTGAAAATATAGAAAATCACTCGGCCTATTAGGCAAATCGGGCCTTGCATAGTAGGCCGAGAAGTGCGTTCTGGCTACTAGGTACTTACAAAAAAAAACAAAAAAAGAAGAATAGTTTGTATATATATATATATATATATATATATATATATATATATATATATATATATATACAAACTATTCTTCTTTTTTTGTTTTTTTTGTAAGCCAAACTTTTTGGCTTATAAGTACTGTACAGTATTAATGAGCAGCTGCAGAAAATCTCGCTGCTTGTTCACAGTTGCAAAGCTTTCTTGCCATAATTGCCAATGGGAGCACTGTGAGGGAAGTATAGGGATGTAGACTCTCTTATCTCTGATAGTGGTTTTATTTTGTGCTCACTCTGCAGTGCCACTTGCTGTTCATTTATATTTTCTTTGCTTTCACATTTTCTTATACTAAATGAGATTATCTCAGTCTATATTTCTGGGTGAGCCAGAAATATAGACTTCATCAGAGCAAAGTAGAATGAAGATGAAAACATTGATTGATTGATTGATTGATGAAGATTAAGCCACCCAAAAGGAGGCACGTGCATGAATAGCCCGTAAGTGGTGGCCCTTTTGAGTCATTACCAGTATCATTAGCTAATACTGGAGATCTGTGGAGGTGCGACTGCACCCTGCGTGACGGAAGATGTCTCCCTAATGTGTCCATTGAAAACACTGTTAATCATACCTTTCATACCCGCCAGGACAGGTCACCTGACCACCAAGGAAAGGTGAAGAAAGGAAATATAAGAAAGAAGTTAACTGCAGAATGCCTATTGGCCCATACAGCTTCTATTAATATGCAGAACTAGAAGATATAAAAGTGCCATATAGGTTAAATGGATGCTATATTGTATTGACGTTCTATATTGAGGCTTATATAGGGATCCAACTTGTACATACCGGGGCTCACATTAAGGCTATTGTTATAATGTTTGATCAGAGCAGACTCGATAACATTTCGGTCAACGAAACCCTTACTTTAAACAATACATTTTGCCCCTCTGAAGTCGATAACGATCATATAAACTGGAATGTAAATACAATGCACTGGAGTGCTGGGCTGTACGAATAGCATATGAATGTTGGTATAAACGTGAAGAAAGAGATTTGCCAGTCTGACCGATGTAAACACATGCACACTCATTACAAGGGATGGAGTACACTCAACCTGCTACAGACGAGGGCGAGTTCTTAATTAACATGGACTTAACTGTATTATCATTTTTGAACACTGGGTTAATATTAAGTTTTTTCAGGGCTGGGGCAAGATGTACTAGCCCATCAAAATATGGTAATACAAACGTGTTTTACAGTTCTGGTTTAGACTTGGGAGCTTGTTTGTAGAACGACCATTTTGCTTGACCAAACGCAAGATCCAATACCGATTTTGAGTATTTTAACTTTTTCCCAATTTCAAATATATTCGCTACTTCTTCATCAAAAAATTCTAGACTGCAAACCCTCAGGGCTCCGAGAAACATAGCAGAAAATACTGCCCGCTTTACCTGAACATGATGATTCGATTAAAACTGAACATACGAGCACACATTGGTAAGTTTCCTATACACACTGAATTTGAAACTCCTACCAATTCTACGAATCATGATGTCTAAAAAAGGCAAAACACCATCTATTTCGTTTTCAATTGTGAACTTAATTGACGGAACCAGTGAATTAAGTTGAAAGAGAAAATCAGTTTGGTCATGGCTAACCGGCCACAGGCATAAAATATCATCAACGTACATGTACCAAACCAAATTCGAGGGCAAAATCCTGGGTAGGATATTTGTTTCGAAAATATTTTGAAGGATATTTTTGAAACAAATAGGATATTTTTGTGGGATATTATAGGATAAAAATCGTATAATATTCTATTATAGGATATAATAATATAATATCGTATTATAGGAAAAAAAATATCCTATAATAGGATTTTTTTGAAACAAATATCCCAGCCAGTCCCAGATGTGGGTGTAGTTATCTGGCTGATGATTGGCCGAAGTGGGTTTCCAGGCTTGTGGGTCTTGACATTCCCATTGGCATACCCAGGTTTGTATTCCCCGATAACCTTTGACAGGTGGAGTCCGGATTTCTTAGCGTTAACAGTTTCAATCAACCTGTTTACCTTGGTTTTCAATTCGGCTGTAGTGTCCTTCGTTACCCTTTGGAATTTAGTTTGGTCTGAGAGCATAAGGTTCATTTTGGCCAGATATTCGTCTTTTTTAAGAATAACATATATTGGCGGCTTGTCACCTCTCCTGACTACTATTTCCTTGTTCTTACGAAGGTTCTTAGCTGCCGCTTTGAGTTCGGGGAACAGTATGGTGCTTCTGTAGTTACCTCGAGTATTTCCACCTTCTGCAATAAGTTCCGTTTATAAGGTGTCTTTAGTGGTAACCTTCTTTTGCGTCCCGAGGTCGAATATGTCGTCCAATAGGATCTCCAACTCCACTTTCCGGGCCATCTCACTTGGTCTGGACAAAACGTGACAGTTTATACCCAAATTTAGGAGAGTGATTTGGTCCTCAGTGAGGTTGATTCCAGCAAGGTTTAAGAAGCCATCTTTGGGTCGTGGAGTCGCCATAGGTCCTATAAATAATGTTGTCAGTTTCTTGATGATCCTGGTTTCGGTGCTGTGGTGATGCCGATCTGTAAGGATGTCGAGGTGTTGGTCGATTGTAGTACAGAGGTCTTCGTCGATGTTGATGTTTCTCCATTGGTCTGTGTGCATATATATATATATATATATATATATATATATATATATATATATATATATATATATATATATATATATATATATATATATATATATGTGTGTGTATATCACGAAAATAAACACGTGATTAAGAATGTGACAATGTCAGACCACGGAGGAAAAATGAAACAGGAAATTTCCTTAAGTACTTTCGTATATTAAATACATCTTCAGAAGGACCTTCTGAAGATGTATTTAATATACGAAAGTACTTAAGGAAATTTCCTGTTTCATTTTTCCTCCGTGGTCTGACATTGTCATATATATATATATATATATATATATATATATATATATATATATATATATATATATATATATATATATATATATATATATATATATATATATATATATATATATTATTAAATATGACCGAAAAAGTAAGATTAATAATTCTTACACGAATTTTCTCAATCTTTCGTACATTACGCTTCACTGTTGGAGGTAAATCAAAAATCAATTCTCCAAAATTCATTTTTATTTCTAGTCTGACGCGACACGGGCGCGTTTCGTAAAACTTATTACATTTTCAAAGACTTTAGTTCACAAATACACAACTGAATAGAACTTACGTATCTCCGATTTTATATCTACATTTGAGTGAGGTGGAAGGGGTGATGTGGCATTAACACAAGACAGAACAAAATGTGGTATTAATAGGGTATTAATTTCATCAACACAAGACAGAACAAGAGTATTAATAGGGTATTAATTTCATCAACACAAGACAGAACACGAAGCAATGGATATTGAATAGAAGTGTTTGTAGAAAGCCTATTGGTCCATATTTCTTGATGCTTCTATATTGGAGCGGAGTCTTGAGGTGGGTAGAATATAGTTGTGCAATAATTGGCTGTTGATTGCTGGTGTTGACTTCTTGATGTGTAGTGCCTCGCAAACGTCAAGCCGCCTGCTATCGCTGTATCTATCGATGATTTCTGTGTTGTTTACTAGGATTTCTCTGGCGATGGTTTGGTTGTGGGAAGAGATTATATGTTCCTTAATGGAGCCCTGTTGCTTATGCATCGTTAAACGCCTAGAAAGAGATGTTGTTGTCTTGCCTATATACTGGGTTTTTTGGAGCTTACAGTCCCCATGTGGGCATTTGAAGGCATAGACGACGTTAGTCTCTTTTAAAGCGTTCTGTTTTGTGTCTGGAGAGTTTCTCATGAGTAGGCTGGCCGTTTTTCTGGTTTTATAGTAAATCGTCAGTTGTATCCTCTGATTTTTGTCTGTAGGGATAACGTTTCTATTAACAATATCTTTCAGGACCCTTTCCTCCGTTTTATGAGCTGTGGAAAAGAAGTTCCTGTAAAATAGTCTAATAGGGGGTATAGGTGTTGTGTTAGTTGTCTCTTCAGAGGTTGCATGGCTTTTCACTTTCCTTCTTATGATGTCTTCGACGAAACCATTGGAGAAGCCGTTATTGACTAGGACCTGCCTTACCCTACAGAGTTCTTCGTCGACTTGCTTCCATTCTGAGCTGTGGCTGAGAGCACGGTCGACATATGCGTTAACAACACTCCTCTTGTACCTGTCTGGTCAGTCGCTGTTGGCATTTAGGCACATTCCTATGTTTGTTTCCTTAGTGTAGACTGCAGTGTGGAAACCTCCGCCCTTTTCCATGACTGTTACATCTAGAAAGGGCAGCTTCCCATCCTTTTCCATCTCGTAAGTGAAACGCAGCACGGAACTCTGCTCAAATGCCTCCTTCAGCTCCTGCAGATGTCTGACATCAGGTACCTGTGTAAAAATGTCGTCAACATACCTGCAGTATATGGCCGGTTTCAAGTTCATGTCGACTAAGACTTTTTGCTCGATGGTACCCATGTAGAAGTTTGCAAACAGACCCAAACAGACCAAAAAACCCAGTATATAGGCAAGACAACAACATCTCTTTCTAGGCGTTTAACGATGCATAAGCAACAGGGCTCCATTAAGGAACATATAATCTCTTCCCATAACCAAACCATCGCCAGAGAAATCCTAGTAAACAACACAGAAATCATCGATAGATACAGCGATAGCAGGCGGCTTGACGTTTGCGAGGCACTACACATCAAGAAGTCAACACCAGCAATCAACAGCCAATTATTGCACAACTATATTCTACCCACCTCAAGACTCCGCTCCAATATAGAAGCATCAAGAAATATGGACCAATAGGCTTTCTACAAACACTTCTATTCAATACCCATTGTTTCTGTTCTGTCTTGTGTTGATACTTTTAATACCCTATTAATATCCCCTCTTGTTCTGTCTTGTGTTAATGCCACATCACCCCTCCCACCTCACTCAAATGTAGATATAAAATCAGAGATACGTAAGTTCTAATCAGTTGTGTATTTGTGAAGTCTTTGAAAATGTAATAAGTTTTACGAAACGCGCCCGTGTCGCGTCAGACTAGAAATAAAAATGAATTTTGGAGAAGTGATTTTTGATTTACCTCCAACAGTGAAGCGTAATGTACGAAAGATTGAGAAAATTCGTGTTAGAATTATTAATCTTACTTTTTCGGTCATATTTAATAATATATATATATATATATATATATATATATATATATATATATATATATATATATATATATATATATATATATATATATATATATATATATATATATATATATATATATATATTTATATATATATTTATGATCGATGTTCCCTTCGGGAATCTTAATTTTAAGATAAATAGGAAAACCAGGGATATACTGAACATCTTGTATCAGAATCTTTACTTTAAAAAACATAACGTTTCGAATACTTCTCGTATTCATCATCAGATCTAAAAGAAAAAACAGAAATCACAGTCAAATAGCTGGTAAACAAAGAATGTAGGATATATTCTTCTATGTAGGATATATAATACATTTTTTGGTATTTAATTTTATTTAATATTTGAGTTTTTATAAGATTTTGGTTAGTACTTTATAATTGTCGTTTATTCTGTTTGTATTTTACATACATTTTTTGTAGATTTGTAGACATTATATAAATATTTGTTATAGTGTTTAGTATCTATGTGTTAGGTATCAAGTTTCACTTCTGATCACTTCACGTAAGTTTAATAGAATGGTTTGTTTTAGTAGTTATAAATTTCATCTTGTAGTTTAATGGATTTTAAGTTAGTTTTAATATATGTGACAGTTAATAAGTTTTATTTGTATTGATCACTTTAAGTGCGCTTAAGTGTTTTTGTTTTTTAAGCTTTTTCCTTTCTTTGATAGGCAATTATATTCAGTATGAGTTCTTTGTTTACCAGCTATTTGACTGTGATTTCTGTTTTTTCTTTTAGATCTGATGATGAATACGAGAAGTATTCGAAACGTTATGTTTTTTAAAGTAAAGATTCTGATACAAGATGTTCAGTATATCCCTGGTTTTCCTATTTATCTTAAAATATATATATATATATATATAATGTCGTACCTATTAGCCAGAACGCACTTCTCGGCCTACTATGCAATGCCCAATTTGTCTAATAGGCCGAGTGATTTTCTCTATTTTCAAAAATTCTTTCCAATTGGTATATATGAAATATTATTATAATATTATATTAAAATCATAAATTAGTGACTTAGCTACGTTAGTTTAGGTTAGGTAGGGTTGGTTAGGTTCAGTCAAATTTCTACATTAGTTTTAACTCAGATTAACAAAACTTAACTCATATATAGTGAAATGGATAGCTTTATCATTTCATAAGAAAAAAAATTGAAAAAATATATAAATTAAGGAAAACTTGGCTTATTAGGCATCGGGCCTTGCATAGTAGGCCAAATATTGCGTTCTGGCTGCTAGGTACATCATATATACCTATATATTTTTTTTAAACCCAAAAGGGGTACCACCTCTGGTGCAAGTGTAGGGACCCATAGCCTCGGAGAAGAAAATAATGAGTAGGCACAATTTGTTTAATAGGAAGAGTGATTTTCGTTACTTTACAATAAGAAATTTCAATTGGCTTATTTAAATTAATATATTATATTATGAACATGTGTTACTAAGTTATGATAGGTTAGGTTAGGTAGGGTAGGGTAGGTTTGGTTTTTTTTTTTCGTTTATTTGAACTCAAGTTAAACAAAATTATCTGATATATAATGTGATGGGAAGCTTTATCATTTCACATGAAAACAAATAGACAAAAATACATATCTTCAGGAAAAGTTGGCTTATTAGGTAAATCGGGCCTTGCTTTGTAGGCCAAGTAGAGACAAAATTGTAGTGGTACTCCAGTGCTCTGGCTGCACTACAAGAATGTGCAACACTAAAGTCAATGTAGGTGTTAGCCAAGGTTGATACTTGTATTCCCCACACCAACTGCTTACAGTTCATCCTGGGGTGCACTGATATCCCATCTGAGCGACCAACGAGGTTGGTTGAGCTATGGTACATTTGGTAACAGGGCTCTCTTTCTGCTGGACATTCAGCTGTGGTAAGGTTCCGCTGAATGATATCGCTAACTTTACTGTGTTTCGAGTGCCAGCGCTCTGTTCTCTGGCAGAGCAAGCTATGCTGAGCATCCCTGTCAGCTTCAGCCTCGCTTCAAGGAAATCTGTATTCGGTGTGTACTGTGACACTATATAGGAAGGCCACTGCGCTACAGAGGGCCTGCAGCGTGAGTCGTATCAAGTACTGATGTGGAGTTGGAGACCGGAAGTCAGCCACGGCAGCTGCCATTGCTGCGACGCAAGCAATTTCATTTCAATAACTTTATTCACAAATGTCTGTTTAGTACATTTATGGCTTGGGATAGTTTACATAAGTTTACATTCAATTATTTACCCGAGAGGAAGTCATAATAACAAAATACAATTAATATCTAGCGATCAGAATACAATTTCAACAACAAATGGAAACTAGTCTTTCAATGAATTTATATCCAAAAATATCACATTCTCACCACTCTCCGTCAACAGATTCCAGGACGATAATGGATCAAAATCACTCCCATCACACAGCTCATGCAACATAAAGCGAACTTTAATACAACTCAAAAAGCGTGTCAGTAACACATTGTAAATTAATTGAATTCATTGACTAATTATGATATTATTGTATCCTGTATACCTGCGGCACTATTATATATACACATCACTCATTCTTAAGTTGTATTTCCTGACAGTTGTGTTTGTATTTCTGGAGAAGTTGGAGTGGGAAGTGTCGGGAAAATAAGGGATTTGTGTTTGCTGGAAGAGTAAATCTTTACAGTCAAACCGATATCATCCGTTTGTGAACTCTTTCTTCAAGTGTGAGTGTGGACACCTTCAAGTGTGAGTGTGGACACCTTCAAGTGTGAGTGTGGACACCTTCAAGTGTGAGTGTGGACATCTTCAAGTGTGAGTGTGGACACCTTCAAGTGTGAGTGTGGACATCTTCAAGTGTGAGTGTGGACACCTTCAAGTGTGAGTGTGGACACCTTCAAGTGTGAGTGTGGACACCTTCAAGTGTGAGTGTGGACACCTTCAAGTGTGAGTGTGGACACCTTCAAGTGTGAGTGTGGACACCTTCAAGTGTGAGTGTGGACACCTTCAAGTGTGAGTGTGGACACCTTCAAGTGTGAGTGTGGACACCTTCAAGTGTGAGTGTGGACACCTTCAAGTGTGAGTGTGGACATCTTCAAGTGTGAGTGTGGACACCTTCAAGTGTGAGTGTGGACACCTTCAAGTGTGAGTGTGGACATCTTCAAGTGTGAGTGTGTGGACAGCTTCAAGTGTGAGTGTGGACATCTTCAAGTGTGAGTGTCTTCAAGTGTGAGTGTGTGGACATCTTCAATTGTGAGTGTGTGGACATCTTCAAGTGTGAGTATGTGGACATCTTCAAGTGTGAGTGCGGAAATCTTCAAGTGTGAGTGTGGACATCGATCGTCTTGATTCATCGTCAGATTCATCTCCAACTTGTCCCCCATTTACAATAAAGCTTACTAAAAATCAGCATTTTGAAGGTCCATTGGTTCACATTCATACCAACTTAGACAATGTTAAATATCTCTACTTTCGTTTAGGTATCAACATGACCCAATTAACTTATAAATGACATTTGTTTTGACTCTAAGGCCTCTAATAAGAACGGAAATATTTACAAGTGGGTCAATTTTAGGATATAAAGCCTCAGATGCTTTCTCAGAATACTTTACAAAAATCACTATGGCCTGATAATTTTGGAATCAACATGAAATGAATCATGTGAGTTAAAAGCAAAAATGACTTACCTTCTTATAAAATAAATTTATTTCAATCATCATTTACGTTCAATTAGCTTCAACCAAAAACATTCAAGCGCCTAATAAAAAATTCCTAAAAAAATCTTAACTCCAAACAAAATGTCTTCAAAATTTATAACAAAAAAGTTTCACAACTACCAACAAAAATGTCCCAAAACTTTCAATAAACAAAACAGAAATGTCCAGTAAAAAAACTGAACCTTTCTTCAGGGTTGTTTCTTTATGTAATAACTAAACACAGCTAGTTCAGTTTGTTAGTTTTAACTAATTTGTAAAAATACTGCACCTAGTGATTACCCTTTGGTCCCTTACCTCCCATATGAACAGTCCTTATGGATACTGAACAATGCTACACTGCTTCAGGTCGACACACAACACTGACACACAGTGCTACACTGCTCCAGAGACACATAACACTGACACACAGTGCTACACTGCTCCAGGGGACACATAACACTGACACACAGTGTTACACTGCTCCAGGGGACACATAACACTGACACACAGTGTTACACTGCTCCAGGGGACACATAACACTGACACACAGTGTTACACTGCTCCAGGGGACACATAACACTGACACACAGTGTTACACTGCTTCAGGGGACACATAACACCGACACACAGTGCTACACTGCTCCAGGGGACACATAACACCGACACACAGTGTTACACTGCTCCAGGGGACACATAACACTGACACACAGTGCTACACTGCTCCAGGGGACACATAACACCGACACACAGTGTTACACTGCTCCAGGGGACACACAACACTGACACACAGTGTTACACTGCTCCAGGGGACACACAACACTGACACACAGTGTTACACTGCTCCAGGGGACACATAACACCGACACACAGTGTTACACTGCTCCAGGGGACACACAACACTGACACACAGTGTTACACTGCTTCAGGGGACACATAACACTGACACACCGTGTTACACTGCTTCAGGGGACACATAACACTGACACACAGTGTTACACTGCTTCAGGGGACACTTAACACTGACACATAGTGTTACACTGCTCTAGGGACACACAACACTGACAGTGCTACACTGCTCCAGGGACACATAACACTGACACACAGGGCTAGGGGCTACATTGCTCCAGTGACACATAACATACACAGTGCTACACTGTTCCAGAGAAATACATATATATAACATAAAAATACCTGCAAGTGGACATAACATCACACCTAACTCCTCATACAACTAGGAGAGCAACAGCAACATACTCTACACTATCAAGAGTTAGTGCATCATTCAGGAACCTAATTAATGAGACGTTTACATCCCTGTACACTGCCTACGTGAGGCCAGTTTGGGAGTATGCCGACCCATCACGGAGCCCCAGTCAAAAGAAACACATAAGGAAACTCGAGAAGATTCAGAAATTTGTAACGAGGCTTGTCCCAAAATAGCGAGAAGTGAAGAGTGAAGAGAGACTGAAGGTATTAAACCTGACGACGCTAGAAAAGAGGAGAGAGAGACAGAGAGAGATGCCATGATAGAGATGTATAAAATACTTAGGGATACTGACAGAGTGTAAAAGGAGGAAATATTCACAATGAATATCAATAGAAGAAGAGTGATTAGATAGAAGCTGGAGACTCAGATGAGTCAAAAAGCTGTAAGAAAGTTTTCTCTCAGCATAAGAGAAGTGTGAAAATGGAATGAACATCAGGAGCAGATTGTAAACGCAAACTACATTCATAATTTAAAAAATAGGTATCATTAGGGAAGAGGTCAGGTGTCATTACAATAGACAACTGGCGGATAGAAAACTGGGGCCCAAGAGATCCTGCAGGCAAAAATAGGTACCTACAAATAGGTAAGAACACACACACAAGTGTGTGACACTTTGTGTGTGACACACACAAGTGTCACAAGTGGAGTACCACAGGGCTCAGCTCTTGCACCAGTGATGTTTATTTTCTACATAAATGATCTACCAGTTGGTATACAGAATTATATGAACATGTTTGCTGATGATGCTAAGATAATGGGAAGGATAAGAAACTTAGATGATTGTCATGCCCTTCAAGATGACCTGGACAAAATAAGTATATGGAGCACCACTTGGCAAATGGAGTTTAATGTTAATAAATGCCATGTTATGGAATGTGGAATAGGAGAACATAGACCCCACACTACCTATATATTATGTGAGAAATCTTTAAAGAATTTTGATAAAGAAAGAGATCTAGGGGTGGTTCTAGATAGAAAACTATCACCTGAGGACCACTTAAAGAATATTGTGCGAGGAGCCTATGCCACGCTTTCTAACTTCAGAATTGCTTTTAAATACATGGATGGCGATATACTAAAGAAATTGTTCACGACTTTTGTTAGGCCAAAGCTAGAATATGCAGCGGTTGTGTGGTGCCCATATCTTAAGAAGCACATCAACAAACTGGAAAAAGTGCAAAGACATGCTACTAAGTGGCTCCCAGAACTGAAGGGCAAGAGCTACGAGGAGAGGTTAGAGGCATTAAATATGCCAAAACTAGAAGACAGAAGAAAAAGAGGTGATATGATCACTACATGCAAAATAGTTACAGGAGATGATAAAATCGATAGGGAAGATTTCCTGAGACCTGAAACTTTAAGAACAAGAGGTCATAGATTTAAACTAGCTAAACACAGATGCCGAAGTAATATAAGAAAATTCACTTTCGCAAACAGAGTGGTAGACGGTTGGAACAAGTTAGGGGAGAAGGTGGTGGAGGCCAAGACCGTCAGTAGTTTCAAAGCGTTATATGACAAAGAGTGATGGGAAGACGGGACACCACGAGCGTAGGTCTCATCCTGTAACTACACTTAGGCAATTACACTTAGGTAATTACACACACACACACACACACACACACACACATCCCCGAAGAAAGTCTTGGGGGTTGATCTCACGTCAGACCATATCAAGAGAATAACATCGTCGGCATATTCCAGCTTAAGAACGGCCTTTATAAACTAGTGTAAGAATCACCCAAATGAATGACCCATCCCGGACCCGATTTATACCTGATAATGAATGAATAAATAAATAAATATAAAATAAATAAATAAATATATAAATAAATAAACAAAAAATAAATAAACAACAAAATACTTTTTTGTGGTGCCAGCAGAGTAACCACCGTGATGTTGCTCAGATTAATCTCCTACAGCCAACACCAACGGCTCTAGGGCCTCCAGACACCAGCCAGGACACCAACACTGGCCACCCAGCCCATGTACTGACAACCCAACATACCACACACCCAAACAACCAACACACACATACGTCAACCCATGGTGGACTGGTCACCCAACTGTCAGACCTCCTCTCTCTCTACAACCGCATCCTCTTCCACAATTTCTCCTCCCCATCCCTCTACCTCCCCCATCCTTTCCAAACCTTTTGGACGTCAAAGCAAAGAATCATTCAGAGATTTGTATACCACCTATGTCAGATCAATACTGGAGTATGCAACTCCAGCATGGAGGCCATATTTAGTCAAGCATAAGACTAAACTGGAAAAGGTTCAAAGGTTTGCCACCAGACTAGTACCCGAGCTGAGAGGTATGAGCTACGAGGAGAGACTACGGGAATTACACCTTACGTCACTGGGAGACAGAAGAGTTAGGGGAGACATGATAACCACATACAAGATCCTCAAAGGAATTTATAGGGTAGATAAAGACATGCAATTTAAAACAAGGGGCATACGCACTATCGGACACAGGTGGAAATTGAGTAACCAAATGAGCCACAGGGACGTTAGAAAGAACTTTTTTAGTGGCAGAGTGGTTGACAAATGGAATGCATTAGGCAGTGAAGTGGTGGAGGCTGACTCCATACACAGTTTCATGTGTAGATGTGATAGAGCCCAGTAGGCTCAGGAACCTGTACACCTGTTGATTGATAGTTGAGAGGCAGGACCAAAGAGCCAGAGCTCAACTCCCGCAATCACAACCAGGTGAATACACACACACACACACATATTATATATATATATATATATATATATATATATATATATATATATATATATATATATATATATATATATATATAAATATATATATATATATATATAAATATATATATATATATATATATATATATATATATATATATATATATATATATATATATATATATATATATATATATATATATATATTGGTAGCAGTCTTTCCTGTAGACATATATTATTAAATATGACCGAAAAAGAAAGCTTAATAATTCTAACACGAATTTTCTCAATATTTCTTTTGTTTCTTTTCACTGTCGATGGTAATTGAAAAATCAGTTCTCCAAAATTCATTTTTATTTCTAGTCTGACTCGACACTTGAACGCGTTTCGTAATAACTTATTACATTTTCAAAGACTTTAGTTTACACACACACAACTATAACCTGCAAACACTAAACAGATTTCTTACTATGCTATAATTCAAACGGCTTTTCATTTTATATACCTGCAGTTGGGTGAGGTGATATGTTACAACAGTTTTGGATGAGGTGAAAACAAACTTTCAACACAAGACAGAACACGAAACAATGGGTATAATATTGGGCAAGTTAAAGAGAAGAATGGAAGTAAATGCAAAGGGCCTATTGGCCCATATTTCTTGATGCTTCTATATTAGCGCGGAGTCTTGAAGTGGGTAGAATATAGTTGTGCATTAAGTGGCTGTTGATTGCTGGTATTGACTTCTTAATGTGTAGTGCCTCGCAGATATCAAGCCGCCTGCTATCGCTGTATCTATCGATGATTTCTGTGTTTTTTGTTAAGACTTTCCTGGTGATGGTCTGATTGTGGGAAGAGATTGTATGTTCCTTAATGGAGCCCTGTTGCTCATGCATCGTTAATCGCCTGGAAAGAGATGTTGTAGTCTTGCCTATATACTGAGTTCTTTGAGGCTTACAGTCTCCAAGTGGCCATTCGAAGGCATAGACGACATTGGTCTCTTTCAAAGCGTTCTGCTTTGTGTCTGGAGAGTTTCTCATGAGTAGGTTGGCAGCTTTCTTGGTTTTATAGTAAATCGTCATTTGTATCTTCTGATTTTTGTCTGTAGGGATAACGTTTCTATTAACAATATCTTTCAGGACCCTTACCTCCGTTTTATGAGCTGTGGAAAAGTAGTTCCTGTAAAATAGTCTAATAGGGGTTGCAGGTGTTGTGTTAGTTGTCTCTTCAGAGGTGCATGGCGTTTCACCTTCCTTCTTATGATGTCTTAAACGAAACCATTGAAGAAGCCGTTGCTGACTAGGATCTGCCTTACCCTACAGAGTTCTTCATCGACCTGCTTCCATTCTGAGCTGTGGCTGAGAGCACGGTCGACATAAGCGTTAACAACACTCCTCTTGTACCTGTCTGGGCAGTCACTGTTGGCATTGAGGCACATTCCTATGTTTGTTTCCTTAGTGTAGACTGCAGTGTGGAAACCTCCGCTCCTTTCCATGACTGCTACATCTAGAAAGGGCAGCTTCCCATCCAACTCCATCTCGTAAGTGAAACGCAACACAGAATTCCGCTCAAATGCCTCCTTCAGCTCCTGCAGATGTCTGACATCAGGTACCTCTGTAATATTAATATTTTTAATATTAAAAGCATCAAAGGGTGATGCTTTTAATATTAACAATATTATTATTATTAGTATTATTATTATTATACTCAAATATTAACAGGGATGAAACCCATTGCTAAAGTCGACCAGAGACCATAGAGGGCCGGGGTCCAGGAGCTGAAGCTCGAAATAAATGCAAATATAGATGACTTCATATGAAAAACTTCTAGACTCCCGAGCCAACTTCAAGAACGTTTTGGCTTTCTCAAATTCCCGCTATATTCTTGAATAGCAAATAAAAGTTGACCACTGAGATCATGCCTGGATTCTCCCTAACATTTCTGTTATCTTCTTCTCCTCAAGTTGTGGCAATAACATGGCTCTTGTTAAGCACAACAAGAGCTGTCTCCAGAGCACTCACGTCCAGCGTCTCTCCTCCTCGGCTGTCTGACGCGCACTGACTCCTCTTCCAGTCACTCTCTGGATTTTATTTGTAAACACAGATATTGCTTAAGTTCATCTTTTTGTTTGCGAATTTTCAGATAAGAATGAAGACAAGCAATTAACCCAGGCCAAGTAGTTAACCCAGAGAGTTAGGTTCTCCAGCAGGTCACATCCCACCCAGACAGTTAAGGTCACATCCCACCCAGACAGTTAAGCCAAGGTCACACCCCACCCAGACAGTTAAGGTCACACCCCACCCAGACAGTTAAGGTCACATCCCACCCAGACAGTTAAGGTCACACCCCACCCAGACAGTTAAGGTCACATCCCACCCAGACAGTTAAGGTCACATCCCACCCAGACAGTTAAGGTCACATCCCACCCAGACAGTTAAGGCCACACCCACCCAGACAGTTAAGGTCACATCCCACCCAGACAGTTAAGGTCACATCCCACCCAGACAGTTAAGCCAAGGTCACACCCCACCCAGACAGTTAAGGTCACACCCCACCCAGACAGTTAAGGTCACACCCCACCCAGACAGTTAAGGTCACACCCCACCCAGACAGTTAAGGTCACATCCCACCCAGACAGTTAAGGTCACATCCCACCCAGACAGTTAAGGTCACATCCCACCCAGACAGTTAAGGCCACACCCACCCAGACAGTTAAGGTCACACCCCACCCAGACAGTTAAGGTCACATGCCACCCACACAGTTAAGGTCACATCCCACCCAGACAGTTAAGGTCACATCCCACCCACACAGTTAAGGTCATATCCCACCCAGACAGTTAAGGCCACACCCACCCAGACAGTTAAGGTCACATCCCACCCAGACAGTTAAGGTCACACCCACCCAGACAGTTAAGCCAAGGTCACACCCCACCCAGACAGTTAAGGTCACACCCCACCCAGACAGTTAAGGTCACATCCCACCCAGACAGTTAAGGTCACATCCCACCCAGACAGTTAAGGTCACATCCCACCCACACAGTTAAGGTCATATCCCACCCAGACAGTTAAGGCCACACCCCACCCAGACAGTTAAGGTCACACCCCACCCAGACAGTTAAGGTCACATCCCACCCAGACAGTTAAGGTCACACCCCACCCAGACAGTTAAGGTCACATCCCACCCAGACAGTTAAGGTCACATCCCACCCAGACAGTTAAGGTCACATCCCACCCAGACAGTTAAGGTCACATCCCACCCAGAGAGTTAAGCCAAGGTCACACCCCACCCAGACAGTTAAGGTCACACCCCACCCAGACAGTTAAGGTCACACCCCACCCAGACAGTTAAGGTCACACCCCACCCAGACAGTTAAGATCACACCCCACCCACACAGTTATGGTCACACCCCACCCAGACAGTTAAGGTCACACCCCACCCAGACAGTTAAGGTCACACCCCACCCAGACAGTTAAGGTCACACCCCACCCAGACAGTTAAGGTCACACCCCACCCAGACAGTTAAGGTCACATCCCACCCAGACAGTTAAGGTCACACCCCACCCAGACAGTTAAGGTCACATCCCACCCAGACAGTTAAGGTCACACCCCACCCAGACAGTTAAGGTCACACCCCACCCAGACAGTTAAGGTCACATCCCACCCAGACAGTTAAGGTCACACCCCACCCAGACAGTTAAGGTCACACCCCACCCAGACAGTTAAGGTCACACCCCACCCAGACAGTTAAGGTCACATCCCACCCAGACAGTTAAGGTCACATCCCACCCAGACAGTTAAGGTCACACCCCACCCAGACAGTTAAGGTCACACCCCACCCAGACAGTTAAGGTCACACCCCACCCAGACAGTTAAGGTCACACCCCACCCAGACAGTTAAGGTCACATCCCACCCAGACAGTTAAGGTCACACCCCACCCAGACAGTTAAGGTCACACTCCACCCAGACAGTTAAGGTCACATCCCACCCAGACAGTTAAGGTCACACCCCACCCAGACAGTTAAGGTCACACCCCACCCAGACAGTTAAGGTCACACTCCACCCAGACAGTTAAGGTCACACCCCACCCAGACAGTTAAGGTCACACCCCACCCAGACAGTTAAGGTCACATCCCACCCAGACAGTTAAGGTCACACCCCACCCAGACAGTTAAGGTCACACTCCACTCAGACAGTTAAGGTCACATCCCACCCAGACAGTTAAGGTCACACCCCACCCAGACAGTTAAGGTCACACCCCACCCAGACAGTTAAGGTCACACTCCACCCAGACAGTTAAGCCAAGGTCAACAGTCACATCGCACCAGACAAGGACCGCCGGCGGGGCGGGGCTCGACCCGGCCTCCTCAGCGCCAGACAGACAGCTAAGCCAGTCTAGCCACCGAGGAACGGTCAGTTGTGTTATATCTGGAAGTTATATTTATATTACACAATTTAAAATTGTTGTATAATAACTTTGCTGCTTTAAGTTCTGTATTTAAAGCTGTTTAATATGACCTCATTTATTCATCAATTGATTGTTGTAAGAGTTACCATAAGCTGTCACACACACACACACACACACACACACACACACACACACACACACACACACACACACACACACACACACACACACACAGCGTGTGTGTGTGTGCCTCAGCCTCCCAAAACCCCCCTGTCCCTTCCACATTTGCACCTCCCCAACGATTCCCCTGCCCCTGCTACATCACACCTGTCAACGACCCCAGTGGGTCAAGCCATGCCCTCCCCAAACCCACCTTCCCATCCCCCCTCCCCAACTACCCCTTCCTACTCCCCTGCCCCTTCTACCCCATTGACTTCAATTCCATCTACTCCATCCCAGCTTCCACTGCACCCCTCTTCCACTCACCCCCAAACCCCACCCAACCCTCACCCCTCCTATGCACCTCCAGCCCACATTTAACCCCCTCACCTTGTGACCCCCTAACACCTTCCCCCATCTCCCTCTTCCCCTCTTCTACCCCAAAACCCCCACCTACCCCCGATTCCCCCCTAACTAATATACCCTCTCTTCCACTCCCAGCACCCATGCTCTATTCTCATCTCAGCCCTCCGCCCTCAGTATCCCTCTCCCCCCCAACCTCTCAACCTCTATCTGACTCTCAGTCTCACTCTATTTCTCAACCCCCCTATGCTATTCAGACCCCTAACTTTCAGACCCATTATGCCCTTCCTACCCCCCTAGATGCCCAGACCCCATTCGCCTACCAGGCACTCCCAGGCACCCCCCTAGCACCCCCCACTCACCCCCACAGCCCCCACTTGCCCCCCAGACACCCCCCAGTTCCCCCCCAGACCCCTGGTGAAAGGGGGAACTCTGACACCCGAGTTTCCAAGAAGAGTCTCAAGGTTTGGTACACCAATGCTGATGGGGTAGCCAATAAAGCAGAAGAGATAAAAGAAAGAATTAGTGAGGCAGACCCAGACATAGTGGCAATAGTGGAAACTAAAATAAATGGCATGATCTCGGATGCAATCTTTCCAGAGGGGTACCAGGTGATAAGAAAAGAAAGGACACAGAGACAGGGAGGAGGAGTGGCACTACTAATAAAGCGGAAATGGAAGTTTGATGAGCTGGAAAATCCGGGTACCAATGAAAGCACGAGCTTCATACATGGAACTCTGACAGTGGATGGGAAGAAGATTGTAATCTTGATACTCGACAATCCCCCACCAAACAGTAGAAGGCCCAGGCAGGAGTACGAGGACAGCAACAAGACATGTATAGATGAACTGCAGAGGGCAGCAACTTTAGCGCATAGAATGAGAGCGAAGCTGCTGGTCATGGGGGACCTAAATCACGGAGAGATAGATTGGGAAATGAGGAATCCCCATGGCGGGGAGGAGACCTGGGGAGCGAAGCTGGTAGACGTTATTGACAGGAATTTCCTAACACAGCATGTGAAAGAAGATACTAGGGAAAGAGGAGGGGATACGCCAAGCCTATTAGATCTCATTTTCACTCAGAATGTAGAAGACATCGAGCAGTTGGAACATGAAATACCACTAGGAGCTAGTGACCATTGTGTCCTAGTCTTTGACTACATGATGGAGCTTAAAATTGTGACTAAAGGACAAGAGGTCCGGGAAAGGAGACTTGATTACAGAAAAGGGGACTACAGAAGGATAAGGGACTACCTGGGAGAAGTGCAGTGGGAGGAAGAACTTAGAGGAAAAACAGTGCAAGGTATGATGAACCAAGTCATATTGAAATGCAAGGAGGCTGAAGAGAGATTTATTCCAACAATGAAGGAAAAAAGCAGGAGGGAATATAATAACCCATGGATTAATAGACAGTGTCAGGAAGCAAAGGTGAGAAGTAGGAGGGAGTGGAGGAAGTACAGAAGACAAAGGACAGAGGACAACAGGATTAGATGTAACAGAGCTAGGAATGATTACATTAACATAAGACGAGTGTCGGAAAGAAATTATGAGAATGATATTGCAGTCAAAGCAAAAAAGCAACCAAAATTACTACATAGCCATATAAGAAGGAAGATGTCGGTAAATGACCAAGTGACAAGACTGAGGAAAACAGAAGGGGCATATACAGAAAGCGACAAGGAAATCTGCGAGGTACTGAATGCAAAATTCCATGGAGTGTTCACAACCGAGCCTGAGCAGCTCCCATTGTTAGAAGAGATTACTCAAGATGAAAGACTATCAGATATAGAGGTGACAGCAGAGGATGTAATGAAACAGTTGACAACACTGGATGCAAATAAAGCTGTTGGACCAGACAAAGTATCACCGTGGATACTTAAAGAGGCAGCGCAGGCTCTCAGCGTGCCTCTGGCAATGATCTTTAATGAGTCACTTATGTCGGGAGAATTGCCCAGTTGCTGGAAGGAGGCAAATGTCGTACCGATTTTCAAAAAAGGTGATAGGGAGGAGGCACTTAACTACAGACCCGTATCACTGACAAGCATCCCCTGCAAAATACTTGAAAGAATAATTAGGCTAAGACTTGTTGAGCACCTGGAGAGCATTGGGTTTATAAACAAGCACCAACATGGGTTCTGGACAGGGAAATCATGCCTAACAAACCTTTTAGAATTCTATGATAAAGTAACAAGGATAAGGCAGGACAGAGAAGGCTGGGCAGACTGCATATTTCTTGACTGCCAAAAGGCCTTTCATACGGTACCGCACATGAGACTGCTATACAAACTTGAGAGGCAGGCAGGAGTAAGCGGAAAGGCCCTAGTATGGGTGAAGAACTACCTAACAGGAAGGAGCCAGAGGGTAATGGTAAGGGGCGAAAAGTCGGACTGGCGAACAGTAACAAGTGGAGTACCTCAAGGATCAGTGCTGGGACCAATCCTCTTTCTAATTTACGTAAATGATATGTTTACAGGAGTGGAATCATACATGTCAATGTTTGCGGATGACGCAAAATTAATGAGAAGAGTTGTGACAGACGAGGATTGTAGGATCCTCCAAGAGGACTTAAACAGGCTGCAGAGATGGTCAGGGAAATGGCTACTGGAGTTTAACACCAGTAAATGTAAAGTTATGGAAATGGGATCAGGTGACAGGAGACCAAAGGGACAGTACACAATGAAGGGGAACAGCCTACCTGTAACGATTCGAGAAAGAGACCTGGGAGTGGATGTGACACCTAATCTAACTCCTGAGGCACATATAAATAGGATAACGACAGCAGCGTACTCTACACTGGCGAAAATTAGAACTTCATTCAGAAACCTAAATGAGGAGGCTTTTAGGGCGCTTTACACTGCCTACGTGAGACCCGTCTTAGAGTATGCCGCGCCATCATGGAGCCCCCACCTGAAGAAACACATAAAGAAACTGGAGAAGGTTCAGAGGTTTGCGACGAGGCTTGTCCCAGAGTTACGAGGGATGGGATATGAAGAGCGGCTGAAGGAACTGAACCTTACGACACTAGAGAAAAGAAGGGAGAGAGGAGATATGATAGGGACATATAAAATACTCAGGGAAATTGACAAAGTGGAAATAGATGAAATGTTCACACGTAATAATAACAGAACGAGGGGACATGGGTGGAAACTGGAAACTCAGATGAGTCACAGAGATGTTAGGAAGTTTTCTTTTAGCGTGAGAGTAGTAGAAAAATGGAATGCACTTGGGGAACAGGTTGTGGAAGCAAATACTATTCATACTTTTAAAACTAGGTATGATAGGGAAATGGGACAGGAGTCATTGCTGTAAACAACCGATAGCTAGAAAGGCGGGATCCAAGAGTCAATGCTCGATCCTGCAAGCACAAATAGGTGAGTACACACACACACACACACACACACACACACACACACAAACACTCACACACACACTCACACACACACACAAACACTCACACACACACACACACTCACAAAAACACACACACACACACACACACACACACACACACACACACACACACACACACACACACACACACACACACACACACACACACACACACACACACACACACACACACACACACACACACACACTCACACACACACCCAGCTGCATGCAAGCTGATGGAGAAGATTGTGCGAAAAAAAACTAGTGGAGCATCTGGAGTGAAGGAACTTTGTAACACAGCATCAACATGGGTTCAGGGATGGCAGGTCCTGCCTCACAGGGTTACTTGAATTCTACGACCAGGCAACAAAAATAAGGCAAGAAAGAGAAGGGTGGGCAGACTGCATATTTTTGGACTGTCAGAAAGCCTTTGATACAGTGCCACACAAGAGGCTAGTGCCAAAGTTGGAGACGCAGGCTGGAGTGAAAGGGAAGGTACTCCGGTGGATAGAGGAGTACCTAAGCAACAGGAGACAACGAGTCTGTGTGAGGGGTGAGGTCTCAGATTGGCGAGACGTTACAAGTGGAGTCCCGCAGGGGTCAGTCCTTGGACCTATACTGTTTCTGGTATATGTAAATGATCTCCCAGAGGGTATAGATTCGTTCCTCTCAATGTTTGCCGACGATGCAAAAATTATGAGGAGGATTGAAACAGAGGATGATAGTAGGAGGCTACTAGATGACCTAGATAGACTGAGTGAATGGTCCAACAAATGGCTGTTGAAGTTCAACCCGAGTAAATGCAAAGTAATGAAACTAGGCAGTGGAAACAGGAGGCCAGACACAGGATACAGAATAGGAGATGAAGAACTTAATGAAACAGACAGAGAGAAAGATCTAGGAGTTGATATCACACCAAACCTGTCTCCTGAAGCCCACATAAAGAGAATAACGTCTGCGGCATATGCGAGGCTGGCTAACATCAGAACGGCGTTCAGGAACCTGTGTAAGGAATCATTCAGAATCTTGTACACAACATATGTAAGACCAATCCTGGAGTATGCGGCCCCAGCATGGAGCCCGTACCTTGTCAAGCACAAGACGAAGCTGGAAAAAGTCCAAAGGTATGCTACTAGACTAGTCCCAGAACTAAGAGGCATGAGTTATGAGGAAAGGCTGCGGGAAATGCACCTTACGACACTGGAAGACAGAGGAGTAAGGGGGGACATGATCACAACCTACAAAATCCTCAGGGGAATCGACCGGGTAAACAAGGATGAACTATTCAACACTGGAGGGACGCGAACAAGGGGACACTGGTGGAAGCTGAGTACCCAAATGAGCCACAGAGACATTAGAAAGAACTTTTTCAGTGTCAGAGTAGTTAGTAAATGGAATGCACTAGGAAGTGATGTGGTGGAGGCTGACTCCATACACAGTTTCAAATGTAAATATGATAGAGCCCAGTAGGCTCAGGAATCTGTACACCAGTTGACTGACGGTTGAGAGGCGGAACCAAAGAGCCAGAGCTCAACCCCCGCAAGCACAATTAGGTGAGTACACACACACACACTCACACAGTCATTATACCAAGGTATACTGATTGTGTGTGGCCGAAATGTGTTATATATAGAGCGAGGGAATTATAAACGTGGCTTGTTCTTCCACTAATTCCAGTGTGTTACTGCCAGTCGTCTCCTAATGAGTGTATAAAAGTGCACAAGCTGCCCACGTGACCAAATGATTCAAGAGCAGAGACATAACTGCCACCACAGAGTAATATAACTGTGTTACGAGGACAACCCAAATGCTAATGACCTCTTCATTCACCGATAGATTTCAAGAACTCACAATATCGAAACAGTTCTCAAAATATAAATCTTTGTATAAAAAAGTTTGTGAGGAATATATTTAATTCTTTTCCTTGTAAGTAGGGAATAAGGTAATTAATATTTGCTTTCCATTGACCTGGGTTCTAGGAGACTCGAACCTTGGACCCCACGTGTGTGAGGCCGAAGCTCTACCGACCGAGCTATTGAGTATTGTTAATAAGGAAAGTTCCCAGAAGCAACATCCTGCTGTACAACTGAAATTCTCAACTTTGCCCTGATAACTACTGAAGTTCAGAGGAATTAGTGACCCACCCCCACGACATGTAAATTGTCATATACACTTCCCTGGAAATACACCTTCCATTCACCTGGGTTCGAGTCTCCTAGAGGCTCTAAGTGTGGATGACAATGTAATATTCGCTTAGTGCTGTATTAATAAGACCGCGCCGTAGTTGGGATAATGTGGTAGAGTTTCATGTTTGTGTGAGCTGTTATCTCACACCAGCCCCCCCCCCCCCCTAAGGTGCCCCAACGTCAAGAAACTGTCGAAATAAAGTGCCCTTATCCTAACCTACCAGAGGACACAAAACAGAAAACGGGACAGTACGTCACTTTCGACAACCGCTTCCATGTTCGACGATTTTTGGCCTCGTGTAACGCCTGCGATCGAAATGCGACATTTCTTTGCAAGAGGACAACCCTGCGAACACAAAAGGTAACTGTCGCTATTTTCTGCTTGTTATAACTTGTAATCAAGTTGTTACATCTTGTTTTGACGTTTTTATGACGTATTAGATCGTTGTTACAACTTGTTGTTAGATGTTAAAACTTGGTCGAATGTTGTAGCAACGTTGTGGTTTGGTTGTGTGATGGGCGGGAGGTGACTGAGGCCCAGCGAGGTCTTCTTCATACTGCCACATTTATCACCTGCTCATCATACTGCCTCATATATCACCTGCTCATCATACTGCCTCATGTATCACCTGCTCATCATACTGCCTCATGTATAACCTGCTCATCATACTGCCTCATATATATCACCTGCTCATCATACTGCCTCATGTATCACCAGCTCATCATACTGTCTCATATATCACCTGCTCATCATACTGCCTCATGTATCATCAGCTCATCATACTGTCTCATATATCACCTGCTCATCATACTGCCTCATGTATCACCTGATCATACTGCCTCATATATCACCTGCTCATCATACTGCCTCATATATATCACCTGCTCGTCATACTGCCTCATATATCACCTGCTCATCATACTGCCTCATATATATCACCTGCTCATCATACTGCCTCATATATCAACTGCTCATCATACTGCCCCATATATGTCACCTGCTCATCATACTGCCTCATATATCACCTGCTCATCATACTGCCTCATATATCACCTGCTCATCATACTGCCTCATATATATCACCTGCTCATCATACTGCCTCATATATATCACCTGCTCATCATACTGCCTCATATATCACCTGCTCATCATACTGCCTCATATATATCACCTGCTCATCATACTGCCTCATATATCACCTGCTCATCATACTGTCTCATATATATCACCTGCTCATCATAGTGCCTCATATATCACCTGCTCATCATACTGCCTCATATATATCACCTGATCATCATACTGCCTCATATATCACCTGCTCATCATACTGCCTCATATATCACCTGCTCATCATACTGCCTCATATATATCAACTGCTCATCATACTGCCTCATATATCACCTGCTCATCATACTGCCTCATATATCACCTGCTCATCATACTGCCCCATATATATCACCTGCTCATCATACTGCCTCATATATCACCTGCTCATCATACTGCCTCATATATCACCTGCTCATCATACTGCCTCATATATATCACCTGCTCATCATACTGCCTCATATATCACCTGCTCATCATACTGCCTCATATATATCACCTGCTCATCATACTGCCTCATATATATCACCTGCTCATCATACTGCCTCATATATATCACCTGCTCATCATACTGCCTCATATATATCACCTGCTCATCATACTGCCTCATATATATCACCTGCTCATCATACTGCCTCATATATCACCTGCTCATCATACTGCCTCATATATCACCTCTTGCATCTCCACTCTTCACATTTGTCATGTAATAGTGTTAGACAAACGGAAGCGCTCAGATTTATCCATAATTTCGTCCAAGTGGTTAAACATGTGCAGTATACATGTGTAGTACTGAAACATGTGCAGTATACATGTGTAGTACTGAAACATGTGCAGTATACATGTGTAGTACTGAAACATGTGCAGTATACATGTGTAGTACTGAAACATGTGCAGTATACATGTGTAGTACTGAAACATGTGCAGTATACATGTGTAGTACTGAAACATGTGCAGTATACATGTGTAGTACTGAAACATGTGCAGTATACATGTGTAGTACTGAAACATGTGCAGTATACATGTGTAGTACTGAAACATGTGCTGTATACATGTGTAGTACTGAAACATGTGCAGTATACATGTGTAGTACTGAAACGTGTGCAGTATACATGTGTAGTACTGAAACGTGTGCAGTATACATGTGTAGTACTGAAACGTGTGCAGTATACATGTGTAGTACTGAAACGTGTGCAGTATACATGTGTAGTACTGAAACGTGTGCAGTATACATGTGTAGTACTGAAACATGTGCAGTATACATGTGTAGTACTGAAACATGTGCAGTATACATGTGTAGTACTGAAACATGTGCAGTATACATGTGTAGTACTGAAACATGTGCAGTATACATGTGTAGTACTGAAACATGTGCAGTATACATGTGTAGTACTGAAACATGTGCAGTATACATGTGTAGTACTGAAACATGTGCAGTATACATGTGTAGTACTGAAACATGTGCAGAATACATGTGTAGTACTGAAACATGTGCAGTATACATGTGTAGTACTGAAACATGTGCAGTATACATGTGTAGTACTGAAATATGTGCAGTATACATGTGTAGTACTGAAACATGTGCAGTATACATGTGTAGTACTGAAACATGTGCAGTATACATGTGTAGTACTGAAACATGTGCAGTACACATGTGTAGTACTGAAACATGTGCAGTATACATGTGTAGTACTGAAACATGTGCAGTATACATGTGTAGTACTGAAACATGTGCAGTATACATGTGTAGTACTGAAACATGAGCAGTATACATGTGTAGTACTGAAACATGTGCAGTATACATGTGTAGTACTGAAACATGTGCAGTATACATGTGTAGTACTGAAACATGTGCAGTATACATGTGTAGTACTGATACATGTGCAGTATACATGTGTAGTACTGAAACATGTGCAGTATACATGTGTAGTACTGAAACATGTGCAGTATACATGTGTAGTACTGAAACATGTGCAGTATACATGTGTAGTACTGAAACATGTGCAGTATACATGTGTAGTACTGATACATGTGTAGTATACATGTGTAGTACTGAAACATGTGCAGTATACATGTGTAGTACTGAAACATGTGCAGTATACATGTGTAGTACTGAAACATGTGCAGTATACATGTGTAGTACTGAAACATGTGCAGTATACATGTGTATTACTGAAACATATGTAGTACTGAAACATGTGCAGTATACATGTGTAGTACTGAAACATGTGCAGTATACATGTGTAGTACTGAAACATGTGCAGTATACATGCATAGTACTTAATCATGTGCAGTATACATGTGTAGTACTGAAACATGTGCAGTATACATGCATAGTACTTAAACATGTGCAGTATACATGTGTAGTACTGAAACATGTGCAGTATACATGTGTAGTACTGAAACATGTGCAGTTTACATGTGTAGTACTGAAACATGTGCAGTATACATGTGTATTACTGAAACATGTGTAGTACTGAAACATGTGCAGTATACATGTGTAGTACTGAAACATGTGCAGTATACATGTGTAGTACTGAAACATGTGCAGTATACATGCATAGTACTTAATCATGTGCAGTATACATGTGTAGTACTGAAACATGTGCAGTATACATGCATAGTACTGAAACATGTGCAGTATACATGTGTAGTACTGAAACATGTGCAGTACTGAAACAGGTGTTTTTATGGTCATTCTTGCGTCCGTCAATACCTGTGAGAGGTCTCCCTCGCTCCTCGGTGTATATTCACTAAAAGAATATAATATAGTCCTGGACAATACTCAGGGCTGAAGTATATTGTAATTTATACTCGAGTGACAACTGTACGTTGGTAACTCTGAATAAAATACGAGATATCTAAGTAATAAAATATATCAGGGTAAAATAGTTCCACGTGTTCTCAAGCACGATGGCAGAATTTATTGGTAAACTCAAAGACAAAATTATATTATTCCAGACGGAAGGTATAATATTAGACAGGTGTAAACAGGACCTCGACCCTTAAGGACGCCATTTTCCAGACAGGTTAAACCTCTGCGATGCTGAGGATGGGAACTACAGTGCACTCTCTTATCTCACAACGACAGCTGCTATCGCAGTATTTGTGTTATCTTGAGTCTGCGTAAAGCAGTTGCGGCCATACGTTATACCAGCGTGTGTGTATGATCCAGCTTCATGTATTATTAAGCCTTGTCATACAACCTATGTTGGGACGTTGCAACAAACACCTAAAGTGTTTTCGTTATTATAACACGAGTGTGTCTATCATGCAGGAGTGACTTATGCAATAATATGTTGCAGGCCAGCTGGTATTGTGTTGGGAGGTGAGGGGGAAGAGCAACACTGCTTGTTGTGAGCAGTGTAACACTGTATGTGTTATGTGTCCCTGGAGCAGTGTATCACTGTATGTGTTGTGTCCCTGGAGCAGTGTAACACTGTATGTGCTGTGTGTCCCTTGAGCAGTGTAACACTGTATGTGTTATGTGTCCCTGGAGCAGTGTAGCACTGCATGTGTTATGTGTCCCTGGAGCAGTTTAGCACTGTATGTGTTGTGTGTCCCTGGAGCAGTGTATCACTGTATGTGTTGTGTGTCCCTAGAGCAGTGTAACACTGTATGTGTTATGTGTCCCTGGAGCAGTGTAACACTGTATGTGTTATGTGTCCCTGGAGCAGTGTAACACTGTATGTGTTGTGTGTCCCTGGAGCAGTGTATCACTGTATGTGTTGTGTGTCCCTGGAGCAGTGTAACACTGTATGTGTTATGTGTCCCTGGAGCAGTGTAACACTGTATGTGTTGTGTGTCCCTGGAGCAGTGTAACACTGTATGTGTTATGTGTCCCTGGAGCAGTGTAACACTGTATGTGTTATGTGTCCCTAGAGCAGTGTAACACTGTATGTGTTATGTGTCCCTGGAGCAGTGTAACACTGTATGTGTTGTATGTCCCTGGAGCAGTGTAACACTGTATGTGTTGTGTGTCCCTGGAGCAGTGTAACACTGTATGTGTTATGTGTTCCTGGAGCAGTGTAACACTGTGTGTCAGTGTTATGAGTCCCTGGAGCAGTGTAGCACTGTGTGTCAGTGTTATGTGTCCGTGGAACAGTGTAGCACTGTATGTGTTATGTGTCCCTGGAACAGTGTAGCACTGTATGTGTTATGTGTCCCTGGAGCAGTGTAACACTGTGTGTCAGTGTTGTGTGTCACTGGAGCAGTGTAGCACTGTATGTGTTGTGTCCCTGGAGCAGTGTAACACTGTACGTGTTATGTGTCCCTGGTGCAGTGTAACACTGTGTCAGTGTTATGTGTCCCTGGAGCAGTGTTGCACTGTGTGTCAGTGTTATGTGTACCTGGAGCAGTGTAACACTGTATGACAAGTGTTATGTGTACCTGGAGCAGTGTAACACTGTATGACAGTGTCATGTGTCCTCTGATACTATGCAACGCAACACTGTCGGATTTATGTGTCCCGGGAGCCCCGTATGTCAGTGTCAAGTGTCCCAGGTGCAGCATTGGACAGTGTTATGTGTCCCCTTATATCGAAAATCCCAAGTGGTCGTAATTACCTCCTGATCTTCAGCATATTGTTGGGGACGTCAGAATGATTTTTTTCAGTGTCAGAGTAGTTAATAAATGGAATGCATTAGGCAGTGATGTGGTGGAGGCTGACTCCATACACAGTTTCAAATGTAGATATGATTGAGCCCAGTAGGCTCAGGAATCTGTACACCAGTTGATTGACAGTTGAAAGGCGGGACCAAAGAGCCAGAGCTCAACCCCCGCAAGCACAAATAGGTGAGTACACGTACACACACACACACACACACACACACACACACACACACACACACACACACACACACACACACACACACACACACACTCCCGACATTCAGCAAGGGTAGGAACCAATGACACAGTGTTACCACTGAATATCAACAAGGTAATATCACATCATACAATGTATCACAGGCAACGAGTCGTGGCTGCTGGCTATTACGGCCTCTTCTGGCCTCTGTGAACGAGGGTTAAGATAATTACAATTAATGTTCACAAAATAGTGTGTAATTTGGTAGTTGGAGGTCAGTAATGGGCTGATGACGTGAGAGGTGGCAGTGTGTTTTGTTATGGTCTCACAGTTCCTTCTCGCACCAAGCCTATCAATTGATGTTAGGCTTTGCAAGTGAATTTTTCACGTTATTAGGACGATTGGTTTTGTTTATGCGGCTCATTCAATATTGTTTTACGTTAGTGAAGTGTTGCAAATATCTTTACACAGAGATAATAGTGTGTGCAAGGGTTTTTATTTTTGGCCTTTTCATCTTTAACCAGTAACAAAATATTGGCAGCGAGATGCAATTCAACCCTAAAATTTCGATCCAAATCAATATTTTTAGCATTAAACCAACACGAATTAAATGGTTTAAAGCAATTCTTTTGTTAATAATATATATATATATATATATATATATATATATATATATATATATATATATATATATATATATATATATATATATATATATATATATATATATGTCGTACCTAATAGCCAGAACGCACTTCTCAGCCTACTATGCAAGGCCCGATTTGCCTAATAAGCCAAGTTTTCCTGAATTAATATATTTTCTCTAATTTTTTTCTTATGAAATGATAAAGCTACCCATTTCATTATGTATGAGGTGAATTTTTTTTTATTGGAGTTAAAATTAACGTAGATATATGACCGAACCTAACCAACCCTACCTAACCTAACCTAACCTATCTTTATAGGTTAGGTTAGGTTAGGTAACCGAAAAAGTTAGGTTAGGTTAGGTTAGGTAGTCGAAAAACAATTATTTCGTGAAAACTTGGCTTATTAGGCAAATCGGGCCTTGCATACTAGGCAGAGAAGTGCGTTCTGGCTACTAGGTACGACATATATATATATATATATATATATATATATATATATATATATATATATATATATATATATATATATATATATATATATATATATATATATATATATATATATATGTCGTACCTAGTAGCCAGAACGCACTTCTCAGTCTACTATGCAAGGCCCGATTTGCCTAATAAGCCAAGTTTTCATGAATTAATTGTTTTTCGAGTACCTAACCTACCTAACCTAACCTAACCTAACTTTTTCGGCTACCAAACCGAACCTAACCTATAAAGATAGGTTAGGTGAGGTTAGGTAGGGTTGGTTAGGTTCGGTCATATATCTACGTTAATTTTAACTCCAATAAAAAAAAATTGACCTCATACATAATGAAATGGGTAGCTTTATCATTTCATAAGAAAAAAAATAGAGAAAATATATTATTTCAGGAAAACTTGGCTTATTAGGCAAATCGGGCCTTGCATAGTAGGCTCAGAAGTGCGTTCTGGCTACTAGGTACGACATATATATATATATATATATATATATATATATATATATATATATATATATATATATATATATATATATATATATGCGAACAAGCCTGAATGGTCCCCAGGACATATGCAACTGAAAACTCACACCCCAGAAGTGACTCGAACCCATACTCCCAGAAGCAACGCAACTGGTATGTACAAGACGCCTTAATCCACTTGACCATCACGACCGGACATAATGAGGTGATAGCCGAGGCTATATGAACCACCCCACCGCCGGCACTCGGATAGTTATCTTGGGCATAGCATTTTACCAAATCACATCATTCTTTGGGGCACACGTGAGGAACACAAATGCGAACAAGCCTGAATGGTCCCCAGTAAATATGCAACTGAAAACTCACACCCCAGAAGTGACTCGAACCCATACTCCCAGAAGCAACGCAACTGGTATGTACAAGACGCCTTAATCCACTTGACCATCACGACCGGACATAATGAGGTGATAGCCGAGGCTATATGAACCACCCCACCGCCGGCACTCGGATAGTTATCTTGGGCATAGCATTTTACAAAATCACCTCATTCTTTGGGGCACACGTGAGGAACACAAATGCGAACAAGCCTGAATGGTCCCCAGGACATATGCAACTGAAAACTCACACCCCAGAAGTGACTCGAACCCATACTCCCAGAAGCAACGCAACTGGTATGTACAAGACGCCTTAATCCACTTGACCATCACGACCGGACATAATGAGGTGATAGCCGAGGCTATATGAACCACCCCACCGCCGGCACTCGGATAGTTATCTTGGGCATAGCATTTTACCAAATCACCTCATTCTTTGGGGCACACGTGAGGAACACAAATGCGAACAAGCCTGAATGGTCCCCAGGACATATGCAACTGAAAACTCACACCCCAGAAGTGACTCGAACCCATACTCCCAGAAGCAACGCAACTGGTATGTACAAGACGCCTTAATCCACTTGACCATCACGACCGGACATAATGAGGTGATAGCCGAGGCTATATGAACCACCCCACCGCCGGCACTCGGATAGTTATCTTGGGCATAGCATTTTACCAAATCACCTCATTCTTTGGGGCACACGTGAGGAACACAAATGCGAACAAGCCTGAATGGTCCCCAGGACATATGCAACTGAAAACTCACACCCCAGAAGTGACTCGAACCCATACTCCCAGAAGCAACGCAACTGGTATGTACAAGACGCCTTAATCCACTTGACCATCACGACCGGACATAATGAGGTGATAGCCGAGGCTATATGAACCACCCCACCGCCGGCACTCGGATAGTTATCTTGGGCATAGCATTTTACCAAATCACCTCATTCTTTGGGGCACACGTGAGGAACACAAATGCGAACAAGCCTGAATGGTCCCCAGGACATATGCAACTGAAAACTCACACCCCAGAAGTGACTCGAACCCATACTCCCAGAAGCAACGCAACTGGTATGTACAAGACGCCTTAATCCACTTGACCATCACGACCGGACATAATGAGGTGATAGCCGAGGCTATATGAACCACCCCACCGCCGGCACTCGGATAGTTATCTTGGGCATAGCATTTTACCAAATCACCTCATTCTTTGGGGCACACGTGAGGAACACAAATGCGAACAAGCCTGAATGGTCCCCAGGCGGGATTAAGTGGATTAAGGCGTCTTGTACATACCAGTTGCGTTGCTTCTGGGAGTATGGGTTCGAGTCACTTCTGGGGTGTGAGTTTTCAGTTGCATATGTCCTGGGGACCATTCAGGCTTGTTCGCATTTGTGTTCCTCACGTGTGCCCCAAAGAATGAGGTGATTTGGTAAAATGCTATGCCCAAGATAACTATCCGAGTGCCGGCGGTGGGGTGGTTCATATAGCCTCGGCTATCACCTCATTATGTCCGGTCGTGATGGTCAAGTGGATTAAGGCGTCTTGTACATACCAGTTGCGTTGCTTCTGGGAGTATGGGTTCGAGTCACTTCTGGGGTGTGAGTTTTCAGTTGCATATGTCCTGGGGACCATTCAGGCTTGTTCGCATTTGTGTTCCTCACGTGTGCCCCAAAGAATGAGGTGATTTGGTAAAATGCTATGCCCAAGATAACTATCCGAGTGCCGGCGGTGGGGTGGTGCATATAGCCTCGGCTATCACCTCATTATGTCCGGTCGTGATGGTCAAGTGGATTAAGGCGTCTTGTACATACCAGTTGCGTTGCTTCTGGGAGTATGGGTTCGAGTCACTTCTGGGGTGTGAGTTTTCAGTTGCATATGTCCTGGGGACCATTCAGGCTTGTTCGCATTTGTGTTCCTCACGTGTGCCCCAAAGAATGAGGTGATTTGGTAAAATGCTATGCCCAAGATAACTATCCGAGTGCCGGCGGTGGGGTGGTTCATATAGCCTCGGCTATCACCTCATTATGTCCGGTCGTGATGGTCAAGTGGATTAAGGCGTCTTGTACATACCAGTTGCGTTGCTTCTGGGAGTATGGGTTCGAGTCACTTCTGGGGTGTGAGTTTTCAGTTGCATATGTCCTGGGGACCATTCAGGCTTGTTCGCATTTGTGTTCCTCACGTGTGCCCCAAAGAATGAGGTGATTTGGTAAAATGCTATGCCCAAGATAACTATCCGAGTGCCGGCGGTGGGGTGGTTCATATAGCCTCGGCTATCACCTCATTATGTCCGGTCGTGATGGTCAAGTGGATTAAGGCGTCTTGTACATACCAGTTGCGTTGCTTCTGGGAGTATGGGTTCGAGTCACTTCTGGGGTGTGAGTTTTCAGTTGCATATGTCCTGGGGACCATTCAGGCTTGTTCGCATTTGTGTTCCTCACGTGTGCCCCAAAGAATGAGGTGATTTGGTAAAATGCTATGCCCAAGATAACTATCCGAGTGCCGGCGGTGGGGTGGTTCATATAGCCTCGGCTATCACCTCATTATGTCCGGTCGTGATGGTCAAGTGGATTAAGGCGTCTTGTACATACCAGTTGCGTTGCTTCTGGGAGTATGGGTTCGAGTCACTTCTGGGGTGTGAGTTTTCAGATATATATATATATATATATATATATCTAGAACGGCAGTTTTTCTTATTTCTTCAATTATAATTTTGAAAAGTTGCTGAAATTCGTTATAAAGTTAGATGCACAATTAAAGTACATTATGTACCAAAGAGAAAATCAGTTGGATTTGCTTGGGAGTCCTCAGTGAGCGGATTCGAATCCTCTTCACGGCTAATGCTAATTTCCCCATTCTTTATAAACATGTGTTGCAAGGTTCCTGAGGCTCTACAAAAGTCACCTTGAATTAAAAATAGTTTTTTTATATATAATTTCAAACTGGTATTGAAAGTACATTTTGAAAAGCAGGAATATGTTTTCTTATTTTTTTTGGTTATGAAGGTCACAATTCTTCGTCAGGTGAAGCATGAGTCTCAGATGAACATTTGTAAGCTGCAATAAGCTAAAATTTGAGAGGTCAAGCGTAGGTACGAAGCTTGATTAAATAAGTTCCCCCCTCAGGCCAGACCTGCCTCTTCTGTGATACACCAATACGTCCTCCCAATAGAACGTCGCATTTTGACGTATACTCCACCTAACGTCAAAATTTGTCATACTAGAAAATGGAAGCGGCTCGTGAAATTAACATACTGTCCCGTTTTCTGATTTGTGTCCTCTGATTGGTTAGGATAAGGGCACTTTCATACGACAGTTTCCTGACGTTGGGGCAGCTTAGGAGGCCGGGCTGGGTACAGAACCAGAAGGTATAAAGGTACAAGCACTGACGCTATTATTGAACTCATATACCCAGTCACATTCCTTACAGATCTCGGTAGTGAAGAATGTATTGTTATTGATGGTTGTGAGAATGTATTTCCAGTGGCCTAATATCCACCAGACAAGTGTTAAGTAAACACAAGTCTCTAATCCACACACATATATATTATACAACTCCGCCGTGTTGTAGTGGGGACTGAAGTCACTATACTTTGTTATATGTGAAGAAATTACTTCCCTCGATGACTTGTTAAACTAAATAACTGTAGTAAAGATTGTATAGTTGGAGAACTATACAATCTTTCCACTGATATGAATGAAGAATTTTGCTGGATGTAATTCAATGCATTATGGATTGCGACCTTTAAGGTTGTAAGGAGTATTGACAAAGCAGATTAGGATAAAATAATAAGTGTAACCAGAGTCATATACTAATTCCTCGGGAAATGTCACATGAGATCTACCGGCAATTAGTGCCATCACCGTCAGTAATCCCGGCCAGTAATCACAGTAAGGCTTCGTGCGAGAAGGAACTGTGAGACCATAACAAAACACACTGCCACCTCTCACGTCATCAGCCCATTACTGACCTCCAACTACCAAATTACACACTATTTTGTGAACATTAACTGTAATTATCTTAACCCAACTTCTCAGATGTGAGATGAGAAAATAAGGCAATGAGACATGTAGAATGGGAAGCATTTTATAGGAGAAATATCTAACGGGTCTGAGGAAAATTCCCTTCTTTTTTGAGGTGCTTGAAAATTCCAGACATTTAAGGCAGGAAAAACTAAGGCTACAATGTCTTATGCATTGTACTTCGAGTTAAGATAAACTATAACGTGAAATATTTTAATGGAATCCGCACAGAAGAAGGATTTTTATTAATAAAAAAACATGAAGCGAGACATAATTCGCTGTTTGAGTAGCGAGAATTTGTCTTCACCCAAGACTTGGTTACAGAATAATGCTTCATGAAGGTTGACGCAAGAATTATTATTATGCAATAAAACAAAAACATTTATTTAGAATATAGGTAGTTAGCAAGTGGAATGAAATAGAAGGGCATCTATTAGAATTATTCCCAATAGGTGCGTCTCTGCTAGGACAGAGACACACCTGCTAGCCCAGAGTCGCACCTGCTAGTACAGAGACACACCTGCTAGCTCAGAGACACACCTGCTAACACAGACAAACCTGCTAGCTCAGAGACCAACCTGCTAGCACAGAGACCAACCTGCTAGCACAGAGACTAACCTGCTAGCACAGAGACCCATCTGCTAGCACAGAGACACACCTGTTTGCACAGAGACACACCTGCTAGCACAAAGACATACCTGCATGCACAGAGACACACCTGCTAGCACAGAGACCCACCTGCTAACACACAGAACCACCTGCTAGCACGGAGACCCACCTGCTAGTACAGAGACCCACCTGCTAGCACAGTGCCCCATCTGCTAGCACAGAGACACACCTGCTAGCACAGAGACACACCTGCTAGCAGAGAGACCCACCTGCTAACACACAGACCCACCTGCCAGCACAGAGACCCACCTGCTAGAACAGAGAACCACCTGCTGGCACAGAGACACACCTGCTGGCACACAGACCCACCTGCTAGCACAGAGACCCACCTGCTAGCACAGAGACCAACCTGCTAGCACAGAGACCCACCTGCTAGTACCCAAACCCACCTGCTAGCGCAGAGACACACCTGCTAGCACAGAGACCCACCTGCTAGCACAGAGACCCACCTGCTAGTACACAGACCCACCTGCTAGCACAGAGACACACCTGCTAGCACAGAGACACATCTGCTAGCACAGTGACATACCTGCTAGCACATAGACCCACCTGCCAGCACAGAGACCCACCTGCTAGTACACAGACCTACCTGCTAGCACAGAGACCCACCTGCTAGAACAGAGACACACCTGCTAGCACACAGACCCACCTGGTAGTACAGAGACCCACCTGCAAGCACAGAGACCCACCTGCTAGCACACAGACCCACCTGCTAGCACAGACACACACCTGTTAGCAAAGAGACCCACCTGCTAGCACACAGACCCACCTGCTAGTACAGACACACACCTGCTAGCACAGAGAAGCACCTGCTAGCACAGAGACACACCTGATAGCACAGAGACACACCTGATAGCACAGAGACCCACCTGCTAGCACAGATACGCACCTACTAGCACAAAGACACACCTGCTACCACAGAGACCCACCTGCTAGCACACAGACACCCCTTCTAGCACAGAGAAGCACAAGCTAGCACACAGACACACCTGCTAGCACCGAGACACACCTGATAGCACAGAGACACACCTGATAGCACAGAGACCCACATGCTAGCACAGAGACGCACCTACTAGCACAAAGACACACCTACTAGCACAGAGACACACCTGCTAGCACAGAGACACACCTGCTACCACGGAGACACACCTGCTAGCCAGAGAAGCACCTGATAGCACAGAGACACACCTGCTGGCAGAGAGACACGCTTGCTAGCACAGAGACACACCTGCCAGCACAGAGACACACCTGCTAGTACACAGACCCACCTGCTAGCACAGAGACCCATCTGATAGAACAGAGACCCACCTGCTAGCACAGAGACCCACCTACAAGCACACAGACCCACCTGCTAGTACAGAGACCCACCTGCTAGAACAGAGACCCACCTGCTAGCACAGAGACCCACCTGCTAGTACACAGACCCACCTGCTAGCACAAAGACACACCTGCTAGCACAGAGACCCACCTGCTAGCACAGAGACCCACCTGCTAGTACACAGACCCACCTGCTAGCACAGAGACACACCTGCTAGCACAGTGACACACCTGCTAGCACAGAGACCCACCTCCCAGCACAGAGACCCACCTGCTAGTACACAGACCCACCTGCTAGCACAGAGACACACCTGCTAGAACAGAGACCCACCTGCTAGCACAGATACCCACCTACAAGCACACAGACCCACCTGCTAGTACACAGACCCACCTGCTAGCACAGAGACACACCTGCTAGTACAGAGACCCACCTGCTAGCACAGAGACCCACCTGCTAGCACAGAGACACACCTGCTAGCACACAGACCCACCTGCTAGTACAGACACCCACCTGCTAGCACACAGACCCACCTGCTAGCACACAGACCCACCTGTTAGCACAGACACACACCTGCTAGCACAGAGACCCACTTGCGAGTACAGACACACACCTGCTAGCACAGAGAAGCACCTGCTAGCACAGAGACACACCTGATAGCACAGAGACACACCTGATAGCACAGAGACACACCTGATAGCACAGAGAAGCACCTGCTAGCACAGAGACACACCTGCTAGCACAGAGACACACCTGCTAGAACAGAGACCCATATGCTAGCACAGAGACCCACCTACAAGCACACAGACCCACCTGCTAGTGCAGAGACCCACCTGCTAGCACAGAGACCCACCTGCTAGCACAGAGACACACCTGCTAGCACACAGACCCACCTGCTAGTACAGAGACCCACCTGCTAGCACAGAGACCCGCCTGCTAGCACACAGACCCACCTGCTAGCACAGACACACACCTACTAGTACAGACACACACCTGCTAGCACAGAGACACACCTCTTAGCACAGAGACACACCTGCTAGCACACAGACCCACCTGCTAGCACACAGACCCACCTGCTAGCACACAGACACACCTGCTAGCACAGAGACACACCTGCTAGCACAGAGAAGCACTTGCCAGCACAGAGAAGCACCTGCTAGCACAGAGACACACCTGATAGCACAGAGACACACCTGATAGCACAGAGACCCACCTGCTAGCACAGAGACGCACCTACTAGCACAAAGACACAGCAGCTACCACAGAGACCCACCTGCTAGCACACAGACACACCTGCTAGCACAGGGAAGCACCAGCTAGCACACAGACACACCTGCTAGCACAGAGACACACCTGATAGCACAGAGACACACCTGATAGCACAGAGACCCACCTGCTAGCACAGAGACACACCTGCTAGCACAGAGACATACCTGCTAGCACAGAGAAGCACCTACTAGCACAGAGAGACACCTGCTACCACAGAGACGCACCTACTAGCACAGAGACACACCTGCTAGCACAGAGAGACACCTGCTAGCACAGAGACACACCTGCTAGCACAGAGACGCACCTACTAGCACAGAGACACACCTGCTAGCACAGAGACACACCTGCTAGCACAGAGAGACACCTGCTACCACAGAGACACACCTGCTAGCACAGAGACACACCGGAGGGTACAGAGACACACTTGCTAGCACACAAACGCACCTACTAGCACAGAGACACACCTGCTAGCACAGAGACACACCTGCTAGCACAGAGAAGCACCTACTAGCACAGAGACACACCTGATAGCACAAAGAGACATCTGCTACCACAGAGACACACCTGCTACCACAGAGACACACCTGCTACCACAGAGACACATCTACTAGCACCGAGACGCCCCTGCTAGCACAGAGACACACCTGCTAGCACAGAGAAGCACCTGCTAGCACAGACCAGCACCTGCTAGCACAGACCAGCACCTGCTAGCACAGAGACACACCTGCTAGCACAGAGACACACCTGCTAGCACAGAGACACACCTGCTAGCAGAGACGCACCTACTAGCACAAAGATACACCTGCTAGCACAGAGACACACCTGATAGCACAGAGACACACCTGAAGGCACAGAGACCCACCTGCTAGCACAGAGACGCACCTACTAGCACAGAGACACACCTGCTACCACAGAGACCCACCTGCTAGCACAAAGAAACACTTACTAGCACACAGACACACCTGCTAGAACAGAGACACACCTGCTAGCACAAAGTAGCATCTGCTAGCACAGAGAAGCACATGCTAGCACAGAGACACACCTGCTAGCACAGAGAGACGCCTGCTAGCACAGAGACACACCTACTAGCACAGAGAAGCACCTGCTAGCACACAGACACACCTGATAGCACAGAGACACACCTGATAGCACAGAGACACACCTGATAGCACAGAGACACACCTGATAGCACAGAGACCCAACTGCTAGCACAAAGACGCACCTACTAGCACAAAGACACACCTACAATCACAGAGACACACATGCTAGCACAGAGACACACATGCTAGCACAGAGACCCACCTGCTAGCACAGAGACGCACCTACTAGCACAAAGACACACCTACAATCACAGAGACACACATGCTAGCACAGAGACCCACCTGCTAGTACAGAGACCCACCTGCTAGCACAGAGACACTCCTGCTAGCACAGAGAAGCACCTGCTAGCACAGAGACACACCTGCTGGCACAGAGACACGCTTGCTAGCACAGAGACACACCTGCTAGCACAGAGACACACCTGCTAGCACAGAGACAATCCTTTCTACCACAGAGACACACCTGCTACCACAGGGACACACCTACTAGCACAAAAACACACCTGCTGGCACAGAGACACACCTACTAGCACAAAAACACACCTGCTGGCACAGAGACACACTTGCTAGCACAGAGAAGCACCTGCTAGCACAGAGACACACCAACTGGCACAGAGACACGCTTGCTAGCACAGAGACCCACCTGCTAGCACAGAGACACACCTAATAGCACAGAGACACACCTGCTAGCACAAAGACACACCTCCTAGCACAGAGACGTACCTGCTAGCACAGAGACACAACTGCTAGCACAGAGACACACCTGCTAGCACAGAGAAGCACCTGCTAGCACAGAAACACACCTGCTAGCACAGAGACACATCTACTAGCACAGAGACACACCTGCTAGCACAGAGAAGCACCTGCTAGCACAGAGACACACCTGCTACCACAGAGAAGCAGCTGCTAGCACAGAGACACACCTGCAAGCACAGAGACACACCTGCTAGCACAGAGAAGCACCTGCTACCACAGAGACACACCTGCTAGAATAGAGAAGCACCTGCTAGCACAGAGAAGCACCTGCTAGCACAGAGACACACCTGCTAGCACAGAGACCCACCTGCAAGCACAGAGACACATCTACTAGCATAGAGACACACCTGCTAGCACAGAGACACACCTGCTAGCACAGAGACATACCTGCTAGCAAAGGGACACACCTGCTAGCACACAGACCCATCTGCTAGCACACAGACACACCTGCTAGCACACAGACCCACCTGCTAGCACAGAGACACACCTGCCAGCACAGAGAACTACCTGCTAGCACACAGAAACACCTGCTAGCACAGAGACACACCTGCTAGCACAGACACCCATCTGCTAGCACAGAGACGCACCTACTAGCAAAAAGACACACCTGCTAGCACAGAGACGTACCTGCTAGCACATAGACACAACTGCTAGCACAGAGACACACCTGCTAGCAAAGGGAAGCACCTGCTAGCACAGAAACACACCTGCTAGCACAGAGACACATCTACTAGCACAGAGACACGCCTGCTAGCACAGAGAAGCACCTGCTAGCACAGAGACACACCTGCTACCACAGAGAAGCACCTGCTAGCACAGAGACACCTGCAAGCACAGAGAACACCTGCTAGCACAGAGAAGCACCTGCAAGCACAGAGATGCACCTGCTAGCACAGACACACACCTGCTGGCACAGAGACACACCTGCTGGCACAGAGACACACCTGCTGGCACAGAGACAAACTTGCTAGCACAGAGACACACCTGGTAGCACAGAGACACACCTGCTACCACAGAGACACACCTACTAACACAAAGACGCACCTGCTGGCACAGAGACGCACCTGCTAGCACACAGACCTACCTGCTGGCACAGAGACCCACCAGCTAGTACAGAGACACACCTGCTAGCACAGAGACAAACCTGCTAGCACAGAGACACACCTGCTAGCACAGAGACACACCTGCTAGCACAGAGACACACCTGCTAGCACAGAGACACACCTGCTACCATGAGACACACCTGCTACCACAGAGACACACCTGCTACCACAGAGATACACCTGCTACCACAGAGACACACCTGCTAGAAAAGAGACACACCTGCTACCACAGAGACACACCTGCTAGCACAGAGACACACCTACTACCACAGAGACACACCTACTAGCACAAAGACGCACCTGCTAGCATAGAGACAAACCTGCTAGCACAGAGAAGCACCTGCTAGCACAGAGAAGCACCTGCTAGCACAGACCAGCACCTGCTAGCACAGAGACACACCTGCTAGCACAGAGACCCACCTGCAAGCACAGACACAAACCTACTAGCACAGAGACACACCTGCTAGCACAGAAACACACCTGCTAGGACAGAGACATACCTGCTAGCAAAGGGACACACCTGCTAGCACACAGACCCATATGCTAGCACAGAGACACACCTGCTAGCACACAGACACACCTGCTAGCACACAGACACACCTGCTAGCACAGTGACACACCTGCTAGCACAGAGACCCACCTGCCAGCACAGAGACCCACCTGCTAGTACACAGACCCACCTGCTAGCACAGAGACACACCTGCTAGCACAGAGACACACCTGCTAGCACAGTGACACACCTGCTAGCACAGAGACCCACCTGCCAGCACAGAGACCCACCTGCTAGTACACAGACCCACCTGCTAGCACAGAGACACACCTGCTAGAACAGAAACCCTCCTGCTAGCACAGAGACCCACCTACAAGCACACAGACCCAGCTGCTAGTACAGAGACCCACCTGCTTGCACAGAGACCCACCTGCTAGCACAGAGACACACCTGCTAGCACACAGACCCACCTGCTAGTACAGAGACCCACCTGCTAGCACACAGACACACCTGCTAGCACACAGACCCACCCGCTAGCACAGACACACACCTGCTAGCACAGAGACCCACCTGCTAGCACACAGACCCACTTGCTTGTACAGAAACACACCTGCTAGCACAGAGAAACACCTGCTAGCACAGAGACACACCTGATAGCACAAAGACACACCTGATAGCACAGAGAAGCACCTGCTAGCACAGAGACACACCTGCTTGCACAGAGACAGACCTGCTAGAACAGAGACCCATATGCCAGCACAGAGACCCACCTACAAGCACACAGACCCACCTGCTAGTGCAGAGACCCACCTGCTAGCATAGAGACCCACCTGCTAGCACAGAGACACACCTGCTAGCACACAGACCCACCTGCTAGTACAGAGACCCACCTGCTAGCACAGAGACCCGCCTGCTAGCACACAGACCCACCTGCTAGCACAGATACACACCTGCTAGCACAGAGACCCACCTGCTAGCACACAGACCCACCTGCTAGCACAGACACACACCTACTAGTACAGACACACACCTGCTAGCACAGAGACACACCTGCTAGCACACAGACCCATCTGCTAGCACACAGACCCACCTGCTAGCACACAGACACACCTGCTAGCACAGAGACACACCTGCTAGCACAGAGAAGCACTTGCCAGCACAGAGAAGCACCTGCTAGCACAGAGACACACCTGATTGCACAGAGACTCACCTGATAGCACAGAGACCCACCTGCTAGCACAGAGACGCACCTACTAGCACAAAGACACAGCAGCTACCACAGAGACCCACCTGCTAGCACACAGACACACCTGCTAGCACAGGGAAGCACCAGCTAGCACACAGACACACCTGCTAGCACAGAGACACACCTGATAGCACAGAGACACACCTGATAGCACAGAGACCCACCTGCTAGCACAGAGACACACCTCCTAGCACAGAGACACACCTGCTAGCACAGAGAAGCACCTACTAGCACAGAGAGACACCTGCTACCACAGAGACGCACCTACTAGCACAGAGACACACCTGCTAGCACAGAAACACACCTGCTAGGACAGAGACATACCTGCTAGCAAAGGGACACACCTGCTAGCACACAGACCCATATGCTAGCACAGAGACACACCTGCTAGCACACAGACACACCTGCTAGCACACAGACACACCTGCTAGCACAGTGACACACCTGCTAGCACAGAGACCCACCTGCCAGCACAGAGACCCACCTGCTAGTACACAGACCCACCTGCTAGCACAGAGACACACCTGCTAGCACAGAGACACACCTGCTAGCACAGTGACACACCTGCTAGCACAGAGACCCACCTGCCAGCACAGAGACCCACCTGCTAGTACACAGACCCACCTGCTAGCACAGAGACACACCTGCTAGAACAGAAACCCTCCTGCTAGCACAGAGACCCACCTACAAGCACACAGATCCAGCTGCTAGTACAGAGACCCACCTGCTTGCACAGAGACCCACCTGCTAGCACAGAGACACACCTGCTAGCACACAGACCCACCTGCTAGTATAGAGACCCACCTGCTAGCACACAGACACACCTGCTAGCACACAGACCCACCCGCTAGCACAGACACACACCTGCTAGCACAGAGACCCACCTGCTAGCACACAGACCCACTTGCTTGTACAGAAACACACCTGCTAGCACAGAGAAACACCTGCTAGCACAGAGACACACCTGATAGCACAAAGACACACCTGATAGCACAGAGAAGCACCTGCTAGCACAGAGACACACCTGCTAGCACAGAGACAGACCTGCTAGAACAGAGACCCATATGCCAGCACAGAGACCCACCTACAAGCACACAGACCCACCTGCTAGTGCAGAGACCCACCTGCTAGCACAGAGACCCACCTGCTAGCACAGAGACACACCTGCTAGCACACAGACCCACCTGCTAGTACAGAGACCCACATGCTAGCACAGAGACCCGCCTGCTAGCACACAGACCCACCTGCTAGCACAGATACACACCTGCTAGCACAGAGACCCACCTGCTAGCACACAGACCCACCTGCTAGCACAGACACACACCTACTAGTACAGACACACACCTGCTAGCACAGAGACACACCTGCTAGCACACAGACCCACCTGCTAGCACACAGACCCACCTGCTAGCACACAGACACACCTGCTAGCACAGAGACACACCTGCTAGCACAGAGAAGCACTTGCCAGCACAGAGAAGCACCTGCTAGCACAGAGACACACCTGATTGCACAGAGACACACCTGATAGCACAGAGACCCACCTGCTAGCACAGAGACGCACCTACTAGCACAAAGACACAGCAGCTACCACAGAGACCCACCTGCTAGCACACAGACACACCTGCTAGCACAGGGAAGCACCAGCTAGCACACAGAAACACCTGCTTGCACAGAGACACACCTGATAGCACAGAGACACACCTGATAGCACGGAGACCCACCTGCTAGCACAGAGACACACCTCCTAGCACAGAGACACACCTGCTAGCACAGAGAAGCACCTACTAGCACAGAGAGACACCTGCTACCACAGAGACGCACCTACTAGCACAGAGACACACCTGCTAGCACAGAGACACACCTGCTAGCACAGAGACACACCTGCTACCACAGAGACTCACCTGCTACAACAGAGACACACCTGCTACCACAGAGATATACCTGCTACCACAGAGACACACCTGCTAGCACAGAGACACACCTGCTACCACAGAGACACACCTGCTAGCACAGAGACACACCTACTACCACAGAGACACACCTACTAGCACAAAGACGCACCTGCTAGCATAGAGACAAACCTGCTAGCACAGAGAAGCACCTGCTAGCACAGAGAAGCACCTGCTAGCACAGACCAGCACCTGCTAGCACAGAGACACACCTGCTAGCACAGAGACCCACCTGCAAGCACAGACACACACCTACTAGCACAGAGACACACCTGCTAGCAAGGAGACACACCTGTTAGCACAGAGACATACCTGCTAGCAAAGGGACACACCTGCTAGCACTCAGACCCATATGCTAGCACAGAAACACACCTGCTAGCACACAGACACACCTGCTACCACAGAGACACACCTGCTAGCACAGAGACACACCTGCTACCACAGAAACACACCTGCTAGCACAGAGACACACCTACTACCACAGAGACACACCTACTAGCACAAAGACGCACCTGCTAGCATAGAGACAAACCTGCTAGCACAGAGAAGCACCTGCTAGCACAGAGAAGCACCTGCTAGCACAGACCAGCACCTGCTAGCACAGAGACACACCTGCTAGCACAGAAACCCACCTGCCAGCACAGAGACCCACCGGCTAGTACACAGACCCACCTGCTAGCACAGACACACACCTGCTAGCACAGTGACACACCTGCTAGCACAGAGACCCACCTGCCAGCACAGAGACCCACCTGCTAGTACACAGACCCACCTGCTAGCACAGAGACACACCTGCTAGAACAGAGACCCTCCTGCTAGCACAGAGACCCACCTGCTAGCACAGAGACACACCTGCTAGCACACAGACCCACCTGCTAGTACAGAGACCCACCTGCTAGCACACAGACACACCTGCTAGCACACAGACCCACCTGCTAGCACAGACACACACCTGCTAGCACAGAGACCCACCTGCTAGCACACAGACCCACTTGCTAGTACAGACACACACCTGCTAGCACAGAGAAGCACCTGCTAGCACAGAGACACACCTGATAGCACAAAGACACACCTTATAGCACAGAGAAGCACCTGCTAGCACAGAGACACACCTGCTTGCACACAGACCCACCTGCTAGCGCACAGACCCACCTGCTAGCACACAGACACACCTGCTAGCACAGAGACACACCTGCTAGCACAGAGAAGCACTTGCCAGCACAGAGAAGCACCTGCTAGCACAGAGACACACCTGATAGCACAGAGACACACCTGATAGCACAGAGACCCACCTGCTAGTACAGAGACACGCCTGCTAGCACAGAGACACACCTGCTAGCACAGAGAAGCACCTACTAGCACAGAGAGACACCTGCTACTACAGAGACGCACCTACTAGCACCGAGACACACCTGCTAGCACAGAGACACACCTGCTAGCACAGAGAGACACCTGCTAGCACAGAAACACACCTGCTAGCACAGATACGCACCTACTAGCACAGAGACACACCTGCTAGCACAGAGACACACCTGCTAGCACAGAGAGACACCTGCTACCACAGAGACACACCTGCTAACACAGAGACACACCTGAGGGTACAGAGACACACTTGCTAGCACACAGACGCACCTACTAGCACAGAGACACACCTGCTAGCACAGAGACACACCTGATAGCACAGAGAAGCACCTACTAGCACAGAGACACACCTGATAGCACAAAGAGACATCTGCTACCACAGAGACACACCTGCTACCACAGAGACACACCTGCTACCACAGAGACACATCTACTAGCACCGAGACGCCCCTGCTAGCACAGAGACACACCTGCTAGCACAGAGAAGCACCTGCTAGCACAGAGAAGCACCTGCTAGCACAGAGACACACCTGCTAGCACAGAGACACACCTGCTAGCACAGAGACACACCTGATAGCACAGAGACACACCTGAAGGCACAGAGACCCACCTGCTAGCACAGAGACGCACCTACTAGCACAGAGACACACCTGCTACCACAGAGACCCACCTACTAGCACAGAGACACACCTGCTACCACAGAGACCCACCTGCTAGCACAAAGACACACTTACTAGCACACAGACACACCTGCTAGAACAGAGACACACCTGCTAGCACAGAGTAGCATCTGCTAGCACAGAGAAGCACATGCTAGCACAGAGACACACCTGCTAGCACAGAGAGACGCCTGCTAGCACAGAGACACACCTACTAGCACAGAGAAGCACCTGCTAGCACACAGACACACCTGCTAGCACAGAGAAGCACCAGCTAGCACAGAGACACACCTGCTAGCACAGAGACACACCTGATAGCACATAGACACACCTGATAGCACAGAGACACACCTGATAGCACAGAGACCCACCTGCTAGCACAGAGACGCACCTACTAGCACAAAGACACACCTGCAATCACAGAGACACACATGCTAGCACAGAGACCCACCTGCTAGTACAGAGACCCACCTGCTAGCACAGAGACACTCCTGCTAGCACAGAGAAGCACCTGCTAGCACAGAGACACACCTGCTGGCACAGAGACACGCCTGCTAGCACAGAGACACACCTGCTAGCACAGAGACACACCTGCTAGCACAGAGACAATCCTTTCTACCACAGAGAGACACCTGCTACCACAGGGACACACCTACTAGCACAAAAACACAACTGCTGGCACAGAGACACACCTACTAGCACAAAAACACACCTGCTGGCACAGAGACACACTTGCTAGCACAGAGAAGCACCTACCAGCACAGAGACACACCTGCTAGCACAGAGAGACACCTGCTACCGCAGAGACACACCTACTACCACAGAGACACACCTGCTACCACAGAGACACACCTGCTACCACAAAGACACATCTACTAGCACAGAGACGCCCCTGCTAGCACAGAGACACACCTGCTAGCACAGAGAAGCACCTGCTAGCAAAGAGAAGCACCCGCTAGCTCAGAGACACACCTGCTAGCACAGAGACGTACCTACTAGCACAAAGATACACCTGCTAGCACAGAGACACACCTGATAGCACAGAGACACACCTGCTAGCACAAAGACACACCTCCTAGCACAGAGACGTACCTGCTAGCACAGAGACACAACTGCTAGCACAGAGACACACCTGCTAGCACAGAGAAGCACCTGCTAGCACAGAAACACACCTGCTAGCACAGAGACACATCTACTAGCACAGAGACACACCTGCTAGCACAGAGAAGCAGCTGCTAGCACAGAGACACACCTGCAAGCACAGAGACACACCTGCTAGCACAGAGGAGCACCTGCTACCACAGAGACACACCTGCTAGAATAGAGAAGCACCTGCTAGCACAGAGAAGCACCTGCTAGCACAGAGACACACCTGCTAGCACAGAGACCCACCTGCAAGCACAGAGACACATCTACTAGCATAGAGACACACCTGCTAGCACAGAGACACACCTGCTAGCACAGAGACATACCTGCTAGCAAAGAACACACCTGCTAGCACAGAGACATACCTGCTAGCAAAGAACACACCTGCTAGCACACAAACCCATCTGCTTGCACACAGACACACCTGCTAGCACACAGACACACCTGCTAGCACAGAGACACACCTGCTAGCATAGAGGCACACCTGCTAGCACACAGACCCACCTGCTAGCACAGAGACACACCTGCCAGCACAGAGAACTACCTGCTAGCACACAGACACACCTCCTAGCACAGAGACACACCTGCTAGCACAGACACACACCTGCTAGCACAGAGACGCACCTACTAGCACAAAGACACACCTGCTAGCACAGAGACGTACCTGCTAGCACAGAGACACAACTGCTAGCACAGAGACACACCTGCTAGCACAGGGAAGCACCTGCTAGCACAGAAACACACCTGCTAGCACAGAGACACATCTACTAGCACAGAGACACGCCTGCTAGCACAGAGAAGCAAATGCTAGCACATAGACACACCTGCTACCACAGAGAAGAATCTGCTAGCACAGAGACACCTGCAAGCACAGAGAACACCTGCTAGCACAGAGAAGCACCTGCAAGCACAGAGATGCACCTGCTAGCCCAGACACACACCTGCTGGCACAGAGACACACCTGCTGGCACAGAGACACACCTGCTGGCACAGAGATACACTTGCTAGCAAAGAGACACACCTGGTAGCACAGAGACACACCTGCTACCACAGAGACACACCTACTAACACAAAGACGCACCTGCTGGCACAGAGACACACCTGCTAGCACACAGACCTACCTGCTGGCACAGAGACCCACCAGCTAGTACAGAGACACACCTGCTAGCACAGAGACAAACCTGCTTGCACAGAGACACACCTGCTACCACAGAGACCCACCTGCTAGCAAAGAGACATACCTGCTTGCACAGAGACACATCTACTAGCACAGAGACACACCTGCTAGCACAGAGACACACCTGCTAGCACAGAGAAGCTCCTGCTAGCACAGAAACACACCTGCTAGCACAGAGACACATCTACTAGCACAGAGACACACCTGCTAGCACAGAGAAGCAGCTGCTAGCACAGAGAAGCACCTGCTAGCAAAGAGAAGCACCCGCTAGCACAGAGACACACCTGCTAGCACAGAGACGTACCTACTAGCACAAAGATACACCTGCTAGCACAGAGACACACCTGATAGCACAGAGACACACCTGCTAGCACAAAGACACACCTCCTAGCACAGAGACGTACCTGCTAGCACAGAGACACAACTGCTAGCACAGAGACACACCTGCTAGCACAGAGAAGCACCTGCTAGCACAGAAACACACCTGCTAGCACAGGGACACATCTACTAGCACAGAGACACACCTGCTAGCACAGAGAAGCAGCTGCTAGCACAGAGACACACCTGCAAGCACAGAGACACACCTGCTAGCACAGAGAAGCACCTGCTACCACAGAGACACACCTGCTAGAATAGAGAAGCACCTGCTAGCACAGAGAAGCACCTGCTAGCACAGAGACACACCTGCTAGCACAGAGACCCACCTGCAAGCACAGAGACACATCTACTAGCATAGAGACACACCTGCTAGCACAGAGACACACCTGCTAGCACAGAGACATACCTGCTAGCAAAGAACACACCTGCTAGCACAGAGACATACCTGCTAGCAAAGAACACACCTGCTAGCACACAAACCCATCTGCTAGCACACAGACACACCTGCTAGCACACAGACACACCTGCTAGCACAGAGAACTACCTGCTAGCACACAGACACACCTGTAAGCACAGAGACACACCTGCTAGCACAGACACACACCTGCTAGCACAGAGACGCACCTACTAGCACAAAGACACACCTGCTAGCATAGAGGCACATCTGCTTGCACACAGACACACCTGCTAGCACACAGACACACCTGCTAGCACAGAGACACACCTGCTAGCATAGAGGCACACCTGCTAGCACACAGACCCACCTGCTAGCACAGAGACACACCTGCCAGCACAGAGAACTACCTGCTAGCACACAGACACACCTCCTAGCACAGAGACACACCTGCTAGCACAGACACACACCTGCTAGCACAGAGACGCACCTACTAGCACAAAGACACACCTGCTAGCACAGAGACGTACCTGCTAGCACAGAGACACAACTGCTAGCACAGAGACACACCTGCTAGCACAGGGAAGCACCTGCTAGCACAGAAACACACCTGCTAGCACAGAGACACATCTACTAGCACAGAGACACGCCTGCTAGCACAGAGAAGCAAATGCTAGCACATAGACACACCTGCTACCACAGAGAAGAATCTGCTAGCACAGAGACACCTGCAAGCACAGAGAACACCTGCTAGCACAGAGAAGCACCTGCAAGCACAGAGATGCACCTGCTAGCCCAGACACACACCTGCTGGCACAGAGACACACCTGCTGGCACAGAGACACACCTGCTGGCACAGAGATACACTTGCTAGCAAAGAGACACACCTGGTAGCACAGAGACACACCTGCTACCACAGAGACACACCTACTAACACAAAGACGCACCTGCTGGCACAGAGACACACCTGCTAGCACACAGACCTACCTGCTGGCACAGAGACCCACCAGCTAGTACAGAGACACACCTGCTAGCACAGAGACAAACCTGCTTGCACAGAGACACACCTGCTACCACAGAGACCCACCTGCTAGCAAAGAGACATACCTGCTTGCACAGAGACACATCTACTAGCACAGAGACACACCTGCTAGCACAGAGACACACCTGCTAGCACAGAGAAGCTCCTGCTAGCACAGAAACACACCTGCTAGCACAGAGACACATCTACTAGCACAGAGACACACCTGCTAGCACAGAGAAGCAGCTGCTAGCACAGAGAAGCACCTGCTAGCAAAGAGAAGCACCCGCTAGCACAGAGACACACCTGCTAGCACAGAGACGTACCTACTAGCACAAAGATACACCTGCTAGCACAGAGACACACCTGATAGCACAGAGACACACCTGCTAGCACAAAGACACACCTCCTAGCACAGAGACGTACCTGCTAGCACAGAGACACAACTGCTAGCACAGAGACACACCTGCTAGCACAGAGAAGCACCTGCTAGCACAGAAACACACCTGCTAGCACAGGGACACATCTACTAGCACAGAGACACACCTGCTAGCACAGAGAAGCAGCTGCTAGCACAGAGACACACCTGCAAGCACAGAGACACACCTGCTAGCACAGAGAAGCACCTGCTACCACAGAGACACACCTGCTAGAATAGAGAAGCACCTGCTAGCACAGAGAAGCACCTGCTAGCACAGAGACACACCTGCTAGCACAGAGACCCACCTGCAAGCACAGAGACACATCTACTAGCATAGAGACACACCTGCTAGCACAGAGACACACCTGCTAGCACAGAGACATACCTGCTAGCAAAGAACACACCTGCTAGCACAGAGACATACCTGCTAGCAAAGAACACACCTGCTAGCACACAAACCCATCTGCTAGCACACAGACACACCTGCTAGCACACAGACACACCTGCTAGCACAGAGAACTACCTGCTAGCACACAGACACACCTGTAAGCACAGAGACACACCTGCTAGCACAGACACACACCTGCTAGCACAGAGACGCACCTACTAGCACAAAGACACACCTGCTAGCATAGAGGCACATCTGCTAGCACACAGACCCACCTGCTAGCACAGAGACACACCTGCCAGCACAGAGAACTACCTGCTAGCACACAGACACACCTGCTAGCACAGAGACACACCTGCTAGCACAGACACACATCTGCTAGCACAGAGACGCACCTACTAGCACAAAGACACACCTGCTAGCACAGAGACGTACCTGCTAGCACAGAGACACAACTGCTAGCACAGAGACACACCTGCTAGCACAGGGAAGCACCTGCTAGCACAGAAACACACCTGCTAGCACAGAGACATATCTACTAGCACAGAGACACGCCTGCTAGCACAGAGAAGCACCTGCTAGCACATAGACACACTTGCTACCACAGAGAAGAACCTGCTAGCACAGAGACACCTGCAAGCACAGAGAACACCTGCTAGCACAGAGAAGCACCTGCAAGCACAGAGATGCACCTGCTAGCACAGACACACACCTGCTAGCACAGAGACACACCTGCTGGCACAGAGACACACCTGCTGGCACAGAGATACACTTGCTAGAACAGAGACACACCTGGTAGCACAGAGACACACCTGCTACCACAGAGACACACCTACTAACACAAAGACGCACCTGCTAGCACACAGACCTACCTGCTGGCACAGAGACCCACCAGCTAGTACAGAGACACACCTGCTAGCACAGAGACAAACCAGCTTGCACAGAGACACACCTGCTACCACAGAGACCCACCTGCTAGCAAAGAGACATACCTGCTTGCACAGAGACACACCTGCTAGCACAGAGACACACCTGCTACCACATAGACACACCTGCTACCACAGACACACACCTGCTGCCACAGAGATACACCTGCTACCACAGAGACACACCTGCTAGCACAGAGACACACCTGCTACCACAGAGACACACCTGCTAGCACAGAGACACACCTACTACCACAGAGACACACCTACTAGCACAAAGACGCACCTGCTAGCATAGAGACAAACCTGCTAGCACAGAGAAGCACCTGCTAGCACAGAGAAGCATCTGCTAGCACAGACCAGCACCTGCTAGCACAGAGACACACCTGCTAGCACAGAGACCCACCTGCAAGCACAGACACACACCTACTAGCACAGAGACACACCTACTAGCACAGAGACACACCTGCAAGGATAGAGACTTACCTGCTAGCAAAGGGACACACCTGCTAGCACACAGACCCATATGCTAGCACAGAGACACACCTGCTAGCACACAGACACACCTGCTAGCACACAGACACACCTGCTAGCACAGAGAAGCACCTGCTAGCACAGAAACACACCTGCTAGCACAGAGACACATCTACTAGCACAGAGACACACCTGCTAGCACAGAGAAGCACCTGCTAGCACAGAGACACACCTGCAAGCAAAGAGACCCACCTGCAAGCACAGACACACACCTACTAGCACAGAGACACACCTGCTAGCACAGAGACACACCTGCTAGGATAGAGACATACCTGCTAGCAAAGGGACACACCTGCTAGCACACAGACCCATATGCTAGCACACAGACACACCTGCTAGCACAGAGACCCGCCTGCTTGCACACAGACCCACCTGCTAGCACAGATACACACCTGCTAGCACAGAGACCCACGTGTTAGCACACAGACCCACCTGCTAGCACAGACACACACCTACTAGTACAGACACACATCTGCTAGCACAGAGACACATCTACTAGCACACAGACCCACCTGCTAGCACACAGACCCACCTGCTAGCACACAGACACAACTGCTAGCACAGAGACACACCTGCTAGCACAGAGAAGCACTTGCCAGCTCAGAGAAGCACCTGATGGCACAGAGACCCACCTGCTAGCACAGAGACGCACCTACTAGCACAAAGACACAGCAGCTACCACAGAGAACCACCTGCTAGCACACAGACACACCTGCTAGCACAGGGAAGCATCTGCTAGCACACAGACACACCTGCTAGCACAGAGACACACCTGATAGCACAGAGACACACCTGATAGCACAGAGACCCACCTGCTAGCACAGAGACACACCTGCTAGCACAGAGACACACCTGCTAGCACAGAGAAGCACCTACTAGCACAGAGAGACACCTGCTACCACAGAGACGCACCTACTAGCACAGAGAGACACCTGCTAGCACAGAAACACACCTGCTAGCACAGAGACGCACCTACTAGCACAGAGACACACCTGCTAGCACAGAGACACACCTGCTAGCACAGAGAGACACCTGCTACCACAGAGACACACCTGCTAGCACAGAGACACACCTGAGGGTACAGAGACACACTTGCTAGCACACAGACGCACCTACTAGCACAGAGACACACCTGCTAGCACAGAGACACACCTGATAGCACAGAGAAGCACCTACTAGCACAGAGACACACCTGATAGCACAAAGAGACATCTGCTACCACAGAGACACACCTGCTACCACAGCGACACACCTGCTACCACAGAGACACATCTACTAGCACCGAGACGCCCCTGCTAGCACAGAGACACACCTGCTAGCACAGAGAAGCACCTGCTAGCACAGAGAAGCACCTGCTAGCACAGAGACACACCTGCTAGCACAGAGACACACCTGCTAGCACAGAGACACACCTGCTAGCAGAGACGCACCTACTAGCACAAAGATACACCTGCTAGCACAGAGACACACCTGATAGCACAGAGACACACCTGAAGGCACAGAGACCCGCCTGCTAGCACAGAGACGCACCTACTAGCACAGAGACACACCTGCTACCACAGAGACCCACCTGCTAGCACAAAGACACACTTACTAGCACACAGACACACCTGCTAGAACAGAGACACACCTGCTAGCACAGAGTAGCATCTGCTAGCACAGAGAAGCACATGCTAGCACAGAGACACACCTGCTAGCACAGAGAGACGCCTGCTAGCACAGAGACACACCTACTAGCACAGAGAAGCACCTGCTAGCACACAGACACACCTGCTAGCACAGAGAAGCACCAGCTAGTACACAGACACACCTGCTAGCACAGAGACACACCTGATAGCACAGAGACACACCTGATAGCACAGAGACACACCTGATAGCACAGAGACCCACCTGCTAGCACAGAGACGCACCTACTAGCACAAAGACACACCTACAATCACAGAGGCACACATGCTAGCACAGAGACCCACCTGCTAGTACAGAGACCCACCTGCTAGCACAGAGACACTCCTGCTAGCACAGAGAAGCACCTGCTAGCACAGAGACACACCTGCTGGCACAGAGACACGCTTGCTAGCACAGAGACACACCTGCTAGCACAGAGACACACCTGCTAGCACAGAGACAATCCTTTCTACCACAGAGACACACCTGCTACCAAAGGGACACACCTACTAGCACAAAAACACACCTGCTGGCACAGAGACACACCTACTAGCACAAAAACACACCTGCTGGCACAGAGACACACTTGCTAGCACAGAGAAGCACCTACTGGCACAGAGACACACCTGCTAGCACAGAGAGACACCTGCTACCGCAGAGACACACCTACTACCACAGAGACACACCTGCTACCACAGAGACACACCTGCTACCACAAAGACACATCTACTAGCACAGAGACGCCCCTGCTAGCACAGAGACACACCTGCTAGCACAGAGAAGCACCTGCTAGTAAAGAGAAGCACCCGCTAGCACAGAGACACACCTGCTAGCACAGAGACGTACCTACTAGCACAAAGATACACCTGCTAGCACAGAGACACACCTGATAGCACAGAGACACACCTGCTAGCACAAAGACACACCTCCTAGCACAGAGACGTACCTGCTAGCACAGAGACACAACTGCTAGCACAGAGACACACCTGCTAGCACAGAGAAGCACCTGCTAGCACAGAAACACACCTGCTAGCACAGAGACACATCTACTAGCACAGAGACACACCTGCTAGCACAGAGAAGCAGCTGCTAGTACAGAGACACACCTGCAAGCACAGAGACACACCTGCTAGCACAGAGAAGCACCTGCTACCACAGAGACACACCTGCTAGAATAGAGAAGCACCTGCTAGCAAAGAGAAGCACCTGCTAGCACAGAGACACACCTGCTAGCACAGAGACCCACCTGCAAGCACAGAGACACATCTACTAGCATAGAGACACACCTGCTAGCATAGAGACACACCTGCTAGCACAGAGACACACCTGCTAGCACAGAGACATACCTGCTAGCAAAGAACACACCTGCTAGCACAGAGACATACCTGCTAGCAAAGAACACACCTGCTAGCACACAAACCCATCTGCTAGCACACAGACACACCTGCTAGCACACAGACACACCTGCTAGCACAGAGAACTACCTGCTAGCACACAGACACACCTGTAAGCACAGAGACACACCTGCTAGCACAGACACACACCTGCTAGCACAGAGACGCACCTACTAGCACAAAGACACACCTGCTAGCATAGAGGCACACCTGCTAGCACACAGACCCACCTGCTAGCACAGAGACACACCTGCCAGCACAGAGAACTACCTGCTAGCACACAGACACACCTGCTAGCACAGAGACACACCTGCTAGCACAGACACACATCTGCTAGCACAGAGACGCACCTACTAGCACAAAGACACACCTGCTAGCACAGAGACGTACCTGCTAGCACAGAGACACAACTGCTAGCACAGAGACACACCTGCTAGCACAGGGAAGCACCTGCTAGCACAGAAACACACCTGCTAGCACAGAGATACATCTACTAGCACAGAGACACGCCTGCTAGCACAGAGAAGCACCTGCTAGCACATAGACACACCTGCTACCACAGAGAAGAACCTGCTAGCACAGAGACACCTGCAAGCACAGAGAACACCTGCTAGCACAGAGAAGCACCTGCAAGCACAGAGATGCACCTGCTAGCACAGACACACACCTGCTGGCACAGAGACACACCTGCTGGCACAGAGACACACCTGCTGGCACAGAGATACACTTGCTAGCACACAGACCTACCTGCTGGCACAGAGACCCACCAGCTAGTACAGAGACACACCTGCTAGCACAGAGACAAACCAGCTTGCACAGAGACACACCTGCTACCACAGAGACCCACCTGCTAGCAAAGAGACATACCTGCTTGCACAGAGACACACCTGCTAGCACAGAGACACACCTGCTACCACATAGACACACCTGCTACCACAGACACACACCTGCTGCCACAGAGATACACCTACTACCACAGAGACACACCTACTAGCACAAAGACGCACCTGCTAGCATAGAGACAAACCTGCTAGCACAGAGAAGCACCTGCTAGCACAGAGAAGCATCTGCTAGCACAGACCAGCACCTGCTAGCACAGAGACACACCTGCTAGCACAGAGACCCACCTGCATGCACAGACACACACCTACTAGCACAGAGACACACCTACTAGCACAGAGACACACCTGCAAGGATAGAGACTTACCTGCTAGCAAAGGGACACACCTGCTAGCACACAGACCCAAATGCTAGCACAGAGACACACCTGCTAGCACACAGACACACCTGCTAGCACACAGACACACCTGCTAGCACAGAGAAGCACCTGCTAGCACAGAAACACACCTGCTAGCACAGAGACACATCTACTAGCACAGAGACACACCTGCTAGCACAGAGAAGCACCTGCTAGCACAGAGACACACCTGCAAGCAAAGAGACCCACCTGCAAGCACAGACACACACCTACTAGCACAGAGACACACCTGCTAGCACAGAGACACACCTGCTAGGATAGAGACATACCTGCTAGCAAAGGGACACACCTGCTAGCACACAGACCCATATGCTAGCACAGAGACACACCTGCTAGCACACAGACACACCTGCTAGCACACAGACACACCTGCTAGCACAGAGACCCGCCTGCTAGCACACAGACCCACCTGCTAGCACAGATACACACCTGCTAGCACAGAGACCCACGTGTTAGCACACAGACCCACCTGCTAGCACAGACACACACCTACTAGTACAGACACACATCTGCTAGCACAGAGACACATCTACTAGCACACAGACCCACCTGCTAGCACACAGACCCACCTGCTAGCACACAGACACAACTGCTAGCACAGAGACACACCTGCTAGCACAGAGAAGCACTTGCCAGCTCAGAGAAGCACCTGATGGCACAGAGACCCACCTGCTAGCACAGAGACGCACCTACTAGCACAAAGACACAGCAGCTACCACAGAGAACCACCTGCTAGCACACAGACACACCTGCTAGCACAGGGAAGCATCTGCTAGCACACAGACACACCTGCTAGCACAGAGACACACCTGATAGCACAGAGACACACCTGATAGCACAGAGACCCACCTGCTAGCACAGAGACACACCTGCTAGCACAGAGACACACCTGCTAGCACAGAGAAGCACCTACTAGCACAGAGAGACACCTGCTACCACAGAGACGCACCTACTAGCACAGAGAGACACCTGCTAGCACAGAAACACACCTGCTAGCACAGAGACGCAAATACTAGCACAGAGACACACCTGCTAGCACAGAGACACACCTGCTAGCACAGAGAGACACCTGCTACCACAGAGACACACCTGCTAGCACAGAGACACACCTGAGGGTACAGAGACACACTTGCTAGCACACAGACGCACCTACTAGCACAGAGACACACCTGCTAGCACAGAGACACACCTGATAGCACAGAGAAGCACCTACTAGCACAGAGACACACCTGATAGCACAAAGAGACATCTGCTACCACAGAGACACACCTGCTACCACAGCGACACACCTGCTACCACAGAGACACATCTACTAGCACCGAGACGCCCCTGCTAGCACAGAGACACACCTGCTAGCACAGAGAAGCACCTGCTAGCACAGAGAAGCACCTGCTAGCACAGAGACACACCTGCTAGCACAGAGACACACCTGCTAGCACAGAGACACACCTGCTAGCAGAGACGCACCTACTAGCACAAAGATACACCTGCTAGCACAGAGACACACCTGATAGCACAGAGACACACCTGAAGGCACAGAGACCCGCCTGCTAGCACAGAGACGCACCTACTAGCACAGAGACACACCTGCTACCACAGAGACCCACCTGCTAGCACAAAGACACACTTACTAGCACACAGACACACCTGCTAGAACAGAGACACACCTGCTAGCACAGAGTAGCATCTGCTAGCACAGAGAAGCACATGCTAGCACAGAGACACACCTGCTAGCACAGAGAGACGCCTGCTAGCACAGAGACACACCTACTAGCACAGAGAAGTACCTGCTAGCACACAGACACACCTGCTAGCACAGAGAAGCACCAGCTAGCACACAGACACACCTGCTAGCACAGAGACACACCTGATAGCACAGAGACACACCTGATAGCACAGAGACACACCTGATAGCACAGAGACCCACCTGCTAGCACAGAGACGCACCTACTAGCACAAAGACACACCTACAATCACAGAGACACACATGCTAGCACAGAGACCCACCTGCTAGTACAGAGACCCACCTGCTAGCACAGAGACACTCCTGCTAGCACAGAGAAGCACCTGCTAGCACAGAGACACACCTGCTGGCACAGAGACACGCTTGCTAGCACAGAGACACACCTGCTAGCACAGAGACACACCTGCTAGCACAGAGACAATCCTTTCTACCACAGAGACACACCTGCTACCACAGGGACACACCTACTAGCACAAAAACACACCTGCTGGCACAGAGACACACCTACTAGCACAAAAACACACCTGCTGGCACAGAGACACACTTGCTAGCACAGAGAAGCACCTACTGGCACAGAGACACACCTGCTAGCACAGAGAGACACCTGCTACCGCAGAGACACACCTACTACCACAGAGACACACCTGCTACCACAGAGACACACCTGCTACCACAAAGACACATCTACTAGCACAGAGACGCCCCTGCTAGCACAGAGACACACCTGCTAGCACAGAGAAGCACCTGCTAGCAAAGAGAAGCACCCGCTAGCACAGAGACACACCTGCTAGCACAGAGACGTACCTACTAGCACAAAGATACACCTGCTAGCACAGAGACACACCTGATAGCACAGAGACACACCTGCTAGCACAAAGACACACCTCCTAGCACAGAGACGTACCTGCTAGCACAGAGACACAACTGCTAGCACAGAGACACACCTGCTAGCACAGAGAAGCACCTGCTAGCACAGAAACACACCTGCTAGCACAGAGACACATCTACTAGCACAGAGACACACCTGCTAGCACAGAGAAGCAGCTGCTAGCACAGAGACACACCTGCAAGCACAGAGACACACCTGCTAGCACAGAGAAGCACCTGCTACCACAGAGACACACCTGCTAGAATAGAGAAGCACCTGCTAGCAAAGAGAAGCACCTGCTAGCACAGAGACACACCTGCTAGCACAGAGACCCACCTGCAAGCACAGAGACACATCTACTAGCATAGAGACACACCTGCTAGCACAGAGACACACCTGCTAGCACAGAGACATACCTGCTAGCAAAGAACACACCTACTAGCACACAAACCCATCTGCTAGCACACAGACACACCTGCTAGCACACAGACACACCTGCTAGCACAGAGACACACCTGCTAGCATAGAGGCACACCTGCTAGCACACAGACCCACCTGCTAGCACAGAGACACACCTGCCAGCACAGATAACTACCTGCTAGCACAGAGACACACCTGCTAGCACAGAGCCACACCTGCTAACACAGAGACACACCTGCTAGCACAGGGAAGCACCTGCTAGCACAGAAACACACCTGCTAGCACAGAGACATATCTACTAGCACAGAGACACGCCTGCTAGCACAGAGAAGCACCTGCTAGCACATAGACACACCTGCTACCACAGAGAAGAACCTGCTAGCACAAAGACACCTGCAAGCACAGAGATGCACCTGCTAGCACAGACACACACCTGCTGGCACAGAGACACACCTGCTGGCACAGAGACACACCTGCTGGCACAGAGACACACTTGCTAGCACAGAGACACACCTGGTAGCACAGAGACACACCTGCTACCACAGAGACACACCTACCAACACAAAGACGCACCTGCTGGCACAGAGACACACCTGCTAGCACACAGACCTACCTGCTGGCACAGAGACCCACCAGCTAGTACAGAGACACACCTTCTAGCACAGAGACACACCTGCTACCACATAGACACACCTGCTACCACAGACACACACCTGCTACCACAGAGATACACCTGCTACCACAGAGACACACCTTCTAGCACAGAGACACACCTGCTACCACAGAGACACACTTGCTAGCACAGAGACACACCTAGTACCACAGAGACACACCTACTAGCACAAAGACGCACCTGCTAGCATAGAGACAAACCTGCTAGCACAGAGAAGCACCTGCTAGCACAGAGAAGCATCTGCTAGCACAGACCAGCACCTGCTAGCACAGAGCCACACCTGCTAGCACAGAGACCCACCTGCAAGCACAGACACATACCTACTAGCACAGAGACACACCTGCTAGCACAGAGACACACCTGCTAGGATAGAGAAATACCTGCTAGCAAAGGGACACACCTGCTAGCACACAGACCCATATGCTAGCACAGAGACACACCTGCTAGCACACAGACACACCTGCTAGCACACAGACACACCTGCTAGCACAGAGAAGCACCTGCTAGCACAGAAACACACCTGCTAGCACAGAGACACATCTACTAGCACAGAGACACACCTGCTAGCACAGAGAAGCACCTGCTAGCACAGAGACACACCTGCAAGCAAAGAGACACACCTGCTAGCACAGAGAAGCACCTGCTACCACTGAGACACACCTGCTAGCACAGAGAAGCACCTGCTAGCACAGAGAAGCACCTGCTAGCACAGAGACACACCTGCTAGCACAGAGACCCACCTGCAAGCACAGAGACACATCTACTAGCATAGAGACACACCTGCTAGCACAGAGACACACCTGCTATCATAGAGACATACCTGCTAGCAAAGGGACACACCTGCTAGCACACAGACCCATCTGCTAGCACACAGACACACCTGCTAGCACACAGACACACCTGCTAGAACACAGACACACCTGCTTGCACAGAGACACACCTGCTAGCACACAGACACACCTGCTAGAACAGAGACACACCTGCTAGCACACAGACACACCTGCTAGCAAAGGGACACACCTGCTAGCACAGAGACACACCTGCTAGCACAGAGACACACCTGCTAGCACAGAGACGCACCTACTAGCACAAAGACATACCTGCTAGCACAGAGACACACCTGCTAGCACCCAGACCTACCTGCTGGCACAGAGACCCACCAGCTAGTACAGAGACACACCTGCTAGCACAGAGACAAACCTGCTTGCACAGAGACACACCTGCTACCACAGAGACCCACCTTCTAGCAAAGAGACACACCTGCTAGCACAGAGAAACACCTGCTAGCACAGAGACACACCTGCTACCACAGAGATACACCTGCTACCACAGAGACACACCTGCTAGCACAGAGACACACCTACTACCACAGAGACACACCTACTAGCACAAAGACGCACCTGCTAGCATAGAGACAAACCTACTAGCACAGAGACCCACCTGCAAGCAGAGACACACACCTACTAGCACAGAGACACACCTGCTAGCACAGAGACACAGCTGCTAGCACACAGACCCACCTGCTAGCACAGAGACACACCTGCCAGCACAGAGACACACCTGCTAGCACACAGACCCACCTGCTAGCACAGAGAAGCACCTGCTAGCACAGAGACACACCTGCTAGCACAGAGACCCACCTGCAAGCACAGACACACACCTACTAGCACAGAGACACACCTGCTAGCACACAGAAATACCTGCTAGCACACAGACACACCTGCTAGCACAGAGAAGCACCTGCTAGCACAGAAACACACCTGCTGGAACAGAGACACATCTACTAGCACAGAGACACACCTGCTAGCACAGAGAAGCACCTGCTAGCACAGAGACACACCTGCAAGCACAGAGACACACCTGCTAGGACAGAGAACCACCTGCTACCACAGAGACACACCTGCTAGCACAGAGAAGCACCTGCAAGCACAGAGAAGCACCTGCTAGCACAGAGACACACCTGCTAGCACAGAGACCCACCTTCAAGCACAGAGACACATCTACTAGCATAGAGACACACCTGCTAGCACAGAGACACACCTGCTAGCACAGAGACATACCTGCTAGCAAAGGGACACACCTGCTAGCACACAGACCCATCTGCTAGCACACAGACACACCTGCTAGCACACAGACACATCTGCTAGCACAGAGACACACATGCTAGCACAAAGACACACCTGCTAGAACACAGACCCACCTGCTAGCACAGAGACACACCTGCCAGCACAGAGACACACCTGCTACCACAGAGACACACCTGCTAGCACAGAGACGCACCTACTAGCACAAAGACACACCTGCTAGCACAGAGACGTACCTGCTAGCACAGAGACACAACTGCTAGCACAGAGACACACCTGCTAGCACAGGGAAGCACCTGCTAGCACAGAAACACACCTGCTAGCACAGAGACACATCTACTAGCACAGAGACACACCTGCTAGCACAGAGAAACACCTGCTAGCACAGAGACACACCTGCTACCACAGAGAAGCACCTGCTAGCACAGAGACACACCTGCGAGCACAGAGAACACCTGCTAGCACAGAGAAGCACCTGCAAGCACAGAGATGCACCTGCTAGCACAGAAACACACCTGCTGGCACAGAGACACACCTTCTGGCACAGAGACACACTTGCTAGCACAGAGAAACACCTGGTAGCACAGAGACACACCTGCTACCACAGACACACCTGGTACCACAGAGACACACCTACTAACACAAAGACGCACCTGCTGGCACAGAGACACACCTGCTAGCACACAGACCTACCTGCTGGCACAGAGACCCACCAGCTAGTACAGAGACACACCTGCTAGCACAGAGACAAACCTGCTTGCACAGAGACACACCTGCTACCACAGAGACCCACCTGCTAGCAAAGAGACACACCTGCTAGCACAGAGACACACCTGCTAGCACAGAGACACACCTGCAACCACAGAGACACACCTGCTACCACAGATACACCTGCTACCGCAGAGACACACCTGCTAGCACAGAGACACACCTGCTACCACAGAGACACACCTGCTAGCACAGAGATACACCTACTACCACAGAGACACACCTACTAGCACAAAGACGCACCTGCTAGCATAGAGACAATCCTGCTAGCACAGAGAAGCACCTGCTAGCACAGAGAAGCACCTGCTAGCACAGAGAAGCACCTGCTAGCACAGAGAAGCACCTGCTAGCACAGAGACACACCTGCTAGCACAAAGACACATCTACTAGCACAGAGACAAACCTGCTAGCACAGAGAAGCAGCTGCTAGCACAGAGACACACCTGCAGGCACAGAGACACACCTCCTAGCACAGAGAAGCACCTGCTACCACAGAGACACACCTGCTAGCACAGAGAAGCACCCGCTAGCACAGAGAAGCACCTGCTAGCACAGAGACACACCTGCTAGCACAGAGACCCACCTGCAAGCACAGAGACACATCAACTAGCATAGAGACACACCTGCTAGCACAGAGACACACCTGCTAGCACAGAGACATACCTGCTAGCAAACGGACACACCTGCTAGCACACAGACCCATCTGCTAGCACACAGACACACCTGCTAGCACACAGACACACCTGCTAGCACAGAGACACACATGCTAGCACAAAGACACACCTGCTAGCACACAGACCCACCTGCTAGCACAGAGACACACCTGCCAGCACAGAGAACCACCTGCTAACACACGGACACACCTGCTGGCACAGAGACACACTTGCTACCACAGAGACACACCTGCTAGCACAGAGACGCACCTACTAGCACAAAGACACACCTGCTAGCACAGAGACGTACCTGCTAGCACAGAGACACAACTGCTAGCACAGGGAAGCACCTGCTAGCACAGAAACACACCTGCTAGCACAGAGACACATCTACTAGCACAGAGACACACCTGCTAGCACAGAGAAACACCTGCTAGCACAGAGACACACCTGCTACCACAGAGAAGCACCTGCTAGCACAGAGACACACCTGCGAGCACAGAGAACACCTGCTAGCACAGAGAAGCACCTGCAAGCACAGAGATGCACCTGCTAGCACAGAAACACACCTGCTGGCACAGAGACACACCTGCTGGCACAGAGACACACTTGCTAGCACAGAGACACACCTGCTAGCACACAGACCCACCTGCTAGCACAGAGACACACCTGCCAGCACAGAGAACCACCTGCTAACACACGGACACACCTGCTGGCACAGAGACACACTTGCTACCACAGAGACACACCTGCTAGCACAGAGACGCACCTACTAGCACAAAGACACACCTGCTAGCACAGAGACGTACCTGCTAGCACAGAGACACAACTGCTAGCACAGGGAAGCACCTGCTAGCACAGAAACACACCTGCTAGCACAGAGACACATCTACTAGCACAGAGACACACCTGCTAGCACAGAGAAACACCTGCTAGCACAGAGACACACCTGCTACCACAGAGAAGCACCTGCTAGCACAGAGACACACCTGCGAGCACAGAGAACACCTGCTAGCACAGAGAAGCACCTGCAAGCACAGAGATGCACCTGCTAGCACAGAAACACACCTGCTGGCACAGAGACACACCTGCTGGCACAGAGACACACTTGCTAGCACAGAGACACACCTGGTAGCACAGAGACACACCTGCTACCACAGACACACCTGCTACCACAGAGACACACCTACTAACACAAAGACGCACCTGCTGGCACAGAGACACACCTGCTACCACAGAGACACATCTGTTAGCACAGAGACACACCTACAACCACAGAGACACACCTACTAGCACAAAGACGCACCTGCTAGCATAGAGACAAACCTGCTAGCACAGAGAAGCACCTGCTAGCACAGAGAAGCACCTGCTAGCACAGAGAAGCACCTGCTAGCACAGAGAAGCACCTGCTAGCACAGAGACACACCTGCTACCACAAAGACACATCTACTAGCACAGAGAAGCAGCTGCTAGCACAGAGAAGCAGCTGCTAGCACAGAGACACACCTGCTAACACACGGACACACCTGCTGGCACAGAGACACACTTGCTACCACAGAGACACACCTGCTAGCACAGAGACGCACCTACTAGCACAAAGACACACCTGCTAGCACAGAGACGTACCTGCTAGCACAGAGACACAACTGCTAGCACAGAGACACACCTGCTAGCACAGGGAAGCACCTGCTAGCACAGAAACACACCTGCTAGCACAGAGACACATCTACTAGCACAGAGACACACCTGCTAGCACAGAGCAACACCTGCTAGCACAGAGACACACCTGCTACCACAGAGAAGCACCTGCTAGCACAGAGACACACCTGCGAGCACAGAGAACACCTGCTAGCACAGAGAAGCACCTGCAAGCACAGAGATGCACCTGCTAGCACAGAAACACACCTGCTGGCACAGAGACACACCTGCTGGCACAGAGACACACTTGCTAGCACAGAGACACACCTGGTAGCACAGAGACACACCTGCTACCACAGACACACCTGCTACCACAGAGACACACCTACTAACACAAAGACGCACCTGCTGGCACAGAGACACACCTGCTACCACAGAGACACATCTGCTAGCACAGAGACACACCTACTACCACAGAGACACACCTACTAGCACAAAAACGCACCTGCTAGCATAGAGACAAACCTGCTAGCACAGAGAAGCACCTGCTAGCACAGAGAAGCACCTGCTAGCACAGAGAAGCACCTGCTAGCACAGAGAAGCACCTGCTAGCACAGAGACACACCTGCTACCACAAAGACACATCTACTAGCACAGAGAAGCAGCTGCTAGCACAGAGAAGCACCTGCTAGCACAGAGACACACCTGCAGGCACAGAGACACACCTGCCAGCACAGAGAAGCACCTGCTACCACAGAGACACACCTGCTAGCACAGAGAAGCACCTGCTTGCATAGAGACACACCTGCTAGCACAGAGACCCACCTGCAAGCACAGAGACACATCTACTAGCATAGAGACACACCTGCTAGCACAGAGACACACCTGCTAGCACAGAGACATACCTGCTAGCAAAGGGACACACCTGCTAGCACACAGACCCATCTGCTAGCACACAGACACACCTGCTAGCACACAGACACACCTGCTAGCACAGAGACACACCTACTAGCACAAAGACACACCTGCTAGCACAGAGACGTACCTGCTAGCACAGAGACACAACTGCTAGCACAGAGACACACCTGCTAGCACAGGGAAGCACCTGCTAGCACAGAAACACACCTGCAAGCACAGAGACACATCTACTAGCACAGAGACACACCTGCTAGCACAGAGAAACACCTGCTAGCACAGAGACACACCTGCTACCACAGAGAAGCACCTGCTAGCACAGAGACACACCTGCGAGCACAGAGAAACACCTGCAAGCACAGAGATGCACCTGCTAGCACAGAAACACACCTTCTGGCACAGAGACACACCTGCTGGCACAGAGACACACTTGCTAGCACAGAGACACACCTGGTAGCACAGAGACACACCTGCTACCACAGACACACCTGCTACCACAGAGACACACCTACTAACACAAAGACGCACCTGCTGGCACAGAGACACACCTGCTAGCACACAGACCTACCTGCTGGCACAGAGACCCACCAGCTAGTACAGAGACACACCTGCTAGCACAGAGACAAACCTGCTTGCACAGAGACACACCTGCTACCACAGAGACCCACCTGCTAGCAAAGAGACACACCTGCTACCACAGAGACCCACCTGCTAGCAAAGAGACACACCTGCTAGCAAAGAGAAGCACCTGCTAGCACAGAAACACACCTGCTAGCACAGAGACACATCTACTAGCACAGAGACACACCTGCTAGCACAGAGAAGGACCTGCTAGCACAGAGACACACCTGCAAGCACAGAGACACACCTGCTAGCACAGAGAAGCACCTGCTACCACAGAGACACACCTACTAGCACAAAGACGCACCTGCTAGCATAGAGACAAACCTGCTAGCACAGAGAAGCACCTGCTAGCACAGAGAAGCACCTGCTAGCACAGACCAGCACCTGCTAGCACAGAGACACACCTGCTAGCACAGAGACCCACCTGCAAGCACAGACACACACCTACTAGCACAGAGACACACCTGCTAGCACAGAGACACAGCTGCTAGCACACAGACCCACCTGCTAGCACAATGACACACCTGCCAGCACAGAGACACACCTGCTAGCACAGAGAAGCACCTGCTAGCACAGAGAAGCACTTGCTAGCAAAGAGACACACCTGCAAGCACAGAGACCCACCTGCAAGCACAGACACACACCTACTAGCACAGAGACACACCTGCTACCACAGAGACACACCTGCTAGCACAGAGACACACCTACTACCACAGAAACACACCTACTAGCACAAAGACGCACCTGCTAGCACAGAGACACAACTGCTAGCACAGAGACACAACTGCTAGCACAGAGACACACCTGCTAGCACAGGGAAGCACCTGCTAGCACAGAAACACACCTGCTAGCACAGAGACACATCTACTAGCACAGAGACACACCTGCTAGCACAGAGAAACACCTGCTCGCACAGAGACACACCTGCTACCACAGAGAAGCACCTGCTAGCACAGAGACACACCTGCGAGCACAGAGAACACCTGCTAGCACAGAGAAGCACCTGCAAGCACAGAGATGCACCTGCTAGCACAGAAACACACCTGCTGGCACAGAGACACACCTGCTGGCACAGAGACACACTTGCTAGCACAGAGACACACCTGGTAGCACAGAGACACACCTGCTACCACAGACACACCTGCTACCACAGAGACACACCTACTAACACAAAGACGCACCTGCTGGCACAGAGACACACCTGCTACCGCAGAGACACATCTGCTAGCACAGAGACACACCTACTACCACAGAGACACACCTACTAGCACAAAGACGCACCTGCTAGCATAGAGACAAACCTGCTAGCCCAGAGAAGCACCTGCTAGCACAGAGAAGCACCTGCTAGCACAGAGAAGCACCTGCTAGCACAGAGAAGCACCTGCTAGCACAGAGACACACCTGCTACCACAAAGACACATCTACTAGCACAGAGAAGCAGCTGCTAGCACAGAGAAGCAGCTGCTAGCACAGAGACACACCTGCAGGCACAGAGACACACCTGCTAGCACAGAGAAGCACCTGCTACCACAGAGACACACCTGCTAGCACAGAGAAGCACCTGCTAGCACAGAGAAGCACCTGCTAGCACAGAGACACACCTGCTAGCACAGAGACCCACCTGCAAGCACAGAGACACATCTACTAGCATAGAGACACACCTGCTAGCACAGAGACACACCTGCTAGCACAGAGACATACCTGCTAGCAAAGGGACACACCTGCTAGCACACAGACCCATCTGCTAGCACACAGACACACCTGCTAGCACACAGACACACCTGCTAGCACAGAGACACACATGCTAGCACAAAGACACACCTGCTAGCACACAGACCCACCTGCTAGCACAGAGACACACCTGCCAGCAGAGAGAACCACCTGCTAACACACGGACACACCTGCTAGCACAGAGACACACCTGCTACCACAGAGACACACCTGCTAGCACAGAGACGCACCTACAAGCACAAAGACACACCTGCTAGCACAGAGATGTACCTGCTAGCACAGAGACACAACTGCTAGCACAGAGACACACCTGCTAGCACAGGGAAGCACCTGCTAGGACAGAAACACACCTGCAAGCACAGAGACACATCTACTAGCACAGAGACACACCTGCTAGCACAGAGAAACACCTGCTAGCAAAGAGACACACCTGCTACCACAGAGAAGCACCTGCTAGCACAGAGACACACCTGCGAGCACAGAGAACACCTGCTAGCACAGAGAAGCACCTGCAAGCACAGAGATGCACCTGCTAGCACAGAAACACACCTTCTGGCACAGAGACACACCTGCTGGCACAGAGACACACTTGCTAGCACAGAGACACACCTGGTAGCACAGAGACACACCTGCTACCACAGACACACCTGCTACCACAGAGACACACCTACTAACACAAAGACGCACCTGCTGGCACAGAGACACACCTGCTAGCACACAGACCTACCTGCTGGCACAGAGACCCACCAGCTAGTACAGAGACCCACCTGCTAGCAAAGAGACACACCTGCTAGCAAAGAGAAGCACCTGCTAGCACAGAAACACACCTGCTAGCACAGAGACACATCTACTAGCAAAGAGACACACCTGCTAGCACAGAGAAGGACCTGCTAGCACAGAGACACACCTGCAAGCACAGAGACACACCTGCTAGCACAGAGAAGCACCTGCTACCACAGAGACACACCTACTAGCACAAAGACGCACCTGCTAGCATAGAGACAAACCTGCTAGCACAGAGAAGCACCTGCTAGCACAGAGAAGCACCTGCTAGCACAGACCAGCACCTGCTAGCACAGAGACACACCTGCTAGCACAGAGACCCACCTGCAAGCACAAACACACACCTACTAGCACAGAGACACACCTGCTAGCACAGAGACACAGCTGCTAGCACACAGACCCACCTGCTTGCACAAAGACACACCTGCCAGCACAGAGACACACCTGCTAGCACAGAGAAGCACCTGCTAGCACAGAGAAGCACCTGCTAGCACATAGAACCACTTGCTAGCAAAGAGACACACCTGCAAGCACAGAGACCCACCTGCAAGCACAGACACACACCTACTAGCACAGAGACACACCTGCTACCACAGAGACACACCTGCTAGCACAGAGACACACCTACTACCACAGAGACACACCTACTAGCACAAAGACGCACCTGCTAGCATAGAGACAAACCTGCTAGCACAGAGAAGCACCTGCTAGCACAGAGAAGCACCTGCTAGCACAGAGAAGCACCTGCTAGCACAGAGAAGCACCTGCTAGCACAGAGAAGCACCTGCTAGCACAGAGACACACCTGCTACCACAAAGACACATCTACTAGCACAGAGAAGCAGCTGCTAGCACAGAGAAGCAGCTGCTAGCAAAGAGACACACCTGCAGGCACAGAGACACACCTGCTAGCACAGAGAAGCACCTGCTACCACAGAGACACACCTGCTAGCACAGAGAAGCACCTGCTAGCACAGAGAAGCACCTGCTAGCACAGAGACACACCTGCTAGCACAGAGACCCACCTGCAAGCACAGAGACACATCTACTAGCATAGAGACACACCTGCTAGCACAGAGACACACCTGCTAGCACAGAGACATACCTGCTAACAAAGGGACACACCTGCTAGCACACAGACCCATCTGCTAGCACACAGACACACCTGCTAGCACACAGACACACCTGCTAGCACAGAGACACACATGCTAGCACAAAGACACACCTGCTAGCACACAGACCCACCTGCTAGCACAGAGACACACCTGCCAGCAGAGAGAACCACCTGCTAACACACGGACACACCTGCTAGCACAGAGACACACCTGCTACCACAGAGACACACCTGCTAGCACAGAGACGCACCTACTAGCACAAAGACACACCTGCTAGCACAGAGACGTACCTGCTAGCACAGGGAAGCACCTGCTAGCACAGAAACACACCTGCAAGCACAGAGACACATCTACTAGCACAGAGACACACCTGCTAGCACAGAGAAACACCTGCTAGCACAGAGACACACCTGCTACCTCAGAGAAGCACCTGCTAGCACAGAGACACACCTGCGAGCACAGAGAACACCTGCTAGCACAGAGAAGCACCTGCAAGCACAGAGATGCACCTGCTAGCACAGAAACACACCTTCTGGCACAGAGACACACCTGCTGGCACAGAGACACACTTGCTAGCACAGAGACACACCTGGTAGCACAGAGAAACACCTGCTACCACAGACACACCTGCTACCACAGAGACACACCTACTAACACAAAGACGCACCTGCTGGCACAGAGACACACCTGCTAGCACACAGACCTACCTGCTGGCACAGAAACCCACCAGCTAGTACAGAGACACACCTGCTAGCACAGAGACAAACCTGCTTGCACAGAGACACACCTGCTACCACAGAGACCCACCTGCTAGCAAAGAGACACACCTGCTACCACAGAGACCCACCTGCTAGCAAAGAGACACACCTGCTAGCAAAGAGAAGCACCTGCTAGCACAGAAACACACCTGCTAGCACAGAGACACATCTACTAGCACAGAGACACACCTGCTAGCACAGAGAAGGACCTGCTAGCACAGAGACACACCTGCAAGCACAGAGACACACCTGCTAGCACAGAGAAGCACCTGCTAGCACAGAGAAGCACCTGCTAGCACAGACCAGCACCTGCTAGCACAGAGACACACCTGCTAGCACAGAGACCCACCTGCAAGCACAGACACACACCTACTAGCACAGAGACACACCTGCTAGCACAGAGACACACCTGCTAGCACACAGACCCACCTGCTAGCACAAAGACACACCAGCCAGCACAGAGACACACCTGCTAGCACAGAGAAGCACCTGCTAGCACAGAGAAGCACCTGCTAGCACAGAGAAGCACTTGCTAGCAAAGAGACACACCTGCAAGCACAGAGACCCACCTGCAAGCACAGACACACACCTACTAGCACAGAGACACACCTGCTAGCACAAAGACACACCTGCTAGGACAGAGACATACCTGATAGCAAAGGGACACACCTGCTAGCACACAGACCCATATGCTAGCACAGATACACACCTGCTAGCACACAGACACACCTGCTAGCACACAGACACACCTGCTAGCACACAGACCCACCTCCTAGCACAGAGACACACCTGCCAGCACAGAGACACACCTGCTAGCACACAGACACACCTGCTAGCACAGAGACACAGCTGCTAGCACAGAGACACACCTGCTAGCACAGAGACGCACCTACTAGAACAAAGGCACACCTGCTAGCACAGAGACGTACCTGCTAGCACAGAGACACAACTGCTAGCACAGAGGCACACCTGCTAGCACAGAGAAGCACCTGCTAGCACAGAAACACACCTGCTAGCACAGAGACACATTTACTAGCACAGAGACACACCTGCTAGCACAGAGAAGCACCTGCTAGCACAGAGACACACCTGCTACCACAAAGAAGCACCTGCTAGCACAGAGACACACCTGCAAGCACAGAGAACACCTGCTAGCACAGAGAAGAACCTGCAAGCACAGAGATGCACCTGCTAGCACAGACACACACCTGCTGGCACGGAGACACACCTGCTAGCACAGAGATACACTTGCTAGCACAGAGACACACCTGGTAGAACAGAGGCACACCTGCTACCAAAGACACACCTGCTACCACAGAGACACACCTATTAACACAAAGACGCACCTGCTGGCACAGAGACACACCTGCTGGCACACAGACCTACCTGCTGGCACAGAGACCCACCAGCTAGTACAGAGACACACCTGCTAGCACAGAGACACACCTGCTTGCACAGAGACACACCTGCTACCACAGAGACCCACCTGCTAGCACAGAGACACACCTGCTAGCACAGAGACACACCTGCTAGCACAGAGACACACCTGCTACCACAGGGACACACCTGCTACCACAGAGACATACCTACTACCACAGAGACACACCTACTAGCACAAAGACGCACCTGCTAGCACAGAGACACACCTGCTAGCACAGAGAAGCACCTGCTAGCACAGAGAAGCACCTGCTAGCACAGAGACACACCTGCGACCACAGATACCCACCTGCAAGCACAGAGACACACCTATTAGTACAGAGACACACCTGCTAGCACAGAGACACACCTGCTAGCACAGAGACATACCTGCTAGCACAGGGACACACCTGCTAGCACACAGACCGATCTGCTAGCACAGAGACACACCTGCTAGCACACAGACACACCTGCTAGCACTCAGACCTACCTGCTAGCACAGAGACACACCAGCTATTACAGAGACACACCTGCTAGCACAGAGACACATCTGCTAGCACAGAGACACACCTGCTAGCATAGAGACACACCTGCAAGCACAGAGACACACCTGCTAGCACAGAGACACACCTGCTAGCACACAGACCCACCTGCTAGCACAGAGACACACCTGCCAGCACAGAGAACCACCTGCTAGCACACAGACACACCTGCTAGCACAGAGACACACCTGCTAGCACAGAGACACACCTGCTAGCACAGAGACGCACCTACTAGCACAAAGACACACCTGCTAGCACAGAGACGTACCTGCTAGCACAGAGACGCGACTGCTAGCACTGAGACACACCTGCTTGCACAGGGAAGCACCTGCTAGCACAGAAACACACCTGCTAGCACAGAGACACATCTACTAGCACAGAGACACACCTGCTAGCACAGAAACCCACCTGCTAGCACAGAGACACATTTACTAGCACAGAGACACACCTGCTAGCACAGAGAAGCACCTGCTAGCACAGAGACACACCTGCTACCACAAAGAAGCACCTGCTAGTACAGAGACACACCTGCAAGCACAGAGAACACCTGCTAGCACAGAGAAGCACCTGCAAGCACAGAGATGCACCTGCTAGCACAGACACACACCTGCTGGCACAGAGACACACCTGCTAGCACAGAGACACACCTGCTAGCACAGACACACACCTGCTGGCACAGAGACACACCAGCTAGCACAGAGACACACGTGCTACCACAGAGACACACCTACTAACACAAAGACGCACCTGCTGGCACAGAGACACACCTGCTGGCACACAGACCTACCTGCTGGCACAGAGACCCACCAGCTAGTACAGAGACACACCTGCTAGCACAGAGACACACCTGCTTGCACAGAGACACACCTGCTACCACAGAGACCCACCTGCTAGCACAGAGACACACCTGCTAGCACAGAGACACACCAGCTAGCACAGAGACACACCTGCTACCACAGGGACACACCTGCTACCACAGAGACACACCTACTACCACAGAGACACACCTACTAGCACAAAGACGCACCTGCTAGCACAGAGACACACCTGCTAGCACAGAGAAGCACCTGCTAGCACAGAGAAGCACCTGCTAGCACAGAGACACACCTGCGAGCACAGATACCCACCTGCAAGCACAGAGACACACCTACTAGTACAGAGACACACCTGCTAGCACAGAGACATGCCTGCTAGCACAGGGACACACCTGCTAGCACACAGACCCATCTGCTAGCACAGAGACACACCTGCTAGCACACAGACACACCTGCTAGCACTCAGACCTACCTGCTAGCACAGAGACACACCTGCTATTACAGAGACACACCTGCTAGCACAGAGACACATCTGCTAGCACAGAGACACACCTGCTAGCACAGAGACACACCTGCCAGCACAGAGAACCACCTGCTAGCACACAGACACACCTGCTAGCACAGACACACACCTGCTAGCACAGAGACACACCTGCTAGCACAGAGACGCACCTACTAGCACAATGACACACCTGCTAGCACAGACACGTACCTGCTAGCACAGAGACACAACTGCTAGCACTGAGACACACCTGCTTGCACAGGGAAGCACCTGCTAGCACAGAAACACACCTGCTAGCACAGAGACACATCTACTAGCACAGAGACACACCTGCTAGCACAGAAACACACCTGCTAGCACAGAGACACATCTACTAGCACAGAGACACACCTGCTAGCACAGAGAAGCACCCGCTAGCACAGTGACACACCTGCTACCACAGAGAAGCACCTGCTAGCACAGAGACACACCTGCAAGCACAGAGAACACCTGCCAGCACAGAGAAGCCCCTGCAAGCACAGAGATGCACCTGCTAGCACAGACACACACCTGCTGGCACAAAGACACACCTGCTGGCACAGAGACACACTTGCTAGCACAGAGACACAGCTGGTAGCCCAGAGGCACACCTGCTACCACAGACACACCTGCTACCACAGAGACACACCTACTAACACAAAGACGCACCTGCTGGCACAGAGACACACCTGCTGGCACAGAGACCCACCAGCTAGTACAGAGACACACCTGCTAGCACAGAGACACACCTGCTTGCACAGAGACACACCTGCTACCACAGAGACCCACCTGCTAGCACAGAGACACACCTGCTAGCACAGAGACACACCTGCTAGCACAGAGACACACCTGCTACCACAGGGACACACCTGCTACCACAGAGACACACCTACTACCACAGAGACACACCTACTAGCACAAAGACGCACTTGCTAGCACAGAGACACACCTGCTAGCACAGAGAAGCACCTGCTAGCACAGAGAAGCACCTGCTAGCACAGAGACACACCTTCTAGCACAGAGACCCACCTGCAAGCACAGAGACACACCTGCTAGCACACAGAGCCACCTGCTAGCACAGAGAAGCACCAGCTAGCACAGAGAAGCACCTGCTAGCACAGAGAAGCACTTGCTAGCACAGAGACACACCTGCTAGCACAGAGACCCACCTGCAAGCAGAGACACACACCTACTAGCACAGAGACACACCTGCTAGCACAGAGACACACCTGCTAGGACAGAGACATACCTGCTAGCAAAGACACACCTGCTAGCACACAGACCCACCTGCTAGCAGAGACACACCTGCCAGCACAGAGACACACCTGCTAGCACACAGACACACCTGCTAGCACAGAGACACACCTGCTAGCACAGAGACGCACCTACTAGCACAAAGACACACCTGCTAGCACAGAGACGTACCTGCTAGCACAGAGACACAACTGCTAGCACAGAGACACACCTGCTAACACAGAGACACACCTGCTGGCACAGAGACGCACCTACTAGCACAAAGACACACCTGCTAGCACAGAGACGTACCTGCTAGCACAGAGACACAACTGCTAGCACAGAGACACACCTGCTAGCACAGAGAAGCACCTGCTAGCACAGAGACACACCTGCAAGCACAGAGAACACAGCTAGCACAGAGAAGCACCTGCAAGCACAGAGATGCACCTGCTAGCACAGACACACACCTGCTGGCACAGAGACACACCTGCTGGCACAGAGACTCACTTGCTGGCACAGAGACACACCTGGTAGCACAGAGACACACCTGCTACCACAGACACGCCTGCTACCACAGAGACACACCTACTAACACAAAGACGCACCTCTCTGGCACAGAGACACACCTGCTGGCACACAGACCTACCTGCTGGCACAGAGACCCACCAGCTAGTACAGAGACACACCTGCTAGCACAGAGACGCACCTGCTTGCACAGAGACACACCTGCTACCACAGAGACCCACCTGCTAGCACAGAGACACACCTGCTTGCACAGAGAAGCACCTGCTAGCACAGAGAAGCACCTGCTAGCACAGAGACACACCTTCTAGCACAGAGACCCACCTGCAAGCACAGAGACACAGTTACTAGCACAGAGACACACCTGCTAGCACAGACACACACCTGCTAGCACAGAGACATACCTGCTAGCACAGGGACACACCTGCTAGCACACAGACCCATCTGGTAGCACAGAGACACACCTGCTAGCACACAGACACACCTGCTAGCACACAGACCTACCTGCTAGCACAGAGACACACCTGCTAGTACAGAGACACACCTGCTAGCACAGAGACACACCTGCTAGCACAGAAACACACCTGCTAGCACAGACACACCTGCTAGCACAGAGACACACTTGCTAGCACAGAGACGCACCTACTAGCACAGAGACACACCTGCTAGCACAGAGACGCACCTGCTAGCACAGAGACACACCTGCTAGCACAGAGCGACACCTGCTTGCACATAAACCCACCTGCTAGCACAGAGACACACCTGTGTCTCTATACAGAGTACAAAATACAGAGTACAAAACACAATCAAATGTACCCATAGTAGGAAAACAGCATGTAAAGGATTTGGGAATAATAATGTCTGATGACCTAACGTTTAAGGAGCATAACCAAGCAAATATTGCGACAGCCAGAAAAATGATAGGATGGATTACGAGAACTTTCAAATCCAGGGATCCCATCACAATGGTTGTACTCTTCAAGTCACTTGTGTTGTCCCGTCTTGAGTACTGTTCAGTACTCACTTCCCTCTTCAGAGCAGGAGAGATTGCTGAAATAGAGGGAATACAGAGAACATATACGGCACGCATAGATGCAATAAAGCACCTAAATTATTGGGATCGTCTCAAAGCCCTCCAAATGTACTCACTAGAAAGAAGACGAGAGAGATATCAAATAATATACACCTGGAAGATACTGGAGGGCCAAGTACCAAATCTACACAGTAAAATAACAACGTACTGGAGTAAACGATATGGAAGAAAATGTAGAATAGAACCAGTGAAGAGCAGAGGTGCCATAGGCACAATCAAAGAACACTGTATAAACATCAGAGGTCCGCGGTTGTTCAACGTCCTCCCAGCAAGCATAAGAAATATTGCCGGAACAACCGTGGACATTTTCAAGAGGAAACTAGATTTATTCCTCCAAGGAGTGCCGGACCAACCGGGCTGTGGTGGGTATGTGGGCCTGCGGGCCGCTCCAAGCAACAGCCTGGTGGACCAAACTCTCCCAAGTCAAGCCTGGCCTCGGGCCGGGCTTGGGGAGTAGAAGAACTCCCAGAACCCCATCAACCAGGTATCAACCTGCTAGCACAGAGACACACCTGCTAGCACAGAGACACACCTGCTAGTACAGAGACACACCTACTAGCACAGAGACCCACCTGCTAGCACAGAGACACACCTGGTAGCACAGAGACCCACCTGCTAGCACAGAGACACACCTGCTAGCACAGAGACACACCTGTTAGCACAGAGACCCACCTGCTAGCACAGAGACACACCTGCTAGCACAGAGACACACCTGCTTGTACAGAGACACACCTGCTAGCACAGAGACACACCTGTTAGCACAGAGACCCACCTGCTAGCACAGAGACACACCTGCTTGTACAGAGACACACCTGCTAGCACAGAGACCCACCTGCTAGCACAGAGACACTCCTGCTAGCACACAGACACACCTGCTAACACAGAGACACACCTGCTAGCACACAGACACACCTGCTAACACAGAGACACACCTGCTAGCACACAGACACACCTGCTAGCACAGAGACACACCTACTAGCACACAGACACACCTGCTAACACAGAGACACACCTGCTAGCACACAGACACACCTGCTAGCACACAGACACACCTGCTAACACAGAGACACACCTGCTAGCACACAGACACACCTGCTAGCACACAGACACACCTGCTAGCACAGAGACACACCTGCTAGCACACAGACACACCTGCTAGCACAGAGACACACCTGACAGTGTGTGTGTTCGGCTTAAGTATTTTTTCAAACAATAAAGTCGGACAAGAAAAATTAAAGCAAATCAAAATTCAGTAAAAGACATTTAATGCAAATAAACTTTGCTCATTAGCCATAACTTTTATCTTCGCGTCATCTATATATATATATATATATATATATATATATATATATATATATATATATATATATATATATATATATATATATATATATATATACATATATATATATATATATATATATATATATATATATATATATATATATATATATATATATATATATATATATATATATATATATGCGAACAAGCCTGAATGGTCCCCAGGACAATATGCATCTGAAAACTCACACCCCAGAAGTGACTCGAACCCATACTCCCAGGAGCAACGCAACTGGTATGTACAAGACGCCTTAATCCACTTGACCATCACGACCGGACAAAATGAGGTGATAGCCTAAGCTATTTGAACCACCCCACCGCCGGCACTCAGATAGTAATCTTGGGCATAGCATTTTACCAAATCACCTCATTCTTTGGGGCACACGTGAGGAACACAAATGCGAACAAGACTGAATGGTCCCCAGGACAATATGCAATATGTAGTTTTCAGTTATATATATATATATATATATTGTGACGGTAACGCGTTGGTGTTCGGCTGTTTCAAAAGCTAGGGGTATGGTCTCGTCACACAAAAGAAAAAAAAGAAAAAAAGCTGGAACTTTCGTCTGTGGTAAGGTAATGGGAAGACACACAAAACACAAGTAAATTTAACAATGAAATTTTAATTACGTTAGAAAAGCAAAACATGAATAAAATTGGACATAAAAATTGTAACATAAATCAATCAAACAAAATAATAAGAATAATCACTGGCAAATGAAAAGTTACGTTAATACAAGTGAGTAATAGTGAAGTAAATTATATTAGTGCAGGAATATTGGCTTCAAGCTGCCACCTCCCTTAGTACATGTAAGCCAAGGCTTAGTCTACCAATGAGACGTGTTAACTTGTGGAAAGCACTAGATATTCTGCCCTCCTCAGGTCGCGGTGGCTCAGACATCAGCTCGTGTGGCAGGTGGAGGAGCAGGTGCGACGGGCGCCAGCCAATCAGCGACAAGCAGTTTGCCGGTTTGAGTGGCGGAGGTGGAGCAGGTGTCCCGGTGTTGGATACGTTTTGCTCCCTGGCAAAACTTGTTGTTGTACTTGTTGAATATATCTTCTATATTAGTTGTTTCTGAGACATAGTTTGGAGGGAAGAGCAGGCTCAATCTCTCTTGAAAGAGATTATCGTCACAATTCTCCCCCGAAGCCTGCGGTTCTGGAAGAAGTACGTCGTTATGTGGTGGAGTAATAGGTGGAGTTGCTTCTACTTCATAAACTCTGGAGAGGGCATCGGCTATGATGTTGTCAGAACCCTTGATATAGCGGATCTCCAGGTTGAAATCTTGTAAATACAAAGCCCATCGTAGAAGACGCTGGTTAGTGAATTGGGCTTGATGTAGGAAGCGGAGAGGGTTGTGGTCTGAGAAGATGGTGGTAGACCTGGCACCTTGTAGGTACGGAGCGAAGTGCTGGAGATTCAGGACGATGGATAGTAGCTCCTTTTCAATAGTGCTGTAGTTCCTCTGGTGTGGTTTCAATTTGTAGCTGTAGTAGCTGACAGGTAGAACCTCCTCGCCTCGTTGCTGCATCAGGACACCACCAACGCCGGTACCACTGGCGTCGACATGAAGGACGAAAGGCTTGGTGATATCTTTCGCGAAGGTGGACTTGCCCAGGTTGATGGTGAGGCCGGCTGTCAGGAGCTTGGCGAACAGACGTCGCAGCTGGAGCAGATGTTCACTCCAGGTGTTGGATGCTACGACGATATCATCCAAGTAGGCGTATGTGTTATCCAAGCCCTGGATGACACGGTTGACAGCTCTCTAAAAGGTGGCCGGGGCATTACATAGTCCGTAAGGAAGGCGTTCATATCTGAAAAGTCAAAAAGGAGTGATAAAGGCAGATATTTCTTTAGCTCGCTCCGTTAAACACACTTGATAGTACCCCTTCAGCAAGTCCACTTGGGACAAGTACTGGGCATTACCAATGGCATCAAGAATGTCATCTATCCTTGGCAAGGGGTAAGCATCGTTGACTGTTACGTTATTCAGCTTACGATAATCAGTACATAGCCTCACCTTACCTTGGGGTTTGGGCACCAAGATACAGGGTGAGGCCCAGGGGGACTCACAAGGTGTAGCCAGTCCATGATCCAAGAGGTACTGCACCTCAGCACGCATGACTTCCTTCTTGCTAGGGCTGATTCGGTAGAAGGGTTGACGAATCGGCCGGGTGTCGGGGAGCAGTTGGATGTCGTGCTGGGTAACATTACACTCTTGGGGGTCATCTCGGAACAACTCCTGATGTTCTCTGAAGATCTTGACGAGAGGTGCACTATGATTATCCTGAAAGTAGTTGGGAAGATCATTAAGGATTTCTGAATTAGAAAGTGCTGACTCCTTGTCAGTGCTTTCGGGAGGAGAAGCAGGGAAGGTCTCACTGTGGATGTATGGTTCTGTAAAAGTGGAATAGTTTAACATGACAGTGGGAGGAGTACCATTATATAGCTTCAGGAGGTTGACGTGGCACAGCTGGGTCTTCCGCCGCTTATCTGGAGTCTCTAGAACGTAGTTATGGTTGTTTCTGCACTCCTTGATGCGGTAGGGTCCTGAAAACCTGTTTTGTAAAGGAGAACCTGGGATAGGGAAATATGCGAGCACGAAGTCTCCCGGCTTAAATTTTCTTACTTTGCTGGTCTGGTCATAATGAGTCTTCATCTTCTCCTGTGCTTTCAATAGATTATCATGGGCAAAACTATGGACTCTCTCTAGAATGTGTTGAAGGTTTTGAAGAAACTGGGGCACATTCTGATGCTCACTGAAGGTGGCATCTCGTTGAGAGTCTTTGAAAGCCTTAAGGGGAGTACGGCACTTACGGCCGTAGAGCATCTCATAAGGAGATACTCCTAGGGACTCATTGGGAAGACTTCTATAGATGTGCATAATCAAATCAATTTGCTTATCCCAATCCTTAGAGGTTTCACTACAAAACTTTTTCAGGAGTGCTTTGATAGTCTGATGACTACGCTCAAGAGACCCTGTGAAGCAGGATGATAGGGGCTGGACAATACCTGTTTGATGTTGAACTCCTCCAGTGTCCTTTTGAAGATATCACTGGTGAAGTTGGTACCACAGTCGCTCTGAATCTCCCTGGGAAATGCAAACTGGGTGAAGATCTTCAATAAGTGCTTTACAACCGTAGCAGCCGTAATGTTCTTCACTGGAACTGCTATGGGAAATCTGGTGGTAGGACACAGGATGGTTAAGATATAGGCGTTACCTGAACTGGTCCGAGGTAAAGGACCAACACAGTCTATAATAAGTCTGTGGAAAGGTTCCGCAGGCACTTGTATGGGAATCAGTGGCGCTCTGGGAATAGAGATGTTCGGTTTACCTGCCATCTGACATGTATGACACTGTTTTACGTACTGTTTGACGCTATTTACCATAACTGGCCAGTAGTAGTCTTGACGAATTCCATGGTAAGTCTTGTTGAATCCGTAGTGGGAGAGTGCTCCGTGGGCCAGATGTAGAATAGTAGGCCGCAGGCTGGCAGGAATCACAAGTTGTTCGATGTTAGCCCAATCGTCCTCCTCCTTCAGTTTACTGGGTCTATATCTGCGGTAGAGCAAGTCGTTCTCTAGGAAGAACCCAGGAATACTGTCGGGTTGAGTCTCAGCCTGGAAAAATAATGGTGACAAAGTAAGATCTTCCCTCTGTAACTTACGGAACTCCAACTTGGTCAGATTCGGGGGTAGTTTCTGAGGGTCTTGAGGGACAGCGGTAGCAGTAGAGTCAGCTGGCTGTGGACGTGCGGCTTTTGCACGGGTGGTCGCTAGAACCGGAGGAGAAACTTCATCACTCTCTTGAACCTCTGCTGGAACATACTCGAATATAGGGTTATTTGGCACAGAGGGCACACCTGGGGTTTGTCCATGACTATCAGGTTGGTCGGTTGCAGGTCTTCTGCCAAGTCGTTGGCTAGGAGAAGTTGCACTCCAGGCATGGGAAAAGGCTTTTCCCTGACGGCGACTTGGACTTCTCCGTTCACGAAGGGACAATCCAGGTGGATTCTGGCGAGAGGATAAGGAGTGGTAGCAGTGAGGTCAGTGATGAAGACAGTTTCTCCGGTGTAGGCGATGTTGGGCACAGCCGACTTCAAGATGATCGATTGAAGAGCCGCTGTGTCCCTCAAGATCTTCAATTTGAAACGTCCCTCCGGATTTGAACCGTTGGCAGAGACAGTCCCAGTATACAGGTGGTTACTGAAAAGAGAAAGATCATTAACATGAACACCAACATTCATCACAGGCTTACCGGACTTAGGAGGAGTTGGTTTGGGTTTTTGCGTGTCGGTGGTTCCTTTGTATTGAGACTTACCACACTTATCTATGGTATGTCCATAGAGTCTACAATACTTGCAGTACAATTGCGAGCCAGCTTGATCGGTACTCATTTTCTCGTAACTGTACCACGACTTCTTACTGGAGGATGGTTCTGGTGTCAGCCGGTGGATGAGGCTGTAAATGTCAGCCGACTTAGCACACTTCAGGTAGTCGGTTTCTTCTTTATCTGCTAAATATAGACGGACAGGAGGCGGCACACGCCTCAAGAATTCTTCAACTAGCATCAGGTTGACGAGTTCTGTAAAAGTAGAGACATGTGCTGCTTCCAGCCATTTCATAAAATATCTCCGTTTTGTGTTGGCAAACTCGAGAAAGGTAGTGGTACTTGCCTTCAGGTGGTCACGGAATTTCCTTCGATAACTTTCTGTGGAGAGAAGGTAGGCGTCCAACACTGCTTGTTTCAGAGTCTGGTAGTCATTCTCAGACGCCAAAGTACTGAGTGTGACTGCAGCTCTACCTGTAAGATGTACTCTGAGAAGTGTGGCCCATTGGTCGGCAGGCCAACTGAGTTGATTAGCAAGGGTTTCAAAGGTGGTAAAAAACACGTCAACTTCTGCTTCTACAAATGATGGCATTAACTTACTTGCATGTGATATATTAAAACTGACGGGAAGGTTGGCAGTAGCTTGCTGGCGTTGAGCGAGGTGGGAAGTTTCCAACGCGAATTCTTGTTGACGACACTCTATAGCCAGAGTCGCTTGTTGCTTGTCATGTTCGCGTTGAATCTCCAATTCGCGTCGTTTTGTTTCAAGCTGTACTCGTTCCCGCTCATGGAGCATTGCAACCTCACGTTCCTGGAGGGCGAGTTCACGTTCCTTGAGGGCGATTTCTCGTTCTTGTTCTTCCTTCCTCAAGGCAGCCTCACGTTCTTGTTCTTCCCTCCTCAAAGCAGCCTCACGTTCTTGTTCTTCCCTTCTTAAGGCAGCCTCACGTTCTTGTTCTTCCCTTCGTATGGCAGCTGCTTCTCTTTGCTGCTCGAGTGCTTCCCTTTGCTGCTCACGTTCAATCTTGGCCAACTCTAGTTTGAGTTTCATCGTTGCCAAATCAGTTTTATCTGCAATATAGTAAGTTTCATGAGTTTCAGAGTCTATCTTACCTTGCTCTAAGAAATGATCCAGTAACAGGTTGTGTATTTCACTCTTATTGGCTTGGTAGGGAACTGTTAGTTGATACTCATGTGCAAGAGTTTGTAATTCAGCTCTCTTGGCATGACTTAAAGTCTCAATTGCACCTGCTGGATCTGCACGGAAAGCTTGGAGACGAAACATGATGAAAATAGCAAATAAATGCACAACGAATATACCGTTGTGATATAGTGAATGTCAGAAACAGGACAACGTGGCAACTGGTACCTATCCTGTGGAATCTTTAACAATTAAAGTTAAGTACAAGATGTTAAATGATTAATTTAAATCAAGGTCGCAGGAAATCTTGTACCCGGTACTCATGTAAGAGGATAAGGGCAAGAAAATCCTACTAAACAAGTGAAACTGAGTTTCTAAAACAAATGAAACAGTTAATTGCCTCAAAAGTAAAATTGGTAGTCCAAGGATGTAGGCATACCTTGCCGAGTCTCCATAGGACATAAGCAAATTTTCCCACTGAAATTAATATGATACTTACAGAATTAGCGAACTTTTGTGCTCTGAAAAAGAAAGCTAATTCCCTACTAATATGTATGTATCATCATCTCTGACTGACGTGTAGGGGTGCGAGGTGTCAACTGGTGACAAGAACTGCTGCTGAGGTCCCAATTCAGCAACTAAAGTTCGTGCTAGAGGAACTATGGCCCTCTTTATCCTCCTACAGTCAGATTGCAGAAGATTAGGTGCACTTGACCCGGGGGCAGACCACAGTACCAATATGATGATCTGTCGGAAATATGAGAAATATCCAAGGGACAAAAGATGGTAAACACGAGTAATAACACGGAGGGAGAGATGACCAATTAAGAGTATGACTGAGGCCTACAGTCACCACGTAATCCAAAGTTGTCTCACCTTCACCATATGCTACTCTCGGAATGCACAATTCACACAGCACCATATAAAAATGAAATTGAATATAAAAAATAGTAAAAGCTACGTTACCAAAGCCAAATACGCTTACCATAAATTACTACTTGGCACCAGTACCTGAGTGAAGCTCCTAGGGCAGGCCCCCACTTTTATGTGACGGTAACGCGTTGGTGTTCGGCTGTTTCAAAAGCTAGGGGTATGGTCTCGTCACACAAAAGAAAAAAAAGAAAAAAAGCTGGAACTTTCGTCTGTGGTAAGGTAATGGGAAGACACACAAAACACAAGTAAATTTAACAATGAAATTTTAATTACGTTAGAAAAGCAAAACATGAATAAAATTGGACATAAAAATTGTAACATAAATTAATCAAACAAAATAATAAGAATAATCACTGGCAAATGAAAAGTTACGTTAATACAAGTGAGTAATAGTGAAGTAAATTATATTAGTGCAGGAATATTGGCTTCAAGCTGCCACCTCCCTTAGTACACGTAAGCCAAGGCTTAGTCTACCAATGAGACGTGTTAACTTGTGGAAAGCACTAGATATTCTGCCCTCCTCAGGTCGCGGTTGCTCAGACATCAGGTCGTGCGGCGGGTGGAGGAGCAGGTGCAACGGGCGCCAGCCAATCAGCGACAAGCAGTTTGCCGGTTTGAGTGGCGCAGGTGGAGCAGGTGTCCAGGTGTTGGATACGTTTTGCTCCCTGGCAAAACTTGTTGTTGTACTTGTTGGATATATCTTCTATATTAGTTGTTTCTGAGATGTAGTTTGGAGGGAAGAGCAGGCTCAATCTCTCTTGAAAGAGATTATCGTCAATATATATATATATATATATATATATATATATATATATATATATATATATCTCATTGAATATGACCGCATATTCTGTATTTATTATTTTCTGGTTTAGGGCTTCTATCCCTCTAACTATTTTCTTAGCATCAGAGCTTAATTGAAATAGGAGTTCTCCAAAACTCATTTTCGTACTTTTAAAGTGAAGAAAAGAAGTGATTTACTATAGAGTGTATTACACTTATTTGTATAATTTGCACGACGTTTCGAACCTCCATGGTTCATTCTCAAGTGAACAGATCTTACAATACTAGTTGATTTTTTTCGGGTATAAAATCAACTAGTATTGTAAGATCTGTTCACTTGAGAATGAACCATGGAGGTTCGAAACGTCGTGCAAATTATACAAATAAGTGTAATACACTCTATAGTAAATCACTTCTTTTCTTCACCTTAAAAGTACGAAAATGAGTTTTGGAGAACTCCTATTTCAATTAAGCCCTGATGCTAAGAAAATAGTTAGAGGGATAGAAGCCCTAAACCAGAAAATAATAAATACAGAATATGCGGTCATATTCAATGAAACATGTTTGAAAGAAAACCTGCTGCCAGTATACACCAATATATATATATATATATATATATATATATATATATATATATATATATATATATATATATATATATATATATATATATATATATATATATATATAAATTTACTGGTGACATCTTGTGTTTGAATTTTTTATTTGAGAAAAGATGGCATCCTCTATTGTATATAAATATATAAATACTAATTTGCAGGAATTTACTTGAGGATCGTAATCTCCAGTGGCCTCTACGGGGACAGGAAGCCTGCAGTTCGTCCGGCTCCCTCCCCAATATGGTACACACACAAATGTAGACTATATATTTGAAATCTATTTCTCCAGCTATGTGATGCTCCAGGTTCCTGCTGGAGCCTTTGGTGACGGAGTAAATTACCAGTTAATAATGTTGCCCCGATGAGAGAGATGTAGTGAACACTGACACAAGTGGAGTGAGAGCACTCACATCACCAGCCTCAGTGCCTGCAGGGAGGTGAAGTTGTCACAGCCATGCATCTTGCACGGCTGTGCAACATGCGAACAAATACACAGAGAGTAGTCACTCACACAGAGAGTAATCACTCACACAGAGAGTAATCACTCACACATTACATTAGTGTGATTACTCTCTGTGTATTGAAAGAGAAGCGTCACAGGTGGAACACTCCTAGATGACAGAGCCAGAGGGCATGAGGGTAGGGGGGAGGGATTGAGTGAAAATCCAGCCTGGAATGGAAATCAGTGGAAGCCTCAGGAACCCTCGTGTGTTCAGTAGAACTCCAGGTTGCAATACTTTTTGACCGTGTCGTGGCCTAGTTGTCGGGGGCGTGTGTGCCTGCGCCAAGCGCATAGGTTCGAATCCTCATCACTGCTCCTACTTATTTTCTGAAAGCGAATGGATCTAATATTTATAGGTTTATATTCTTAAGAGATCTGGAGTAAATAATGCTTCGGAAAATTGTGTTGGCGATTCCTGGACTACGTTGCCTGGTAACGAATGGGTGCCGGAACCACTGCGTTGTTTTAAGCTCTGAATAGACCAATACATGAGTGGTTGTGGCTGCATATAAAGAGGAACAGCTTCGTATATACCAACGAGCCTTGTGTATCCGCCTCTGTTTGGTAGTTCACCTTCAACTGTTGCTTATTTGTGTCTTGGACGTTGGAGAATCTTGATCTTACTAATAATTGTTGTTTCATTGCTAAGTGTATCTATTACGCCAGAGAGATAGACACAGTTTATAACTATTATAGGTTGCAGAGAAGGCGGGAGAAGGGGGGGGGTGGTTGTGGACAGTCTGGACGGGGGGGGGGGTAGTGGACAGTCTGGACGGGGAGGGGGGGGTTAGTGGAGAGTCTGGACGGGGGGGGGGGGTTAGTGGACATTCTGGACGGGGGGGGGGGGTTAGTGGACAGTCAGGACGGAGGGTGGTTTAGTGGACAGTCTGGACGGGGGAGGGGAGGTTAGTGGACAGTCTGGACGGGAGGGGGGTTAGTGGACAGTCAGGACGGAGGGTGGTTTAGTGGACAGTCTGGACGGGGGAGGGGAGGTTAGTGGACAGTCTGGACGGGAGGGAGGTTAGTGGACAGTCTGGACGGGGGGGGGAAGGGGTTAGTGGACAGTCTGGACGGGGGGGGGGTTAGTGGACAGTCTGGAAAGGGGGGGGTTAGTAGACAGTCTGGACGGGGAGGGTTAGTGGACAGTCTGGACGGGGGGGGGGCGGTTAGTGGACAGTCTGGACGGGGGAGGGGTTAGTGGACAGTCTGGACGGGGGGGTTTGATGGACAGTCTGGACGGGGGGGGTTAGTGGACAGTCTGGACGGGGGGGGGGTTTGTGGACAGTCTGGACGGGGAGGGGTTTAGTGGACAGTCTGGACGGGGGAAGGGGGTTTAGTGGACAGTCTGAAGGGGGGGGGGGGTTTGTGGACAGTCTGGACGGGGAGGGGTTTAGTGGACAGTCTGGACGGGGGGGGGGTTAGTGGACAGTCGGGACGGGGGGGGAGGTTTAGTGGACACTCTCGAGGGGGTGGTTTAGTGGACAGTCTGGACGGGGAGGGGTTTAGTGGACAGTCTGGACGGGGGGGGGTTAGTGGACAGTCGGGACGGGGGGGGGAGGTTTAGTGGACAGTCTGGACGGGAGGGGGTTTAGTGGACAGTCTGGACGGGGTAAGGGGGTTTAGTGGACAGTCTGGACGGGGAGGGGGTGATAGTGGACAGTCTGGACGGGGGGGAGGTTTAGTGGACAGTCTGGACGGGGGAGTTTAGTGGACAGTCTGGACGGGGGAAGGGGGTTTAGTGGACAGTCTGGACGGTGGGGGGGTTTAGTGGACAGTCTGGACGGGGGGAGGATTAGTGGACAGTCAGGACGGGGGGGAGGTTTAGTGGACAGTCTGGACGGGGTGGGGGGTTAGTGGACAGTCTGGACGGGGGGGTGTTTGGTGGACAGTGTGGAGGGGGGGGTTAGTGGACAGTCTGGACGGGGGGAGGGTTAGTGGACAGTTTGGACTCGGGGGGGTTAGTGGACAGTCTGGACCGGGGGGGGGGGTTAGTGGACAGTCTGGATGGGGGGGGGTTAGTGGACAGTTTGGACGGGGGGTGGTTTAGTTTACAGTCTGGACGGGGGGGTTTAGTGGACAGTCTGGACGGGGGGGGGTTAGTGGACAGTCTGGACGGAGGGGGGGTTTAGTGGACAGTCTGGACGGGGGGGGGGTTAGTGGACAGTCTGGACGGGGGGTGGTTTAGTGAACAGTCTGGACGGGGGGGGGGGGGTTTAGTGGACAGTCTATACGGGGGGGGGGTGTTTAGTGCACAGTCTGAACGGGGGGGTTTAGTGGACATTCTGGACGGGGAGGGTTTTGTGGACAGTCTGGACGGGGAGGGGTTTAGTGGACAGTCTGGACGGGGGGGAGGTTTATTGGACAGTCTGGACGGGGGGGGGGTTTAGTGGACAGTCTGGATGGGGGGGTTTAGTGGACAGTCTGGACGGGGGGGTTTAGTGGACAGTCTGGACGGGAGAGGGGGTTTGTGGACAGTCTGGACGGGGAGGGGTTTAGTGGACAGTCTGGACGGAGGGGGGTTTAATGGACAGTTTGGACGGGGAGGGGATTAGTGGACAGTTCTGGACTCGGGGGGGTTAGTGGACAGTTTGGACGGGGGGGGGGTTAGTGGACAGTCTGGACGGGGGGGGGGGTTAGTGGACAGTTTGGACGGGGGGTGGTTTAGTGGACAGTCTGGACGGGGGAGTTAAGTGGACTCTCTGGACGAGGGGGGTTTAGTGGACAGTCTGGATGGGGGGCGAGTATTTAGTGGACAGTCTGAACGGGGGGGGGTTTAGTGGACAGTCTGGACGGGGGGGTTAGTGGACAGTCTGGACGGGGGGTGGTTTAGTGGACAGTCTGGACGGGGGGGGGTTTAGTGGACAGTCTGAACGGGGGGAGGGGTTTAGTGGACAGTCAAAACGGGGGGGGGGTTTGTGGACAGTCTGGACGGGGAGGGGTTTAGTGGACAGTCTGGACGGTGAGGGGTTTAGTGGACAGTCTGGACGGAGGGGGGGGGGGGGGTTAGGTGGACAGTCTGGAGGGGGGGGGGGTTGTGGACAGTCTGGACGGGGAGGGGTTTAGTGGACAGTCTGGACGAGGGGGTTTAGTGGACAGTCTGGACGGGGGGGGGGTTGTGGACAGTCTGGACGGGGAGGGGTTTAGTGGACAGTCTGGACTCTGCACGGGGGGGAGTTAGTGGACAGTCTCGAGGGGGGTGGTTTAGTGGACAGTCTGGACGGGGAGGGGTTTTGTGGACAGTCTGGACGGAGGGGGGGGTTAGTGGACAGTCTGGACGGGGGGGAGGTTTAGTGGACAGTCTGGACGGGGGGGGTTTAGTGGACAGTCTGGACGGGGGAAGGGGGTTTAGTGGACAGTCTGGACGGGGAGGGGGGGTTAGTGGATAGTCTGGCCGGGGGGGGGAGGTTTAGTGGATTGTCTGGACGGGGGGGTTTAGTGGACAGTCTGGACGGGGGAAAAGGGTTTAGTGGACAGTCTGGACGGTGGGGGGGTTTAGTTGACAGTCTGGACGGGGGGGTGTTTGGTGGACCGTGTGGAGGGGGGGGGGTTAGTGGACAGTCTGGACGGGGGGAGGGTTAGTGGACAGTCTGGACTCGGGGGGGTTAGTGGACAGTCTGGACGGGGGGGGGGGTTATTGGACAGTCTGGACGGGGGGGGTTAGTGGACAGTTTGGACGAGGGGTGGTTTAGTGGACAGTCTGGACGGGGGGGTTTAGTGGACAGTCTGGACGGGGGGGGTTAGTGAACAGTCTGGATGGAGGGGGGTGGGGGTTTAGTGGACAGTCTGAACGGGGGGGGGGTTTAGTGGACAGTCTGGACGGGGGGGTTAGTGGACAGTCTGGACGGGGGGTGGTTTAGTGGACAGTCTGGACGGGGGGGGGGGTTTAGTGGACAGTCTGGACGGGGAGGGGTTTAGTGGACAGTCTGGACGAGGGGGGGGTTTAGTGGACAGTCTGGACGGGGGGGGGGGTTAGTGGACAGTCTGGACGGGGGGGTTTAGTGGACAGTCTGGACGGGGGGTTTAGTGGACAGTCTGGACGGGGGGGGGGTTGTGGACAGTCTGGACGGGGAGGGGTTTAGTGGACAGTCTGGACGTGGGGGGGTTAGTGGACAGTCTGGACGTGGGGGGGTTTGTGGACAGTCTGGACGGGGAGGGGTTTAGTGGACAGTCTGGACGGGGGGGGTTAGTGGACACTCTCGAGGGGGGTGGTTTAGTGGACAGTCTGGACGGGGAGGGGTTTAGTGGAGAGTCTGGACGGGGGGGGGTTAGTGGACAGTCGGGACGGGGGGGGGAGGTTTAGTGGACAGTCTGGACGGGAGGGGGTTTAGTGGACAGTCTGGACGGGGTAAGGGGGTTTAGTGGACAGTCTGGACGGGGAGGGGGTGATAGTGGACAGTCTGGACGGGGGGGAGGTTTAGTGGACAGTCTGGACGGGGGAGTTTAGTGGACAGTCTGGACGGGGGAAGGGGGTTTAGTGGACAGTCTGGACGGTGGGGGGGTTTAGTGGACAGTCTGGACGGGGGGAGGATTAGTGGACAGTCAGGACGGGGGGGAGGTTTAGTGGACAGTCTGGACGGGGTGGGGGGTTAGTGGACAGTCTGGACGGGGGGGTGTTTGGTGGACAGTGTGGAGGGGGGGGTTAGTGGACAGTCTGGACGGGGGGAGGGTTAGTGGACAGTTTGGACTCGGGGGGGTTAGTGGACAGTCTGGACCGGGGGGGGGGTTAGTGGACAGTCTGGATGGGGGGGGGTTAGTGGACAGTTTGGACGGGGGGTGGTTTAGTTTACAGTCTGGACGGGGGGGTTTAGTGGACAGTCTGGACGGGGGGGGGTTAGTGGACAGTCTGGACGGAGGGGGGGTTTAGTGGACAGTCTGGACGGGGGGGGGGGTTAGTGGACAGTCTGGACGGGGGGTGGTTTAGTGAACAGTCTGGACGGGGGGGGGGTTTAGTGGACAGTCTATACGCGGGGGGGTGTTTAGTGCACAGTCTGAACGGGGGGGTTTAGTGGACATTCTGGACGGGGAGGGTTTTGTGGACAGTCTGGACGGGGAGGGGTTTAGTGGACAGTCTGGACGGGGGGGAGGTTTATTGGACAGTCTGGACGGGGGGGGGGGGTTTAGTGGACAGTCTGGATGGGGGGGTTTAGTGGACAGTCTGGACGGGGGGGTTTAGTGGACAGTCTGGACGGGAGAGGGGGTTTGTGGACAGTCTGGACGGGGAGGGGTTTAGTGGACAGTCTGGACGGAGGGGGGTTTAATGGACAGTTTGGACGGGGAGGGGATTAGTGGACAGTTCTGGACTCGGGGGGGTTAGTGGACAGTTTGGACGGGGGGGGGGGTTAGTGGACAGTCTGGACGGGGGGGGGGTTAGTGGACAGTTTGGACGGGGGGTGGTTTAGTGGACAGTCTGGACGGGGGAGTTAAGTGGACTCTCTGGACGAGGGGGGTTTAGTGGACAGTCTGGATGGGGGGCGAGTATTTAGTGGACAGTCTGAACGGGGGGGGGGTTTAGTGGACAGTCTGGACGGGGGGGTTAGTGGACAGTCTGGACGGGGGGTGGTTTAGTGGACAGTCTGGACGGGGGGGGGTTTTGTGGACAGTCTGAACGGGGGGAGGGGTTTAGTGGACAGTCAAAACGGGGGGGGGGGTTGTGGACAGTCTGGACGGGGAGGGGTTTAGTGGACAGTCTGGACGGTGAGGGGTTTAGTGGACAGTCTGGACGGAGGGGGGGGGGTTAGGTGGACAGTCTGGAGGGGGGGGGGTTGTGGACAGTCTGGACGGGGAGGGGTTTAGTGGACAGTCTGGACGAGGGGGTTTAGTGGACAGTCTGGACGGGGGGGGGGGTTGTGGACAGTCTGGACGGGGAGGGGTTTAGTGGACAGTCTGGACTCTGCACGGGGGGGAGTTAGTGGACAGTCTCGAGGGGGGTGGTTTAGTGGACAGTCTGGACGGGGAGGGGTTTTGTGGACAGTCTGGACGGAGGGGGGGGTTAGTGGACAGTCTGGACGGGGGGGAGGTTTAGTGGACAGTCTGGACGGGGGGGGTTTAGTGGACAGTCTGGACGGGGGAAGGGGGTTTAGTGGACAGTCTGGACGGGGAGGGGGGGTTAGTGGATAGTCTGGCCGGGGGGGGGAGGTTTAGTGGATTGTCTGGACGGGGGGGTTTAGTGGACAGTCTGGACGGGGGAAAAGGGTTTAGTGGACAGTCTGGACGGGGGAAAAGGGTTTAGTGGACAGTCTGGACGGGGGGGTGTTTAGTTGACAGTCTGGACGGGGGGGTGTTTGGTGGACCGTGTGGAGGGGGGGGGGGTTAGTGGACAGTCTGGACGGGGGGAGGGTTAGTGGACAGTCTGGACGGGGGGGGGGGTTATTGGACAGTCTGGACGGGGGGGGGGGGTTATTGGACAGTCTGGACGGGGGGGGTTAGTGGACAGTTTGGACGAGGGGTTGTTTAGTGGACAGTCTGGACGGGGGGGTTTAGTGGACAGTCTGGACGGGGGGGGTTAGTGAACAGTCTGGATGGAGGGGGGTGGGGGTTTAGTGGACAGTCTGAACGGGGGGGGGTTTAGTGGACAGTCTGGACGGGGGGGTTAGTGGACAGTCTGGACGGGGGGTGGTTTAGTGGACAGTCTGGACGGGGGGGGGGTTTAGTGGACAGTCTGGACGGGGAGGGGTTTAGTGGACAGTCTGGACGAGGGGGGGGTTTAGTGGACAGTCTGGACGGGGGGGGGGTTAGTGGACAGTCTGGACGGGGGGGTTTAGTGGACAGTCTGGACGGGGGGTTTAGTGGACAGTCTGGACGGGGGGGGGGGTTGTGGACAGTCTGGACGGGGAGGGGTTTAGTGGACAGTCTGGACGTGGGGGGGTTAGTGGACAGTCTGGACGTGGGGGGGTTTGTGGACAGTCTGGACGGGGAGGGGTTTAGTGGACAGTCTGGACGGGGGGGGTTAGTGGACACTCTCGAGGGGGGTGGTTTAGTGGACAGTCTGGACGGGGAGGGGTTTAGTGGAGAGTCTGGACGGGGGGGGTTAGTGGACAGTTGGGACGGGGGGGGGGAGGTTTAGTGGACAGTCTGGACGGGAGGGGGTTTAGTGGACAGTCTGGACGGGGTAAGGGGGTTTAGTGGACAGTCTGGACGGGGAGGGGGTGATAGTGGACAGTCTGGACGGGGGGGAGGTTTAGTGGACAGTCTGGACGGGGGAGTTTAGTGGACAGTCTGGACGGGGGAAGGGGGTTTAGTGGACAGTCTGGACGGTGGGGGGGTTTAGTGGACAGTCTGGACGGGGGGAGGATTAGTGGACAGTCAGGACGGGGGGGAGGTTTAGTGGACAGTCTGGACGGGGTGGGGGGTTAGTGGACAGTCTGGACGGGGGGGTGTTTGGTGGACAGTGTGGAGGGGGGGGTTAGTGGACAGTCTGGACGGGGGGAGGGTTAGTGGACAGTTTGGAATCGGGGGGGTTAGTAGACAGTCTGGACCGGGGGGGGGGGGGTTAGTGGACAGTCTGGATGGGGGGGGGGTTAGTGGACAGTTTGGACGGGGGGTGGTTTAGTGGACAGTCTGGACGGGGGAAGGGGGTTTAGTGGACAGTCTGGACGGGGAGGGGGGGTTAGTGGACAGTCTGGACGGGGGGGAGGTTTAATGGACAGTCTGGACGGGGGGGTTTAGTGGACAGTCTGGACGGGGGAAGGGGGTTTAGTGGACAGTCTGGACGGTGGGGGGGTTTAGTGGACAGTCTGGACGGGGGGGTGTTTGGTGTACAGTCCGGAGGGGGGGGTTAGTGGACAGTCTGGACGGGAGGGAGGGGTTAGTGGACAGTCTGGAGGGGGGGGTTAGTGGAAAGTCTGGTTGGGGGGAGGATTAGTGGACAGTCAGGACGGGGGGGAGGTTTAGTGGAGAATCTGGACGGGGGGAGGGTTAGTGGACAGTCTGGACGGGAGGGAGGGGTTAGTGGACAGTTTGGACGGGGGGGGGGGTTAGTGGACAGTCTGGACGGGGGGGGGGTTAGTGGACTGTCTGGACGGGGGGGGTTTAGTGGACAGTCTGGAGGGGGGGGGGGTTAGTGGAAAGTCTGGACGGGGGGAAGATTAGTGGACAGTCAGGACGGGGGGGGAGGTTTAGTGGACAGTCTGGACGGGTGGGTGTTTGGTGGACAGTGTGGAGGGGGGGGGGGTTAGTGGACAGTCTGGACGGGGGGAGGGTTAGTGGACAGTCGGGACGGAGGGGGGTTAGTGGACAATCTGGACGGGGGGGGGGTTAGTGGACGGTCTGGACGGGGGGGGGGGAGGTTTAGTGGACAGTCTGGAGGGGAGGGGTTAGTGGACAGTCTGGACAGGGGGAGGTTTAGTGGACAGTCGGGACGGGGGGGGGAGGTTAGTGGACAGTCTGGACGGGGGGAGGTTTAGTGGACAGTCTGGGCGGGGGGAGGGTTAGTGGACAGTCTGGACGGGGGGGAGGGTTAGTGGACAGTCAGGACGGGGGTAGGTTTAGTGGACAGTCTGGATGGGGGGGGGGGTTAGTGGACAGTCTGGACGGGGGGAGGTTTAGTGGACATTCTCGAAGGGGGGGGGGAGGTTTAGTGGACAGTCTGGACGGGGGGAGGGTTAGTGGACAGTCTGGACGGTGGGAGGTTTAGTGGACAGTCTGGACGGAAAAGGGGGGTTAGTGGACAGTTTGGACGGTGTGGGGGGAGGTTTAGTGGACAGTCTTGACGGGGGGGGGAGGTTAGTAAACAGTTTGACGGGGGGGGGTTAGTGGACAGTCTGGACGAGGGGGATGTTAATGGACAGTCTGGACGGGGGGGAGGGTTAGTGGACAGTCTTGACGGGGGGGGGTTATTGGACAGTCTGGACGGGGGGGGGAGGGTTAGTGGACAGTCTGGACGGAGTGGGGGTTAGTGGACAGTCTGGACGGAGAGGGTTAGTGGACAGTCTGGACGGGGGGGACGGTTAGTGGACAGTCTTGACGGGGGAAGGTTATAGTGGACAGTCTGGACGGGGGGGGAAGGTTAGTGGACAAACTGGACGGGAGGGGGAGGGTTAGTGGACAGTCTGGACGAGGGGAGGTTTAGTGGACAGTCTGGACGGGGGGGAGGGTTAGAGGACAGTCTGGACGGGGGGAGGGTTAGTGGACAGTCTGGACGGGGGGGAGGTTTAGTGGACAGTCTGGACGGGGGGAGGGTTAGTGGACAGTCGGGACGGAGGGGGGGTTAGTGGACAGTCTGGACGGGGGGGGTTTATTGGACAGTCTAGACGGGGGGAGGGTTAGAGGACAGTCTGGACGGGGGGAAGGTTAGTGGACAGTCTGGACGGGGGGGGGGGTTAGTGGACAGTCTGGACGGGGAGGGGGTTAGTGGACAGTCTGGCAGTCTGGACGGGGGGGGGTTAGTGGACAGTCTGGACGGGGGGGTTAGTGGACAGTCTGGACGGGTTGGGGGGTTAGTGGACAGTCTGGACGGGGAGGGGATTAGTGGACAGTATGGACGGGGGGGGGGTTTGTGGACAGTCTGGACTCGGGGGGGTTAGTGGACAGTCTGGAAGGGGGGGGTTAGTGGACAGTCTGGACGGGGGGGGGTTAGTGAGCAGTTTGGACGGTGGGTGGTTTAGTGGACAGTCTGGACGGGGGGGTTTAGTGGACAGTCTGGACGGGGGGGGTTAGTGGACAGTCTGGTCGGAGGGGGGGGGGTTTAGTGGACAGTCTGAACGGGGGGGGGTTAGTGGACAGTCTGGACGGGGGGGGGGTTAGTGGACAGTCTGGACGGGGAGTGGTTAAGTGGAAAGTCTGGACGGGGGGAGGGGTTTAGTGGACAGTCTGGACGGAGGGGGGTTTAATGGACAGTTTGGACGGGGAGGGGATTAGTGGACAGTTCTGGACTCGGGGGGGTTAGTGGACAGTTTGGACGGGGGGGGGTTAGTGGACAGTCTGGACGGGGGGGGGGGGGTTAGTGGACAGTTTGGACGGGGGGTGGTTTAGTGGACAGTCTGGACGGGGGAGTTAAGTGGACTGTCTGGACGAGGGGGGTTTAGTGGACAGTCTGGATGGGGGGCGAGTATTTAGTGGACAGTCTGAACGGGGGGGGGGGTTTAGTGGACAGTCTGGACGGGGGGGTTAGTGGACAGTCTGGACGGGGGGTGGTTTAGTGGACAGTCTGGACGGGGGGGGGGTTTAGTGGACATTCTGGACGGGGGGGGGGGGTTTAGTGGACAGTCTGAACGGGGGGAGGGGTTTAGTGGACAGTCAAAACGGGGGGAGGGGTTTGTGGACAGTCTGGACGGGGAGGGGTTTAGTGGACAGTCTGGACGGAGGGGGGGGGGTTAGGTGGACAGTCTGGAGTGGGGGGGGGGTTAGTGGACAGTCTGGACGAGGGGGTTTAGTGGACAGTCTGGACGGGGGGGGGGTTGTGGACAGTCTGGACGGGGAGGGGTTTAGTGGACAGTCTGGACTCTGGACGGGGGGGAGTTAGTGGACAGTCTCGAGGGGGGTGGTTTAGTGGACAGTCTGGACGGGGAGGGGTTTAGTGGACAGTCTGGACGGAGGGGGGGGTTAGTGGACAGTCTGGACGGGGGGGAGGTTTAGTGGACAGTCTGGACGGGGGGGGGTTTAGTTGACAGTCTGGACGGGGGAAGGGGGTTTAGTGGACAGTCTGGACGGGGAGGGGGGGTTAGTGGATAGTCTGGCCGGGGGGGGGGAGGTTTAGTGGATTGTCTGGACGGGGGGGTTTAGTGGACAGTCTGGACGGGGGAAAAGGGTTTAGTGGACAGTCTGGACGGTGGGGGGGTTTAGTTGACAGTCTGGACGGGGGGGTGTTTGGTGGACCGTGTGGAGGGGGGGGGTTAGTGGACAGTCTGGACGGGGGGAGGGTTAGTGGACAGTCTGGACTCGGGGGGGTTATTGGACAGTCTGGACGGGGGGGGGGTTAGTGGACAGTTTGGACGAGGGGTTGTTTAGTGGACAGTCTGGACGGGGGGGTTTAGTGGACAGTCTGGACGGGGGGGGTTAGTGAACAGTCTGGATGGAGGGGGGTGGGGGTTTAGTGGACAGTCTGAACGGGGGGGGGTTTAGTGGACAGTCTGGACGGGGGGGGTTAGTGGACAGTCTGGACGGGGGGTAGTGGACAGTCTGGACTCGGGGGGGTTAGTGGACAGTCTGGACGGGGGGGGGTTATTGGACAGTCTGGACGGGGGGGGGGTTAGTGGACAGTTTGGACGAGGGGTGGTTTAGTGGACAGTCTGGACGGGGGGGTTTAGTGGACAGTCTGGACGGGGGGGGTTAGTGAACAGTCTGGATGGAGGGGGGTGGGGGTTTAGTGGACAGTCTGAACGGGGGGGGGTTTAGTGGACAGTCTGGACGGGGGGGGGTTAGTGGACAGTCTGGACGGGGGGTGGTTTAGTGGACAGTCTGGACGGGGGGGGGGTTTAGTGGACAGTCTGGACGGGGAGGGGTTTAGTGGACAGTCTGGACGAGGGGGGGGGGTTTAGTGGACAGTCTGGACGGGGGGGGGGTTAGAGGACAGTCTGGACGGGGGGGTTTAGTGGACAGTCTGGACGGGGGGTTTAGTGGACAGTCTGGACGGGGGGGGGTTGTGGACAGTCTGGACGGGGAGGGGTTTAGTGGACAGTCTGGACGTGGGGGGGTTAGTGGACAGTCTGGACGGGGGGGGGTTGTGGACAGTCTGGACGGGGAGGGGTTTTGTGGACAGTCTGGACGGGGGGGGTCAGTGGACAGTCTCGACGGGGGTGGTTTAGTGGACAGTCTGGACGGGGAGGGGTTTAGTGGACAGTCTGGACGGGGGGGGTTAGTGGACAGTCTGGACGGGGGAAGGGGGTTTAGTGGACAGTCTGGACGGTGGGGGGGGTTTAGTGGACAGTCTGGACGGGGGGGGGTTAGTGGACAGTCTGGACAAGGGGGGGTTAGTGGACAGTCTGGACGAAGGGGGGGGGGTTAGTGGACAGTCTGGACGGGGGGGGGGTTTGTGGACAGTCTGGACGGGGAGGGGTTTAGTGGACAGTCTGGACGGGGGAAGGGGGTTTATTGGACAGTCTGGAGGGGGGGGGGTTAGTGGACAGTCTTGACGGGGGGAGGATTAGTGGACAGTCAGGACGGGGAGGGAGGTTTAGTGGTGGACAGTCTGCACGGGGTGGGGGGTTAGTGAACAGTCTGGACGGGGGGGGGGTGTTTGGTGGACAGTCTGGAGGGGGAGGGTTAGTGGACAGTCGGGACGGAGGGGGTTAGTGGACAGTCTGGACGGGGGGGGGATGTTTAGTGGACAGTCTGGAGGGGGGGGGTTAGTGGACAGTCTGGACGGGGGAGGTTTAGTGGAAAGTCGGGACGGGGGGGGGTTACTGGACAGTCTGGATGGGGGGGTTTAGTGGACAGTCTGGACGAGGGGGGGGGGTTTAGTGGACAGTCTGGATGGGGGGCGGGTATTTAGTGGACAGTCTGAACGGGGGGGGGGTTTAGTGGACAGTCTGGACGGGGGGGTTAGTGGACAGTCTGGACGGGGGGTGGTTTAGTGGACAGTCTGGACGGGGGGGGGTTAGTGGACATTCTGGACGGGGGGGGTTTAGTGGACAGTCTGAACGGGGGGAGGGGTTTAGTGGACAGTCAAGACGGGGGGGGGGTTGTGGACAGTCTGGACGGGGAGGGGTATAGTGGACAGTCTGGACGGGGAGGGGGTTTAGTGGACAGTCTGGAGGGGGGGGGGTTAGTGGACAGTCTGGACGAGGGGTTTAGTGGACAGTCTGGACGTGGGGGTTTAGTGGACAGTCTGGACGGGAGGGTTTAGTGTACAGTCTTGGGGGGGGGTTTGTGGACAGTCTGGACGGGGAGGGGTTTAGTGGAGAGTCTGGACTGGGGGGGGGTTAGTGGACAGTCTGGACGGGGGGGGGTTGTGGACAGTCTGGACGGGGAGGGGTTTAGTGGACAGTCTGGACTCTGGACGGGGGGGGGGGTTAGTGGACAGTCTCGAGGGGGGTGGTTTAGTGGACAGTGTGGACGGGAGGGGTTTAGTGGACAGTCTGGACGGAGGGGGGGGGTTATTGGACAGTCTGGGCGAGGGGGAGGTTTAGTGGACAGTCTGGACGGGGGGGGTTTAGTGGAGAGTCTGGACGGGGGAAGGGGGTTTAGTGGACAGTCTGGACGGGGAGGGGGGGTTAGTGGATAGTCTGGACGGGGGGGAGGTTTAGTGGATTGTTTGGACGGGGGGTTTAGTGGACAGTCTGGACGGGGGAAAAGGGTTTAGTGGACAGTCTGGACGGTGGGGGGGGTTTAGTTGACAGTCTGGACGGGGGGGGGGGTTAGTGTACAGTCTGGACGGGGGGAGGTTAGTGGACAGTCTGGACGGGGGGAGGATTAGTGGACAGTCTGGACGGGGTTGGGGGTTAGTGGACAGTCTGGACGGGGTGGGGGGTTAGTGGACAGTTTGGACGTGGGGGTGTTTGGTGGACAGTGTGGAGGGGGGGGTTAGTGGACAGTCTGGAAGGGGGGAGGGTTAGTGGACAGTCTGGACTCGGGGGGGTTAGTGGACAGTCTGGACGGCTGGACGGGGGGGGGGGGGTTAGCGGACAGTCTGGACGGGGGGGGGGGGGTTAGTGGACAGTTTGGACGAGGGGTGGTTTAGTGGACAGTCTGGACGGGGGGGTTTAGTGGACAGTCTGGACGGGGGGGGTTATTGAACAGTCCGGACGGAGGGGGGGGTTAGTGGACAGTCTGAACGGGGGGGGGGGTTTAGTGGACAGTCTGGACGGGGGGGTTAGTGGACAGTCTGGACGGGGGGTGGTTTAGTGGACAGTCTGGATGGGGGGGGGTTTAGTGGACAGTCTGGACGGGGTGGGGGGTTTACTGGACAGTCTGAACGGGGGGCGGGGTTTAGTGGACAGTCTGGACGGGGAGGGTTTTGTGGACAGTCTGGACGGGGAGGGGTTTAGTGGACAGTCTGGACGGGGGGGGGGGGTTAGTGGACAGTCTGGACGGGGTGGGGTTTAGTGGACAGTCTGGAAGGGGGGGTTTAGTGGACAGTCTGGACGGGGGGTTTAGTGGACAGTCTGGACGGGGGGGGGGGTTTGTGGACAGTCTGGACGTGGAGGGGTTTAGTGGACAGTCTGGACGTGGGGGGGGGGGTTAGTGGACAGTCTGGACATGGGGGGGTGTTTGTGGACAGTCTGGACGGGGAGGGGTTTAGTGGACAGTCTGGACGGGGGGGGTTAGTGGACAGTCTCGACGGGGGTGGTTTAGTGGACAGTCTGGAAGGGGAGGGATTTAGTGGACAGTCTGGACGGGGGGGGGGGTTAGTGGACAGTCTGGAAGGGGGGGGGAGGTTTAGTGGACAGTCTGGACGGGGGGGGGGGGTTAGTGGACAGTCTGGACGGGGGAAGGGGGTTTAGTGGACAGTCTGGACGGGGAGGGGGGGTTAGTGGAACGTCTGGACGGGGGGGAGGTTAAGTGGATTGTCTGGACAGGGAGGTTTAGTGGACAGTCTGGACGGAGGAAGGGGGTTTAGTGGACAGTCTGGACGGTGGGGGGGTTAGTGGACAGTCTGGACTGGGGGGGGGGTTAGCGGACAGTCTGGACGGGGGGGGGGGTTAGTGGACAGTCTGGACGGGGGGGGGTTTAGTGGACAGTCTGGAGGGGGGGTTAGTGGACAGTCTGGACGGGGTAAGGATTAGTGGACAGTCAGGACGGGGGGGGGGGAGGTTTAGTGGACAGTCTGGACGGGGTGGGGACTTAGTGGACAGTCTGGACGGGGGGGGGGGTGTTTGGTGGACAGTGTGGAGGGGGGGGTTAGTGGACAGTCTCGACGGGGGTGGTTTAGTGGACAGTCTGGAAGGGGAGGGATTTAGTGGACAGTCTGGACGGGGGGGGGGTTAGTGGACAGTCTGGAAGGGGGGGGAGGTTTAGTGGACAGTCTGGACGGGGGGGGGGTTTAGTGGACAGTCTGGACGGGGGAAGGGGGTTTAGTGGACAGTCTGGACGGGGAGGGGGGGTTAGTGGAACGTCTGGACGGGGGGGAGGTTAAGTGGATTGTCTGGACAGGGAGGTTTAGTGGACAGTCTGGACGGAGGAAGGGGGTTTAGTGGACAGTCTGGACGGTGGGGGGGTTTAGTGGACAGTCTGGACGGGGGGGGGGGGTTAGTGGACAGTCTGGACTGGGGGGGGTTAGTGGACAGTCTGGACGGGGGGGGGGTTAGTGGACAGTCTGGACGGGGGGGTGGGTTTAGTGGACAGTCTGGTGGGGGGGGGTTATTGGACAGTCTGGACGGGGTGAGGATTAGTGGACAGTCAGGACGGGGGGGGGGAGGTTTAGAGGACAGTCTGGACGGGGTGGGGGCTTAGTGGACAGTCTTTACGGGGGGGTGTTTGGTGGACAGTGTGGAGGGGGGGGGGTTAGTGGACAGTCTGGACGGGGGGAGGGTTAGTGGACAGTCTGGACTCTGGGGGGTTAGTGGACAGTCTGGACGGGGGGGGGGGGTTAGTGGACAGTCTGGACGGGGGGGGGGTTAGTGGACAGTTTGGACGGGGGGTGGTTTAGTGGACAGTCTGGACGGGGGGGTTTAGTGGACAGTCTGGACGGGGAGGGGTTTAGTGGACAGTCTGGACGGGGGGGGGGGTTTAGCGGACAGTCTGGACGGGGGGGGGGTTTAGTGGACAGTCTGAACGGGGGGGTTTAGTGGACAGTCTGGACGGGGGGGTTTGTTGGACAGTCTGGACGGGGGGGGGGTTTGTGGACAGTCTGGACGGGGAGGGGTTTAGTGGACAGTCTGGACGTTGGGGGGTTAGTGGACAGTCTGGACGGGGGGGGGGGTTTGTGGACAGTCTGGACGGGGAGGGGTTTAGTGGACAGTCTGGACGGGGGGGGGGGTTTAGTGGACAGTCTCGACGGGGGGTGTTTAGTGGACAGTCTGGACGGGGGGGGGTTTAGTGGACAGTCTGGACGGGGGAAGGGGGTTTAGTGGACAGTCTGGACGGGGAGGGGGGATTAGTGGACAGTTTGGACGGGGGGGAGGTTTAATGGAGAGTCTGGACGGGGGGGGGGGGTTAGTGGACAGTCTGGACGGGGGAAGGGGGTTTAGTGGACAGTCTGGACGGTGGGGGGGTTTAGTGGACAGTCTGGACGGGGGGGGGTTAGTGGACAGTCTGGACAGGGGGGGGTTAGTAGACAGTCTGGACGAAGGGGGGGAGTTAGTGGACAGTCTGGACGGGGGGGGAGGTTTAGTGAACAGTCTGGAGGGGGGGGGGTTAGTGGACAGTCTTGACGGGGGGAGGATTAGTGGACAGTCAGGACGGGGAGGGAGGTTTAGTGGTGGACAGTCTGGACGGGGGGGGGGGGGTTAGTGGACAGTTTGGACGGGGGGTGGTTTAGTGGACAGTTTGGACGGGGGGGTTTAGTGGACAGTCTGGACGGAGGGGGTTATTGAACAGTCTGGACGGAGGGGGGGGTTAGTGGACAGTCTGAACGGGGGGGGGTTTAGTGAACAGTCTGGACGGGGGGGGTTAGTGGACAGTCTGGACGGGGGGTGGTTTAGTGGACAGTCTGGATGGGGGGGGCTTTAGTGGACAGTCTGGACGGGGGGGGGGTTTAGTGGACAGTCTGAACGAGGGGTGGGGTTTAGTGGACAGTCTGGACGGGGAGGGTTTTGTGGACAGTTTGGACGGGGAGGGGTTTAGTGGACAGTCTGGACGGGGGGGGGGGTTTAGTGGACATTCTGGATGGGGGGGTTTAGTGGACAGTCTGGACGGGGGGTTTAGTGGACAGTCTGGACGGGGGGGGGGGTTTGTGGACAGTCTGGACGGGGAGCGGTTTAGTGGACAGTCTGGACGTGGGGGGGGGGGTTAGTGGACAGTCTGGACGGGGGGGGGTTGTGGACAGTCTGGACGGGGAGGGGTTTAGTGGACAGTCTGGACGGGGGAGGTTAGTGGACAGTCTCGACGGGGGTGGTTTAGTGGACAGTCTGGACGTGGAGGGGTTTAGTGGACAGTCTGGACGGGGGGGAGGTTTAGTGGACAGTCTGGACGGGGGGGGGTTTAGTGGACAGTCTGGACGGGGGAAGGGGGTTTAGTGGACAGTCTGGACGGGGAGGGGGGGTTAGTGGACAGTCTGGACGGGGGGGAGGTTTAGTGGATTGCCTGGACAGGGAGGTTTAGTGGACAGTCTGGACGGAGGAAGGGGGTTTAGTGGACAGTCTGGACGGTGGGGGGGGGGTTTAGTGGACAGTCTGGACGGGGGGGAGGTTTAGTGGACAGTCTGGACGGGGGGGGGGTTTAGTGGACAGTCTGGACGGGGGAAGGGGGTTTAGTGGACAGTCTGGACGGGGAGGGGGGGTTAGTGGACAGTCTGGACGGGGGGGAGGTTTAGTGGATTGTCTGGACAGGGAGGTTTAGTGGACAGTCTGGACGGAGGAAGGGGGTTTAGTGGACAGTCTGGACGGTGGGGGGGTTAGTGGACAGTCTGGACTGGGGGGGGTTAGCGGAAAGTCTGGACGGGGGGGGGTTAGTGGACAGTCTGGACGGGGGGGGGGTTTAGTGGACAGTCTGGAGGGGGGGTTAGTGGACAGTCTGGACGGGGTAAGGATTAGTGGACAGTCAGGACGGGGGGGGAGGTTTAGTGGACAGTCTGGACGGGGTGGGGACTTAGTGGACAGTCTGGACGGGGGGGGGGGTGTTTGGTGGACAGTGTGGAGGGGGGGGTTAGTGGACAGTCTGGACGGGGGGAGGGTTAGTGGACAGTCTGGACTCGGGGGGGTTAGTGGACAGTCTGGACAGGGGGGGGTTAGTGGACAGTCTGGACGGGGGGGGGCTTTAGTGGACAGTTTGGACGGGGAGTGGTTTAGTGGAGAGTCTGGACGGGGGGTTTAGTGGACAGTCTGGACGGGGGTGGGGTTAGTGAACAGTCTGGATGGAGGGGGGGGTTTAGTGGACAGTCTGGACGGGGTGGGGTTTAGTGGACAGTCTGGACGGGGGGGGGGTTTAGTGGACAGTCTGGACGGGGAGGGGGGTTTAGTGGACAGTCTGAACGGAGGGGTTTAGTGGACAGTCTGGACGGGGGGGTTTGTTGGACAGTCTGGACGGGGGGGGGGGGTTTGTAGACAGTCTGGACGGGGAGGGGATTAGTGGACAGTCTGGACGTTGGGGGGGTTAGTGGACAGTCTGGACGGGGGGGGGGTTTGTGGACAGTCTGGACGGGGAGGGGTTTAGTGGACAGTCTGGACGGGGGTGGGGGGTTAGTGGACAGTCTCGACGGGGGTGGTTTAGTGGACAGTCTGGACGGGGAGGGGTTTAGTGAACAGTCTGGAAGGGGGGGGATTAGTGGACAGTCTGGACGGGGGAAGGGGGGTTTAGTGAACAGTCTGGATGGGGGGGAGGTTTAATGGTGAGTCTGGACGGGGGGGGGGGGTTAGTGGACAGTCTGGACGGGGGAAGGGGGTTTAGTTGACAGTCTGGACGGTGGGGGGGTTTAGTGGACAGTCTGGACGGGGGGGGGGTTAGTGGACAGTCTGGACAGGGGGGGTTAGTGGACAGTCTGGACGAAGGGGGGAGTTAGTGGACAGTCTGGACGGAGGGGAGGTTTAGTGAACAGTCTGGACGGGGGGGGGGGGTTAGTGGACAGTCTGGACTGGGGGGGGTTAGTGGACAGTCTGGACGGGGGGGGGTTAGTGGACAGTCTGGAGGGGGGGGTTATTGGACAGTCTGGACGGGGTGAGGATTAGTGGACAGTCAGGACGGGGGGGGGGAGGTTTAGTGGACAGTCTGGACGGGGTGGGGGCTTAGTGGACAGTCTTTACGGGGGGGTGTTTGGTGGACAGTGTGGAGGGGGGGGGTTAGTGGACAGTCTGGACGGGGGGAGGGTTAGTGGACAGTCTGGACTCGGGGGGGTTAGTGGACAGTCTGGACGGGGGGGGGGTTAGTGGACAGTCTGGACGGGGGGGGTTAGTGGACAGTTTGGACGGGGGGTGGTTTAGTGGACAGTCTGGACGGGGGGGTTTAGTGGACAGTCTGGACGGGGAGGGGTTTAGTGGACAGTCTGGACGGGGGGGGGCGTTTAGCGGACAGTCTGGACGGGGGGGGGGTTTAGTGGACAGTCTGAACGGGGGGGTTTAGTGGACAGTCTGGACGGGTGGGGGGGGGTTTGTGGACAGTCTGGACGGGGAGGGGTTTAGTGGACATTCTGGACGTTGGGGGGTTAGTGGACAGTCTGGACGGGGGGGGGGTTTGTGGACAGTCTGGACGGGGAGGGGTTTAGTGGACAGTCTGGACGGGGAGGGGTTTAGTGGACAGTCTCGACGGGGGGTGTTTAGTGGACAGTCTGGACGGGGGGGGTTTAGTGGACAGTCTGGACGGTGGGGGGGTTTAGTGGACAGTCTGGACGGGGGGGGGTTAGTGGACAGTCTGGACGGGGGGGGGGTTAGTAGACAGTCTGGACGAAGGGGGGGAGTTAGTGGACAGTCTGGACGGGGGGGAGGTTTAGTGAACAGTCTGGAGGGGGGGGGGGTTAGTGGACAGTCTTGACGGGGGGAGGATTAGTGGACAGTCAGGACGGGGAGGGAGGTTTAGTGGTGGACAGTCTGGACGGGGGGGGGGGTTAGTGGACAGTTTGGACGGGGGGTGGTTTAGTGGACAGTCTGGACGGGGGGGGTTAGTGGACAGTCTGGACGGGGGGGGTTATTGAACAGTCTGGACGGAGGGGGGGGGTTAGTGGACAGTCTGAACGGGGGGGGGGGTTTAGTGGACAGTCTGGACGGGGGGTTTAGTGGACAGTCTGGACGGGGGGTGGTTTAGTGGACAGTCTGGATGGGGGGGGGGTTTAGTGGACAGTCTGGACGGGGGGGGGTTTAGTGGACAGTCTGAACGAGGGGTGGGGTTTAGTGGACAGTCTGGACGGGGAGGGTTTTGTGGACAGTTTGGACGGGGAGGGGTTTAGTGGACAGTCTGGACGGGGGGGGGGGGGGGTTTAGTGGACATTCTGGATGGAGGGGTTTAGTGGACAGTCTGGACGGGGGGTTTAGTGGACAGTCTGGACGGGGGGGGGGTTGTGGACAGTCTGGACGGGGAGCGGTTTAGTGGACAGTCTGGACGTGGGGGGGGGTTAGTGGACAGTCTGGACGGGGGGGGGTTGTGGACAGTCTGGACGGGGAGGGGTTTAGTGGACAGTCTGGACGGGGGGGGTTAGTGGACAGTCTCGACGGGGGTGGTTTAGTGGACAGTCTGGACGTGGAAAGGTTTAGTGGACAGTCTGGACGGGGGGGAGGTTTAGTGGACAGTCTGGACGGGGGGGGGGTTTAGTGGATAGTCTGGACGGGGGAAGGGGGTTTAGTGGACAGTCTGGACGGGGAGGGGGGGTTAGTGGACAGTCTGGACGGGGGGGAGGTTTAGTGGATTGCCTGGACAGGGAGGTTTAGTGGACAGTCTGGACGGAGGAAGGGGGTTTAGTGGACAGTCTGGACGGTGGGGGGGATTTAGTGGACAGTCTGGACGGGGGGGAGGTTTAGTGGACAGTCTGGACGGGGGGGGGGTTTAGTGGACAGTCTGGACGGGGGAAGGGGGTTTAGTGGACAGTCTGGACGGGGAGGGGGGGTTAGTGGACAGTCTGGACGGGGGGGAGGTTTAGTGGATTGTCTGGACAGGGAGGTTTAGTGGACAGTCTGGACGGAGGAAGGGGGTTTAGTGGACAGTCTGGACGGTGGGGGGGTTAGTGGACAGTCTGGACTGGGGGGGGGTTAGCGGACCGTCTGGACGGGGGGGGGGTTAGTGGACAGTCTGGACGGGGGGGGGGGGTTTAGTGGACAGTCTGGAGGGGGGGTTAGTGGACAGTCTGGACGGGGTAAGGATTAGTGGACAGTCAGGACGGGGGGGGGGGAGGTTTAGTGGACAGTCTGGACGGGGTGGGGACTTAGTGGACAGTCTGGACGGGGGGGGGGGTGTTTGGTGGACAGTGTGGAGGGGGGGGTTAGTGGACAGTCTGGACGGGGGGAGGGTTAGTGGACAGTCTAGACTCGGGGGGGTTAGTGGACAGTCTGGACAGGGGGGGGGTTAGTGGACAGTCTGGACGGGGGGGGGGCTTTAGTGGACAGTTTGGACGGGGGGTGGTTTAGTGGACAGTCTGGACGGGGGGTTTAGTGGACAGTCTGGACGGGGGTGGGGTTAGTGAACAGTCTGGACGGGGGGGGGGGGTGTTTAGTGGAAAATCTGAAGGGGGGGGTTAGTGGACAGTCTGGACGGGGGAGGGTTTAGTAGACAGTCGGGACGGAGGGGGGTTAGTGGACAGTCTGGACGGGGGGGGGGGAGGTTAGTGGACAGTCTGTGCGGGGGGGGGGAGGTTTAGTGGACAGTCTGGAGAGGGGGGTGTTTAGTGGACAGTCTGGACGGGAGGAGGTTTAGTGGACAGTCGGGACGGGGGTGGGGGGTTAGTGGACAGTCTGGACGGGGGGAGGTTTAGTGGAGAGTCTGGACGGGGGGAGGGTTAGTGGACAGTCTGGACGGGGGGGGTTAGTGGACAGTCTGGACGGGGGGGGGTTAGTGGACTGTCTGGACGGGGGGGGGGGTTTAGTGGACAGTCTGGACGGTGGGGGGGGTTTAGTGGACAGTCTGGACGGGGGGGAGGTTTAGTGGACAGTCTGGACGGGGGGGGGGGGGGTTTAGTGGACAGTCTGGACGGGGGAAGGGGGTTTAGTGGACAGTCTGGACGGGGTGGGGTTTAGTGGACAGTCTGGACGGGGGGGGGTTTAGTGGACAGTCTGGACGGGGAGGGGGGTTTAGTGGACAGTCTGAACGGAGGGGTTTAGTGGACAGTCTGGACGGGGGGGGTTTGTTGGACAGTCTGGACGGGGGGGGGGTTGTGGACAGTCTGGACGGGGAGGGGTTTAGAGGACAGTCTGGACGTTGGGGGGGTTAGTGGACAGTCTGGACGGGGGGGGTTTGTGGACAGTCTGGACGGGGGGGGGGGTTAGTGGACAGTCTCGACGGGGGTGGTTTAGTGGACAGTCTGGACGGGGAGGGGTTTAGTGAACAGTCTGGAAGGGGGGGGTTTAGTGGACAGTCTGGACGGGGGAAGGGGGTTTAGTGAACAGTCTGGACTTGGAGGGGGGTTAGTGGACAGTCTGGACGGGGGGGAGGTTTAATGGTGAGTCTGGACGGTTGGGGGGTTTAGTGGACAGTCTGGACGGGGGGGGGGTTAGTGGACAGTCTGGACAGGGGGGGTTAGTGGACAGTCTGGACGAAGGGGGGAGTTAGTGGACAGTCTGGACGGAGGGGAGGTTTAGTGAACAGTCTGGAGGGGGGGCTTAGTGGACAGTATTGACGGGGGGAGGATTAGTGGACAGTCAGGACGGGGAGGGAGGTTTCGTGGTGGACAGTCTGGACGGGGTGGGGGGTTAGTGAACAGTCTGGACGGGGGGGGGGGGGGTGTTTAGTGGAAAATCTGGAGGGGGGGGGTTAGTGGACAGTCTGGACGGGGGAGGGTTTAGTAGACAGTCGGGACGGAGGGGGGTTAGTGGACAGTCTGGACGGGGGGGGGGGGAGGTTAGTGGACAGTCTGGACGGGGGGGGGAGGTTTAGTGGACAGTCTGGAGAGGGGGGTGTTTAGTGGACAGTCTGGACGGGAGGAGGTTTAGTGGACAGTCGGGACGGGGGTGGGGGGTTAGTGGACAGTCTGGACGGGGGGAGGTTTAGTGGAGAGTCTGGACGGGGGGAGGGTTAGTGGACAGTCTGGACGGGGGGGGTTAGTGGACAGTCTGGACGGGGGGGGGGTTAGTGGACTGTCTGGACGGGGGGGGGTTTAGTGGACAGTCTGGACGGTGGGGGGGGTTTAGTGGACAGTCGGGACGGGGGGGAGGTTTAGTGGACAGTCTGGACGGGGGGGCGTTTAGTGGACAGTCTAGACGGGGGAAGGGGGTTTAGTGGACAGTCTGGACGGGGAGGGGGGGTTAGTGGACAGTCTGGACGGGGGGGAGGTTTAGTGGATTGTCTGGACAGGGAGGTTTAGTGGACAGTCTGGACGGAGGAAGGGGGTTTAGTGGACAGTCTGGACGGTGGGGGGTTAGTGGACAGTCTGGACTGGGGGGGGGGTTAGCGGACAGTCTGGACGGGGGGGGGTTAGTGGACAGTCTGGACGGGGGAGGGGGGTTTAGTGGACAGTCTGGAGGGGGGGTTAGTGGACAGTCTGGACGGGGTAAGGATTAGTGGACAGTCAGGACGGGGGGGGGGGGAGGTTTAGTGGACAGTCTGGACGGGGTGGGGACTTAGTGGACAGTCTGGACGGGGGGGGGGGTTGTTTGGTGGACAGTGTCGAGGGGGGGGTTAGTGGACAGTCTGGACGGGGGGAGGGTTAGTGGACAGTCTGGACTCGGGGGGGTTAGTGGACAGTCTGGACAGGGGGGGGTTAGTGGACAGTCTGGACGGGGGGGGGGCTTTCGTGGACAGTTTGGACGGGGGGTGGTTTAGTGGACAGTCTGGACGGGGGGTTTAGTGGACAGTCTGGACGGGGTGGGGTTTAGTGGACAGTCTGGACGGGGGGGGGTTGGTTTAGTGGACAGTCTGGACGGGGAGGGGGGTTTAGTGGACAGTCTGAACGGAAGGGTTTAGTGGACAGTCTGGACGGGGGGGTTTGTTGGACAGTCTGGATGGGGGGGGGTTTGTGGACAGTCTGGACGGGGAGGGGTTTAGTGGACAGTCTGGACGTTGGGGGGGTTAGTGGACAGTCTGGACGGGGGGGGGGTTTGTGGACAGTCTGGACGGGGAGGGGTTTAGTGGACAGTCTGGACGGGGGGGGGTTAGTGGACAGTCTCGACGGGGGTGGTTTAGTGGACAGTCTGGACGGGGAGAGGTTTAGTGAACAGTCTGGAAGGGGGGGTTTAGTGGACAGTCTGGACGGGGGAAGGGGGTTTAGTGAACAGTCTGGACTTGGAGGGGGGGGTTAGTGGACAGTCTGGACGGGGGGGAGGTTTAATGGTGAGTCTGGACGGGGGGGGGGTTAGTGGACAGTCTGGACGGGGGAAGGGGGTTTAGTTGACAGTCTGGACGGTGGGGGGGTTTAGTGGACAGTCTGGACGGGGGGGGGTTAGTGGACAGTCTGGACAGGGGGGGTTAGTGGACAGTCTGGACGAAGGGGGGAGTTAGTGGACAGTCTGGACGGAGGGGAGGTTTAGTGAACAGTCTGGAGGGGGGGGGTTTGTAGACAGTATTGACGGGGGGAGGATTAGTGGACAGTCAGGACGGGGAGGGAGGTTTCGTGGTGGACAGTCTGGACGGGGTGGGGGGTTAGTGAACAGTCTGGACGGGGGGGGGTGTTTAGTGGAAAATCTGGAGGGGGGGGGGTTAGTGGACAGTCTGGACGGGGGAGGGTTTAGTAGACAGTCGGGACGGAGGGGGGTTAGTGGACAGTCTGGACGGGGGGGGGGAGGTTAGTGGACAGTCTGGACGGGGGGGGGAGGTTTAGTGGACAGTCTGGAGAGGGGGGTGTTTAGTGGACAGTCTGGACGGGAGGAGGTTTAGTGGACAGTCGGGACGGGGGTGGGGGGTTAGTGGACAGTCTGGACGGGGGGAGGTTTAGTGGAGAGTCTGGACGGGGGGAGGGTTAGTGGACAGTCTGGACGGGGGGGGGGTTAGTGGACAGTCTGGACGGGGGGGGGGTTAGTGGACTGTCTGGACGGGGGGGGGTTTAGTGGACAGTCTGGAGGGGGGGGTTAGTGGACAGTCTGGACGGGGGGAGGATTAGTGGACAGTCTGGACGGGGGGGAGGTTTAGTGGACAGTCTGGACGGGTGGGTGTTTGGTGGACAGTCTGGAGGGGGGGGGGTTAGTAGACAGTCGGGACGGAGGGGGGTTAGTGGACAGTCTGGACGAGGGGGAGGTTTAGTGGACAGTCTGGACGGGGGGAGTTTAGTGGACAGTCTGGACGGGGGAAGGGGGTTTAGTGGACAGTCTGGACGGGGAGGGGGGGTTAGTGGATAGTCTGGACGGGGGGGGAGGTTTAGTGGATTGTTTGGACGGGGGGTTTAGTGGACAGTCTGGACGGTGGGGGGGTTTAGTGGACAGTCTGGACGGTGGGGGGGTTTAGTTGACAGTCTGGACGGGGGGGGGTTAGTGTACAGTCTGGACGGGGGGGGGTTAGTGGACAGTCTGGACGAGGCAAGGATTAGTGGACAGTCTGGACGGGGTGGGGGGTTAGTGGACAGTCTGGACGGGGTGGGGGGTTAGTGGACAGTTTGGACGGGGGGGGTGTTTGGTGGACAGTGTGGAGGGGGGGGGTTAGTGGACAGTCTGGACGGGGGGAGGGTTAGTGGACAGTCTGGACTCGGGGGGGTTAGTGGACAGTCTGGACGGGGGGGGGGGGTTAGTGGACAGTCTGGACGAGGGGGGGGGTTAGTGGACAGTTTGGACGAGGGGTGGTTTAGTGGACAGTCTGGACGGGGGGGTTTAGAGGACAGTCTGGACGGGGGGGGGTTATTGTACAGTCTGGACGGAGGGGGGGGGGGTTAGTGGACAGTCTGAACGGGGGGGGTTTAGTGGACAGTCTGGACGGGGGGGTTAGTGGACAGTCTGGACGGGGGGTGGTTTAGTGGACAGTCTGGATGGGGGGTGGGTTTAGTGGACAGTCTGGACGGGGGGTGTTTAGTGGACAGTCTGAACGGGGGGCGGGGTTTAGTGGACAGTCTAGACGGGGAGGGTTTTGTGGACAGTCTGGACGGGGAGGGGTTTAGTGGACAGTCTGGACGGGGGGGGGGGGGTTTAGTGGACAGTCTGGACGGGGGGTATAGTGGACAGTCTGGCCGGGGGGGGGGGTTTGTGGACAGTCTGGACGGGGAGGGGTTTAGTGGACAGTCTGGACGTGGGGGGGGGGGTTAGTGGACAGTCTGGACGGGGGGGGGTGTTTGTGGGCAGTCTGGACGGGGAGGGGTTTAGTGGACAGTCTGGACGGGGGGGGGGGTTAGTGGACAGTCTCGACGGGGGTGGTTTAGTGGACAGTCTGGAAGAGGAGGGGTTTAGTGGACAGTCTGGACGGGGGGGGGTTAGTGGACAGTCTGGACGGGGGGGGGGAGGTTTAGTGGACAGTCTGGACGGGGGGGGGTTTAGTGGACAGTCTGGACGGGGGAAGGGGGTTTAGTGGACAGTCTGGACGGGGAGGGGGGTTAGTGGACAGTCTGGACTGGGGGGAGGTTAAGTGGATTGTCTGGACAGGGAGGTTTAGTGGACAGTCTGGACGGGGGTGGGGTTAGTGAACAGTCTGGACGGAGGGGGGGAGGTTTAGTGGACAGTCTGGACGGGGAGGGGTTTAGTGGACAGTCTGGACGGGGGGGGGGTTTAGCGGACAGTCTGGACGGGGGGGGGGGTTTAATGGACAGTCTGAACTGGGGGGTTTAGTGGACAGTCTGGACGGGGGGGTTTGTTGGACAGTCTGGACGGGGGGGGGGGTTTGTGGACAGTCTGGACGGGGAGGGGTTTAGTGGACAGTCTGGACGTTGGGGGGGTTAGTAGACAGTCTGGATGGGGGGGTTTGTGGACAGTCTGGACGTGGAGGGGTTTAGTGGACAGTCTGGACGGGGGGGGGTTAGTGGACAGTCTCGACGGGGGTGGTTTAGTGGACAGTCTGGACGGGGAGGGGTTTAGTGGACAGTCTGGACGGGGGGGGGGGGTTTAGTGGACAGTCTGGACGGGGGAAGGGGGTTTAGTGGACAGTCTGGACGGGGAGGGGGGGTTAGTGGACAGTCTGGACGGGGGGGAGGTTTAATGGAGAGTCTGGACGGGGGGGGGGGTTAGTGGACAGTCTGGACGGGGGAAGGGGGTTTAGTGGACAGTCTGAACGGTGGGGGGGGGTTTAGTGGACAGTCTGGACGGGGGGGGTTAGTGGACAGTCTGGACAGGGGGGGGTTAGTGGACAGTCTGGACGAAGGGAGGGAGTTAGTGGACAGTCTGGACGGGGGGGAGGTTTAGTGAACAGTCTGGAGGGGGGGTTAGTGGACAGTCTTGACGGGGGGAGGATTAGTGGACAGTCGGGACGGAGGGGGGTTAGTGGACAGTCTGGACGGGGGGGGGGGAGTTTAGTGGACAGTCTGGACGGGGGGGGAGGTTTAGTGGACAGTCTGCAGAGGGGGGGTTTAGTGGACAGTCTGGACGGGGTGAGGTTTAGTGGACAGTCGGGACGGGGGTGGGGGGTTAGTGGACAGTCTGGACGGGGGGAGGTTTAGTGGAGAGTCTGGACGGGGGGAGGGTTAGTGGACAGTCTGGACGGGGGGGAGGGGTTAGTGGACAGTCTGGACGGGGGGGGGTTAGTGGACAGTCTGGACGGGGGGGGGGTTAGTGGACTGTCTGGACGGGGGGGGGGGTTTAGTGGACAGTCTGGAGGGGGGGGGGTTAGTGGACAGTCTGGACGGGGGGAGGATTAGTGGACAGTCAGGACGGGGGGGAGGTTTGGTGGACAGTCTGACGGGTGGGTGTTTGGTGGACAGTCTGGAGGGGGGGGGGGTTAGTGGACAGTCTGAACGGGGGGAGGGTTAGTAGACAGTCGGGACGGAGGGGGGTTAGTGGACAGTCTGGACGGGGGGGGGGTTAGTGGAGAGTCTGGAAGGGGGGGGGAGGTTTAGTGGACAGTCTGGAGGGGAGGGGTTAGTGGACAGTCTGGACGGGGGGAGGTTTAGTGGACAGTCGGGACGGGTGGGGGGGGGGTTAGTGGACAGTGTGGTCGGGGGGAGGTTTAGTGGACAGTCTGGACGGGGGGAGGGTTAGTGGACAGTCTGGACGGGCGGGAGGGTTAGTGGACAGTCTGGACGGGGGTAGGTTTAGTGGACAGTCTGGATGGGGGGGGTTAGTGGACAATCTGGACGGGGGGAGGGTTAGTGGACAGTCTGGACGGTGGGAGGTTTAGTGGACAGTCTGGACGGGGGGGGTTAGTGGACAATTTGGACGGTGGGGGGGGGGTTTAGTGGACAGTCTTGACGGGGGGGGGGAGGTTAGTAAACAGTTTGACGGTGGGGGGAGTTAGTGGACAGTCTGGACGAGGGGGATGTTAATGGACAGTCTGGACGGGGGGGAGGGTTAGTGGACAGTCTGGACGGGGGGGGTTAGTGGACAGTCTGGACGAGGGGGAGGTTTAGTGGACAGTCTGGACAGGGGGAGTTTAGTGGACAGTCTGGACGGGGGAAGGGGGTTTAGTGGACAGTCTGGACGGGGAGGGGGGGTTAGTGGATAGTCTGGACGGGGGGGGAGGTTTAGTGGATTGTTTGGACGGGGGGTTTAGTGGACAGTCTGGACGGGGGAAGGGGGTTTAGTGGACAGTCTGGACGGTGGGGGGGTTTAGTTGACAGTCTGGACGGGGGGGGGTTAGTGTACAGTCTGGACGGGGGGGGGTTAGTGGACAGTCTGGACGAGGCAAGGATTAGTGGACAGTCTGGACGGGGTGGGGGGTTAGTGGACAGTCTGGACGGGGTGGGGGGTTAGTGGACAGTTTGGACGGGGGGGTGTTTGGTGGACAGTGTGGAGGGGGGGGTTAGTGGACAGTCTGGACGGGGGGAGGGTTAGTGGACAGTCTGGACTCGGGGGGGTTAGTGGACAGTCTGGACGGGGGGGGGGTTAGTGGACAGTCTGGACGAGGGGGGGGGGGTTAGTGGACAGTTTGGACGAGGGGTGGTTTAGTGGACAGTCTGGACGGGGGGGTTTAGAGGACAGTCTGGACGGGGGGGGTTATTGTACAGTCTGGACGGAGGGGGGGGGGTTAGTGGACAGTCTGAACGGGGGGGGTTTAGTGGACAGTCTGGACGGGGGGGTTAGTGGACAGTCTGGACGGGGGGTGGTTTAGTGGACAGTCTGGATGGGGGGTGGGTTTAGTGGACAGTCTGGACGGGGGGGGGTTAGTGGACAGTCTGAACGGGGGGCGGGGTTTAGTGGACAGTCTAGACGGGGAGGGTTTTGTGGACAGTCTGGACGGGGAGGGGTTTAGTGGACAGTCTGGACGGGGGGGGGGTTTAGTGGACAGTCTGGACGGGGGGTATAGTGGACAGTCTGGACGGGGGGGGGGTTTGTGGACAGTCTGGACGGGGAGGGGTTTAGTGGACAGTCTGGACGTGGGGGGGGGGGGTTAGTGGACAGTCTGGACGGGGGGGGGTGTTTGTGGGCAGTCTGGACGGGGAGGGGTTTAGTGGACAGTCTGGACGGGGGGGGGGTTAGTGGACAGTCTCGACGGGGGTGGTTTAGTGGACAGTCTGGAAGAGGAGGGGTTTAGTGGACAGTCTGGACGGGGGGGGGTTAGTGGACAGTCTGGACGGGGGGGGGAGGTTTAGTGGACAGTCTGGACGGGGGGGGGGTTTAGTGGACAGTCTGGACGGGGGAAGGGGGTTTAGTGGACAGTCTGGACGGGGAGGGGGGTTAGTGGACAGTCTGGACTGGGGGGAGGTTAAGTGGATTGTCTGGACAGGGAGGTTTAGTGGACAGTCTGACAGTCTGGACGGAGGGGGGGAGGTTTAGTGGACAGTCTGGACGGGGAGGGGTTTAGTGGACAGTCTGGACGGGGGGGGGGGTTTAGCGGACAGTCTGGACGGGGGGGGGGGTTTAGTGGACAGTCTGAACTGGGGGGTTTAGTGGACAGTCTGGACGGGGGGGTTTGTTGGACAGTCTGGACGGGGGGGGGGTTTGTGGACAGTCTGGACGGGGAGGGGTTTAGTGGACAGTCTGGACGTTGGGGGGGTTAGTAGACAGTCTGGATGGGGGGGTTTGTGGACAGTCTGGACGGGGAGGGGTTTAGTGGACAGTCTGGACGGGGGGGGGGTTAGTGGACAGTCTCGACGGGGGTGGTTTAGTGGACAGTCTGGACGGGGAGGGGTTTAGTGGACAGTCTGGACGGGGGGGGGGGTTTAGTGGACAGTCTGGACGGGGGAAGGGGGTTTAGTGGACAGTCTGGACGGGGAGGGGGGGTTAGTGGACAGTCTGGACGGGGGGGAGGTTTAATGGAGAGTCTGGACGGGGGGGGGGTTAGTGGACAGTCTGGACGGGGGAAGGGGGTTTAGTGGACAGTCTGAACGGTGGGGGGGGTTTAGTGGACAGTCTGGACGGGGGGGGTTAGTGGACAGTCTGGACAGGGGGGGGTTAGTGGACAGTCTGGACGAAGGGAGGGAGTTAGTGGACAGTCTGGACGGGGGGGAGGTTTAGTGAACAGTCTGGAGGGGGGGGTTAGTGGACAGTCTTGACGGGGGGAGGATTAGTGGACAGTCGGGACGGAGGGGGGTTAGTGGACAGTCTGGACGGGGGGGGGGGGAGTTTAGTGGACAGTCTGGACGGGGGGGGAGGTTTAGTGGACAGTCTGGAGAGGGGGGGTTTAGTGGACAGTCTGGACGGGGTGAGGTTTAGTGGACAGTTGGGACGGGGGTGGGGGGTTAGTGGACAGTCTGGACGGGGGGAGGTTTAGTGGAGAGTCTGGACGGGGGGAGGGTTAGTGGACAGTCTGGACGGGGGGGAGGGGTTAGTGGACAGTCTGGACGGGGGGGGGTTAGTGGACAGTCTGGACGGGGGGGGGTTAGTGGACTGTCTGGACGGGGGGGGGGGTTTAGTGGACAGTCTGGAGGGGGGGGGGGTTAGTGGACAGTCTGGACGGGGGGAGGATTAGTGGACAGTCAGGACGGGGGGGAGGTTTGGTGGACAGTCTGACGGGTGGGTGTTTGGTGGACAGTCTGGAGGGGGGGGGGGGTTAGTGGACAGTCTGAACGGGGGGAGGGTTAGTAGACAGTCGGGACGGAGGGGGGTTAGTGGACAGTCTGGACGGGGGGGGGGGGGTTAGTGGAGAGTCTGGAAGGGGGGGGGAGGTTTAGTGGACAGTCTGGAGGGGAGGGGTTAGTGGACAGTCTGGACGGGGGGAGGTTTAGTGGACAGTCGGGACGGGTGGGGGGGGGGTTAGTGGACAGTGTGGTCGGGGGGAGGTTTAGTGGACAGTCTGGACGGGGGGAGGGTTAGTGGACAGTCTGGACGGGCGGGAGGGTTAGTGGACAGTCTGGACGGGGGTAGGTTTAGTGGACAGTCTGGATGGGGGGGGTTAGTGGACAATCTGGACGGGGGGAGGGTTAGTGGACAGTCTGGACGGTGGGAGGTTTAGTGGACAGTCTGGACGGGGGGGGTTAGTGGACAATTTGGACGGTGGGGGGGGGGTTTAGTGGACAGTCTTGACGGGGGGGGGAGGTTAGTAAACAGTTTGACGGTGGGGGGAGTTAGTGGACAGTCTGGACGAGGGGGATGTTAATGGACAGTCTGGACGGGGGGGAGGGTTAGTGGACAGTCTGGACGGGGGGGGTTAGTGGACAGTCTGGACGGGGGGGGAGGGTTAGTGGACAGTCTGGAAGGGGTGGGGATTATAGTGGACAGTCTGGACGGTGGGGGAGGGTTAGTGGACAGACTGGACGGGAGGGGGAGGTTTAGTGGACAGTCTGGACGGGGGGAGGGTTCGAGGACAGTCTGGACGGGAGGGAGGTTTAGTGGACAGTCTGGTCGGGGGGAGGGTTAGTGGACAGTCTTGACGGGGGGGGGGAGGGTTAGTGGACAGTCTGGACGGGGGGGGGGTGGAGGGTTAGTGGACAGTCTGGACGGGGGGGAGGGTTAGTGGACAGTCTGGACGGGGGGAGGGTTACTGGACAGTCTGGACGGGGGGGGAGGTTTAGTGGACAGTCTGGACGGGGGGAGGGTTAGTGGACAGTCTGGACGGGGTGAGGTTTAGTGGACAGTCTGGACGGGGGGAGGGTTAGTGGACAGTCGGGACGGTGGGGGGGGGTTTAGTGGACAGTCTGGACGGGGGTGGGGAGGTTTAGTGGACAGTCTGGAGGGGGGGTTAGTAGACAGTCTGAACGGGGGGAGGTTTAGTGGACAGTCTGGACTGGGGGGGGGTTAGAGGACAGTCTGGATGGGGGGATGGGAGTTTTAGTGGACAGTCTGGACGGGGTGGGGGTTAGTGGACAGTCAGGACGGGGGGGAGGGTTAGTGGACAGTCTGCACGGGGGTAGGTTTAGTGGACAGTCTGGACGGGGGGGGGTTAATGGACAGTTTGGACGGGGGTGGGGAGGTTTAGTGGACAGTCTTGACGGGGGGGGGAGGTTAGTAAACAGTTTGGATGGGGGGGGGTTAGTGGACAGTCTGGACGAGGGGGATGTTAATGGACAGTCTGGACGGGGGGGGGGGAGGGTTAATGGACAGTCTGGACTGGGGGGAGGGTTAGTGGACAGTCTGGACGGGGTGGGGGTTAGTGGACAGTCTGGACGGGGAGGGTTAGTGGACAGTCTGGCCGGGGGGGAGGGTTAGTGGACCGTCTTGACGGAGGGGGGGGGGTTATAGTGGACAGTCTGGACGGGGGGGGGGGAGGGTTAGTGGACAGTCTGGACGGAGGGGGAGGGTTAGTGGACAGTCTGGACGGGGGGAGGTTTAGTGGACAGTCTAGACGGGGGGAGGGTTAGAGGACTTTCTGGACGGGGGGGAGGTTTAGTGGACAGTCTGGACGGGGGAAGGGTTAGTGGACAGTCTGGACGGGGGGGAGGGTTAGTGGACAGTCTAGACGGGGGGAGGGAGGGTTAGTGGACAGTCTGGACGGGGGGTGGGGGAGGGTTAGTGGACAGTCTGGACTGGGGGGGAGGGTTAGTGGACAGTCTGGACGGGGGGAGGGTTAGTGAACAGTCTGGACGGAGGGGGGGTTAGTTGACAGTCTGGACGGGGGGGGGGGTTAGTGGACAGTCTGGACGGGGGTGAGGTTTAGTGTGACAGTCTGGAGGGGGGGGGTTAGTGGACAGTCTGTACGGGGGGAGGTTTAGTGGACAGTCTGGACGGGGGGGGTTAGTTGACAGTCTGGATGGGGGGAGGGGTTTAGAGGACAGTGTGGACGGGGGGGGGGGTTAGTGGACAGTCAGGACGGGGGGGGGGGTTAGTGGACAGTCAGGACGGGGGGGGGGGGTTTAGTGGACAGTCGGGACGGGGGGGGGGAGGTTTAGTGGACAGTCTGGACGGGGGGGGTGGTTTAGGGGGTCAGTCTGGACGGGGTGGTTAGTGGACAGTCTGGATGCGGGGGGGGGGGGGGTGTTAGTGGACAGTTTGGACAGGGGGGGGGGGTTAGTGGACAGTCTGGACAGAGGGGGGTTAGTGGACAGTCTGGAGGGGGGGGGGTTAGTGAACACTCTGGACGGGGCGTGTTGTAATCCACAAGTTAGTAGGAATTATTAGCTAGAGGATCATTACTACAACACTTAACGAATGCTGATTGGAAGTACATGTTAAGTAGACAGACTATGGATCACATATCTAAGAAAGGTCAATGGATTAAGACTGAAGCTGTTTAGCCAAATTAATAATTCCTGGAAAGAGGAATTATTCTTCGTCAGGCTTCTAGGATCAAGGTTACCGCACTAGGGATAAGGTTAATCGGATTATGCCTTCCTTGAGAGGCGTGGTGAAATGTTTGAGGCCATGGTTGGCTAAAGTCAGTCTGATTGTGGGAGTTGAACTGAGAAGTCCTCTGGATCTCCGTTTGCGGCAGCAGCGAAGTGTAGCAGACAGCTATGCGAGAACCTGATGTGATCTTAGTGACCAAGTTAAGTCTGCAGTATGTCAGTATTGAATGAAAGACTAACCGGGTGTGGAACGTTGTAGTAATCATTCCGTATTAGGGACTTAGGCGGAAGTTACGAGTGTGGGTGGTGATCGCGGAGGTCAAGTGGTCTATGGGTATTGGAAGTGTATTGACCTAATAGAGTATGTTAATAATTATAGTATTATTTGTCAGAGTCTATTCTTTGTAATTAAATGACAAAACCCGACGGCCTTTAAATACCTTCCATCTGCCCCATCATAGTGTTCCTGGTGTGATTGGTGAGGGAATGTTAGGGAATTGGTACACGACATATTTGGTGGCAGCGCAAACAGGTTTTGGAACACTGTGCGAGATGAAGGAAGTGTGTTTCTGGTTTAGTTGGTGAGGGAATGTTCGGGAAATGGTAGACGTCGGGTTGTGGTGAGAATGGTGGTTACTAGACGGAGGAAAGAAGGGTCAGGTGAGACCAGGTCAGAGGAGTTAGTTAATTAAAGGGACTAGGCCATTGTGGGGCACATGTGGGGTTTATTTATTTCTTTCCAGATTCCCGCAACGAGAGCCGGCTAAGAGGCAAGTCTGGACCACTGAAGCATCGGGATCCAAAACAAGTGCAGTATTCTTAGTGCGGATTATACAGTGTTCGTAGTGCGGATTATACAGTGTTCGTAGTGCGGATTATACAGTGTTTGTAGTGCGGATTATACAGTGTTCGTGGTGCGGATTATACAGCGTGGCGAGGTAAACTAGCGCGGGTGAATGTGGGCCAGCGTGGGCCATGTGCGGCCATGTGCGGGCCAAGCGATGGGTGGGCCAACCGAGCCGCACCTTGGAGCTTGTTTTATATCGTTGGTAAGGCGGAAATAGTGAGAAACCGTTGCTAAGGTGAAATTAAGCGTGAAAACTATGTAATTTAAAGTTAATTAAATTTCATGTAACGTGTAAATCGAATATTTTAAGGATAATGAAATATTACCTAAAGTACTGTGCGAGTTCCGGCGTTGTCAGGTGTAGATACAGAAAAATAGGCGCAGTGAATTATGGACGCCTTGGCATAGTGAGCGACGCATAATTTGCCGTCTGGGGTTCGCCGTCTAGTGTACCCTGGAGAGGGCCATGGAGATTTTTAGTGGGTGCAGGTAGCATTATGGAGAGTGTTACCGTGGGACACGGGGAGCGTGTCCCGTTAGTGGAGGTGTGTGGCGCCGGGAGTAGTGCATGGTTGTGTATTGGTGTTTGGACGCCAAGTGTAGTGCATGGTTGTGTATTGGCGTTTGTACGCCGGGGTGTGTAGTGTAATGCACGTGTAGTGGCTTATTAGACGCCAGTGTAATGCATAGTATTTACTGTAGTGAATTGTGCATGTTTTGACTGTTGATATTATGGATGTAGTATGGTGCATGACATTGTTGGCATTGTAGGGCCAAGGTGTAGCATGTGTAGCATAACTGGTTGTTGTAACACCGGGTGTATTGTAGACATTAGCGTGGAAGTATGTTAACGCATGTGGTAGTGTGTGGTGTTGAGGGCGTTGGTGACGCCGTGTGTGGTGTTGAGGGCGTTGGGGACGCCGTGTGTTGTGTTGAGGGCGTTGGGGACGCCGTGTGTTGTGTTGAGGGCGTTGGGGACGCCGTGTGTTGTGTTGAGGGCGTTGGGGACGCCGTGTGTTGTGTTGAGGGCGTTGGGGACGCCATTGGGTGGTGTAGTGTAGTGGCGTTTGGACGCCTGGTATAGAGTGTGGTGTTGTGGAGTATATGGTGGCGCAGGGGCGCCAGGTAGTGGTCGGTAAGGTGAGTATTGGCGTAGCATGGTCGGTGCGTTAGGACACAGGAAGTGGTTGTAGGGATGTGTGGTGTTATAATGAGGTCATCAGTGGTTGGGATGACCAGAGGAGATGGTGTGTTGGAGTGGGTAAGTCGTATGGATAAGATGAAATGTGGATAATTGCAGGAGTTGGTGGCTGCAGTAGGCGAGCCAATTCGATATATCTAGCAAGACTCATAAAAGACTAAAAAAAATGTCATTTTTTTCATTAAAATTTTCATTAATTAAGTCGGAGTGGATAAGTCTTATGGATAAGATTACAATGTAGAATTTCAAAATTTCAGGTGTTGGTGGTTGCAGTGGGCGAGCCAAGTAGATATACTAATTTCTCATTAATTAAGGTGAGAAGTCGAAGGACATCCTGATCACTAGGGGGGTGAAACAGGGTGACCCCCTGTCTCCATTTCTCTTCAACCTAATAATTGATGAGGCAATTACTAGGGCTAAAGACTTGGGGCTAGGGGTTGGTCTGGGCGGCGAAAAGGTATCAGCGCTGGCGTTCGCCGACGACCTGGTTGTGGCAGCGGAAACGGCTGCCGGACTACAGACACTCATAACCAGTATTTGCCGCACGCTGCGCGGCTCTGGTCTCAAAGTAAACGCCGCAAAATGCCGGACGCTGAGCATAGCGATTGATGCGCATCGAAAGACATGGCATGTCCCCACCAGGAAGGCATATTACGTCGGAGACGATGCGATCGGTACTATGAGTGTGGCGGACGAGTACAAGTACTTAGGGATACTGATCGGAGCCGGGGGCAGACACTTATCCTATGGTTCCCTGTTTGAGGACGGCCTGACCAACATCACCAAGGCGCCGCTCAAACCCCATCAGAGGTTATACCTACTAAAGCACCACCTAATCCCCAAGATGAATGACCGCCTTGTCCTCGGACACGTGGCTAAAACGGAGTTGGCGAGGTTGGACCGGCGGCTGCGACACGCCACTCGTGGCTGGCTGCGGCTGCCCCATGACACCCCTAACGCCTTTATCCACGCCGACGTCAAGGACGGTGGGCTAGGGATACCCGACTTTGCCACATCGATCCGGCTACAAAAGAACAAGCGGCTCGGGGCGCTGACTGGATCAGCGGACCCAGTGGTGGTGGCAGCGGCTCTCCTACCCGCATTCCAAGCGAGAATGCGCCGGTGGGTAGACCCGACCACGGCCGCTGGAACGCCATCCAGCAGGACGACCGAGTGCGCTAGAAGATGGAAGGCAAAACTGTACAGCATGGTCGACGGCGCCGGCCTCGCTTCCTCTTGTGAGGTCCCATCCTGTCACAAGTGGGTTGCGTCCGGCACCCGTTTGCTAAGCGGAGGAGATTTTGCCCACGCCATCCAAATTAGGGCAAACGCTGTAGCCACGCCGTCTAGGGCGGCTAGGGGTAGACCCGAGGCTTATGGTCTCTGTGACGCTTGTCGGAAACCAGGAACCCTGGGCCACATATCCCAGGCCTGCCATAAGACACACGGGGCTCGGGTGAAACGTCACGACGACATCACCCGGTTCGTAGCTGGCCGACTGCGGCAAAGAGGCTTTGAGGTGGAGCGCAAAGTCCGTATACCAGATGGAGGGACCTTCTGCAAGCCAGACATTATTGCTTGCAAAGGTGATGAGGCCTTCATATTAGACACCCAGGTCTCAGCTGATAACTTCCCACTCTCCCGTCCACATCAGAGCAAGTGCGACAAATACGGCACCCCCGAGATCCTGCAGAAGGTCCGGGAGTATACCGGTAAGCATACAGTATCCGCCTCCTCAATAACCCTTAATTGGAGGGGTGGATGGTGCAAGGAGAGTGCGCGTGGTCTACAAGGTATGGGTCTCACCAAGAGCGACCTCGAGATTTGCTCCGTGAAGGCCCTGACCTGGACATAATCTATATACAGAATATGGTCCAAGGCCACGTCAAGGGGCAGGCCTCCCTAGCCCCGGGATCACCGTGCACAGGGTGCATAAGGGTAACTATAGTCACGCTTAGGTGAACCGCAGCCAAGTCAGCTGGTAGCCAACTATCTAAGCAGTTTCGTCATCTGGAGCACCACTTCTCCTAATGGCATCTCACAAGAAGGTGGATGACCTGGCAGAGCCCACGAGTAGGTAAGGCGGCGACCGGAGGGACCCCATGCGCATACATGATAACCCTCCCGCTCCGGGGCCTAGTTAGGAGCATCCACTGTGTCTAGTTTTCCATGTATGCCGACGTCAAATCATCATCCCTGCCGATTGGGCGGCCTGCTGTTTTGGCCCTCAGCGTTTGTTTGTTCTTTTTAAATGTTATACTGTGCACCCCTACCTATGTGTGCTGTGTCCCATATAGAAAAAACCAACCACAAAAGAATTTTCCATTAATGTTTTTGTTTATTTTCAGGTTATTATTCTGTATTATTAGTATCATCTTAACTCTTGGGGGTGTGATGAGATCTGCCATATATGTTTATTTTAGTTTGTGTGTGTTAGGGTATTAGGTATGGTTAGGGGTCCGTCTCGCCATGCCCTGTGGCTGGGGGGATCGGGCTCCGAATCTACATGAAAACCCTATACCCCCCCCCCCCCGAAGTGGCAAGGGGAGTTAGGGGACAAAAAAAAAAAAAATATTCCAGGAATCTCACTAGAGGCGTGCCAGTGGCAGTATGATGCTTTAGTGACATAAGTTGGGAAATTATTTTAATGAGGTATTTATTGTGATAATGTATGTGTATGTATATACTGTATATTACCTCATCGGCACCATTATTGAGTGTTAGGCTTGAGAAGGTCCCCCGGGATCATGTCACAGAGCTTCAGGTAGAGTAGAAGGGAAGCCATGAGGCTACACTCAGTAATTCTAGAAAAAAAGGGGGGGAGGAAGTGAAGCGAACGTGACGTTATAGGCGAAATTCGCCCCCTGACATCAAAGCAGGGATAAGGGCCAGCTGCAATGGTATTGCAGCTACGCTCAGGCTATATACGGGGAGAGAGTAAGGAGCCGAGGGGGTTATGTAATAATGGGATCGAGCCAAGGGACTCCGAGGGAATATTTTGCAGGTACAGCGGTCGGGAAGGTGTGAATACAGGTGGACACACTCTGGGCAGATGGGCCTAGAGTAATGTGCTACAGCTGTGGTGAGCACAGCAAGGAAGGATGACCAGAGAGCTGTGAGGTATCTACAGCGTTATGGGATTGGTGCCCTGGAACGAGACGGCAGCACAGACCCGAGGGGACATGACCCTGGGGTAGGAATCTCCGTTGCTCTGGAGGCCAGGATCACGTTAGCTCAGAGCAACGATGGGACATTGACAACATTCACCAGGCTGGACAGCCTGGGTTTTGTCTGGGTCATGGAGGATCTATGACCTAGCAACCATGGGACACGAAGACAAGAGAAGTGATGCTGCCAATTGTGGAGGAGGCCAGTGAAACATTGTGTGATCATTGTAAGCCCTTATGTCAACAGTACAGGGCAAGATGTTAAATTATTATTAACTTGTTACTAAGGATGAAGAACTTTAGATATATATGTGTTGTGTATATATTAATGACTAGTGTCATTTCTGTTTAAGTGCCAGCATTCTGGTCCATGTAATTTTATGGTTATGTTTGTATGTAATTATATGTCAGCAGTTTAGGTATATGTGCATTGTTGGAGATGGGAAAAATTATTACAGACTATTTTACCTGCGCTATGATGTGAATATAATGTATATGTTGGAGAAGTGTTGTGAGTCATGTCGGGAAAAATTTAATTTATTTCATCGTGTGTATGATGAACTTATTGGATGATTTTTTAGTTGTACATATATGGCGGGTGCATCCTCCAGGTCCTTGCACTAATGGAACCATTGCAATGATGCATATAGGGACATATGCGTGTTTAAGGAGGGGAGTGGTGTTGTAATCCACAAGTTAGTAGGAATTATTAACTAGAGGATCATTACTACAACACTTAACGAATGATGATTGGAAGTACATGTTAAGTAGACAGACTATGGATCACATATCTAAGAAAGGTCAATGGATTAAGACCGAAGCTGTTTAGCCAAATTAATAATTCCTGGAAAGAGGAATTATTCTTCGTCAGGCTTCTAGGATCAAGGTTACCGCACTAGGGATAAGGTTAATCGGATTATGCCTTCCTTGAGAGGCGTGGTGAAATGTTTGAGGCCATGGTTGGCTAAAGTCAGTCTGATTGTGGGAGTTGAACTGAGAAGTCCTCTGGATCTCCGTTTGCGGCAGCAGCGAAGTGTAGCAGACAGCTATGCGAGAACCTGATGTGATCTTAGTGACCAAGTTAAGTCTGCAGTATGTGAGTATTGAATGAAAGACTAACTGGGTGTGGAACGTTGTAGTAATCATTCCGTATTAGGGACTTTGGCGGAAGTTACGAGTGTGGGTGGTGATCGCGGAGGTCAAGTGATCTATGGGTATTGGAAGTGTATTGACCTAATAGAGTATGTTAATTAATATTGTATTATTTGTCAGAGTCTATTCTTTGTAATTAAATGACAAAACCCGACAGCCTTTAAATACCTTCCATATGGTCACTCATTGTGCTCCAGTACAAACCTAGTGGTACGCCTCAAGGGTCTGGTGTGTGTAGGAGTACACGGTGGTAGTAACGGTTGCTGAGGCAAGGTGTTATGTGTTGGGTAATCGCTGTGTTCGGAATGAACCGGGGTTCAGCGTCACAACAGGGGGGTTAGTGGACAGTCTGGACAGGGGGGGAGGGGGGGGTTGTGGACAGTCTGGACAGGGGGGGGGGTTAGTGGACAGTCTGGACGGGGGGGGGGGTTGTGGACAGTCTGGACGGGGGGGGGGGTTTAGTGGACAGTCTGGACGGGGGTAGGTTTAGTGGACAGTCTGGATGGGGGGGTTAGTGGACAGTCTGGGCGGGGGGAGGTTTAGTGGACAGTCTCGATGGGGGGGGGAGGTTTACTGGACAGTCTGGAGGGGGGGGGGTTAGTGGACAGTCTAGACATGGGGGGAGGTTTAGTGGACAGTCTTGACGGGGGGGGAGGTTAGTAAACAGTCTGTACGGGGGGGGGGGGGGTTAGTGGACAGTCTGGACGAGGGGGATGTTAGTGGACAGTCTGGACGGGAGGGAGGGTTAGTGGACAGTCTTGACGGGGGGGGGGTTAGTGGACAGTCTGGACGGGGGGGGGAGGATTAGTGGACAGTCTGGACGGGGTGGGGGTTTAGTGGACAGTCTGGACGGGGAGGGTTAGTGGACAGTCTGGACGGGGGGGAGGGTAAGTGGACAGTCTTGACGTGGGGAGGGTTAGTGGACAGTCTGGACGGGGGGGGAGGGTTAGTGGACAGTCTGGACGGGGGGAAGGTTAGAGGACAGTCTGGACGGGGGGGAGGTTTAGTGAACAGTCTGGACGGGGGGAGGGTTAGTGGACAGTCTGGACGGGGGGGTGTTTGGTTGACAGTCTGGACGGGGGGGGGGTTTAGTGGACAGTCTGGAGGGGGGGTTTAGTGGACAGTCTGGACGGGGGGAGGATTAGTGGACAGTCAGGACGGGGCGGAGGTTTAGTGGACAGTCTGGACGGGGGGAGGGTTAGTGGACAGTCTGGACAGGGGGAGGGTTAGTGGACAGTCTGAACGGGGGGAGGTTTAGTGGACAGTCTGGACGGGGGGGGGTTAGTGGACAGTCTGGACGGGGGGAGGTTTAGTGGACAGTCTGGATGGGGGGGGGGTTAGTGGACAGTCTGGACGGGGGGAGGTTTAGTGGACAGTCTGGACGGGGGGGGGGGGGGTTAGTGGACAGTCTGGACAGGGGGAGGTTTAGTGGACAGTCTGGACAGGGGGGGGGGGTTAGTGGACAGTCTGGACGAGGGGGAGGGTTAGTAAACAGTCTGGGCGGGGGTAGGTTTAGTGGACAGTCTGGATGGGGGGGGGTTAGTGGACAGTCTGGACGGGGGTAGGTTTAGTGGACAGTCTGGATGGGGGGGTTAGTGGACAGTCAGGGCGGGGGGAGGTTTAGTGGACAGTCTCGATGGGGGGGGGGAGGTTTACTGGACAGTCTGGAGGGGGGGGGGTTAGTGGACAGTCTGGACATGGGGGGAGGTTTAGTGGACAGTCTTGACGGGGGGGGAGGTTAGTAAACAGTCTGTACGGGGGGGGGGTTAGTGGACAGTCTGGACGAGGGGGATGTTAGTGGACAGTCTGGACGGGGGGGAGGGTTAGTGGACAGTCTTGACGGGGGGGGGGGGGTTAGTGGACAGTCTGGACGGGGGGGGGGGAGGATTAGTGGACAGTCTGGACGGGGTGGGGGTTTAGTGGACAGTCTGGACGGGGAGGGTTAGTGGACAGTCTGGACGGGGGGGAGGGTTAGTGGACAGTCTTGACGTGGGGAGGGTTAGTGGACAGTCTGGACGGGGGGGGGGGAGGGTTAGTGGACAGTCTGGACGGGGGGAAGGTTAGAGGACAGTCTGGACGGGGGGGAGGTTTAGTGAACAGTCTGGACGGGGGGAGGGTTAGTGGACAGTCTGGACGGGGGGGTGTTTGGTTGACAGTCTGGACGGGGAGGGGGGGGTTTAGTGGACAGTCTGGAGGGGGGGGGGGGTTAGTGGACAGTCTGGACGGGGGGAGGATTAGTGGACAGTCAGGACGGGGCGGAGGTTTAGTGGACAGTCTGGACGGGGGGAGGGTTAGTGGACAGTCTGGACAGGGGGAGGGTTAGTGGACAGTCTGAACGGGGGGAGGTTTAGTGGACAGTCTGGACGGGGGGGTGGTTAGTGGACAGTCTGGATGGGGGGGGTTAGTGGACAGTCTGGACGGGGGGAGGTTTAGTGGACAGTCTGGACGGGGGGGGTTAGTGGACAGTCTGGACAGGGGGAGGTTTAGTGGACAGTCTGGACGGGGGGGGGTTAGTGGACAGTCTGGACGAGGGGGAGGGTTAGTAAACAGTCTGGGCGGAGGTAGGTTTAGTGGACAGTCTGGATGGGGGGGGGGGTTAGTGGACAGTCTGGACGGGGGGAGGTTTAGTGGACAGTCTCGACGGGGGGGGGGGAGGTTTAGTGGACAGTCTGGACGGGGGGGGGTTAGTGGACAGTCTGGACGTGGGGGGAGGTTTAGTGGACAGTCTTGACGGGGAGGGGAGGTTAGTAAACAGTCTGGACGGGGGGGGGTTAGTGGACAGTCTGGACGAGGGGGATGTTAGTGGACAGTCTGGACGGGGGGGAGGGTTAGTGGACAGTCTTGACGGGGGGGAGGGTTAGTGGACAGTCTGGACGGGGGGGGGAGGGTTAGTGGACAGTCTGGACGGGGTGGGGGTTTAGTGGACAGTCTGGACGGGGAGGGTTAGTGGACAGTCTGGACGGGGGGGAGGGTTAGTGGACAGTCTTGACGGGGGGAGGGTTAGTGGACAGTCTGGACGGGGGAGGGGGAGGGTTAGTGGACAGTCTGGACGGAGGGAAGGTTAGAGGACAGTCTGGACGGATGGGAGGGTTAGTGAACAGTCTGGACGGGGGGAGGGTTAGTGGACAGTCTGGACGGGGGGGAGGGTTAGTGGACAGTCTAGACGGGGGGGGAGGTTTAGTGAACAGTCTGGACGGGGGGAGGGTTAGTGGACAGTCTGGACGGGGGCGGGGAGGTTTAGTGGACAGTCTGGACGAGGGGAGGTTTAGTGGACAGTCTGGACGGGGGGGGGGGTTTAGTGGACAGTCTGGACGGGGGGGAGGTTTAGTGGACAGTCTTGACGGGGGGGGGGGTTAGTGGACAGTCTGGACGAGGGGAGGTTTAGTGGACAGTCTGTACGGGGGAGGGGGTTAGTGGACAGTCTGGACGAGGGGGGTTTAGTGGACAGTCTGGACGGGGGGGAGGTTTAGTGGACAGTCTTGACGGGGGGGGAGGTTTAGTGGACAGTCTAGACGGTGGGGGGGTTAGTGGACAGTCTGGACGGGGGGGGGTTTAGTGGACAGTCTGGACGGGGGGGGGGTGAGGTTTAGTGGACAGACTGGACGGGGGGGGGGGGGGGGGTTAGTGGACAGTCTGGACAGGGTGTACATGACGACAATCAAAAGTCTTGTCTCAAGCAGCAGTATTTCTGTGTTCTATTTATGCTTTAAAGCACCGGGTCGTTATGATAAATGGCCTTATACGGCACTGTGTCACGTGTGGACGTGGTCTGCAGGACGTGTGTGGACGTGGCCTGCATCACGTGTGTGGACGTGGCCTGCATCACGTGTGTGGACGTGGTCTGCAGGACGTGTGTGGACGTGGCCTGCATCACGTGTGTGGACGTGGCCTGCATCACGTGTGTGGACGTGGTCTGCACGACGTGTGTGGACGTGGCCTGCATCACGTGTGTGGACGTGGTCTGCACGACGTGTGTGGACGTGGCCTGCATCACGTGTGTGGACGTGGTCTGCACGACGTGTGTGGACGTGGCCTGCATCACGTGTGTGGACGTGGTCTGCACGACGTGTGTGGACGTGGCCTGCATCACGTGTGTGGACGTGGTCTGCACGACGTGTGTAGACGTGGCCTGCATCACGTGTGTGGACGTGGTCTGCACGACGTGTGTGGACGTGGCCTGCATCACGTGTGTGGACGTGGCCTGCATCACGTGTGTGGACGTGGCCTGCATCACGTGTGTGGACGTGGCCTGCATCACGTGTGTGGACGTGGCCTGCATCACGTGTGTGGACGTGGCCTGCACCACGTGTGTGGACGTGGTCTGCACGACGTGTGTAGACGTGGCCTGCATCACGTGTGTGGACGTGGTCTGCACGACGTGTGTGGACGTGGCCTGCATCACGTGTGTGGACGTGGCCTGCATCACGTGTGTGGACGTGGCCTGCATCACGTGTGGACGTGGCCTGCACCACGTGTGGACGCGGCCTGCACCACGTGTGGACGTGGCCTGCACCACGTGTGGACGTGGCCTGCACCACGTGTGGACGTGACCTGCGTCACGTGTGGACGTGGCCTGCACCACGTGTGGACGTCGCCTGCACCACGTGTGGACGTCGCCTGCACCACGTGTGGACGCGGCCTGCACCACGTGTGGACGTGGCCTGCACCACGTGTGGACGTGGCCTGCACCACGTGTGGACGTGACCTGCGTCACGTGTGGACGTGGCCTGCACCACGTGTGGACGTCGCCTGCACCACGTGTGGACGTGGCCTGCACCATGTGTGGACGCGGCCTGCACCACGTGTGGACGTGGCCTGCACCACGTGTGGACGTGACCTGCGTCACGTGTGGACGTGGCCTGCACCATATGTGGACGCGGCCTGCACCACGTGTGGACGTGGCCTGCACCATGTGTGGACGTGGCCTGCACCACGTGTGGACGTGGCCTGCACCACGTGTGGACGTGACCTGCGTCACGTGTGGACGTGGCCTGCACCACGTGTGGACGTCGCCTGCACCACGTGTGGACGTGGCCTGCACCATGTGTGGACGCGGCCTACATACAAGAGTGGAACTGACCCCCATAAAACACACCACTAACCTAATGCCATAAATTAACCCAACAATAACATAACAATAACGACACACAGGTTAATGAGCCATAACTTCACACAATAACCACCTTCACTAAGCCCTCAGACCAGCTATTCCTGGCAATAATAATAATTATTCTAAAAAAAATAATACTCTGCAATTTCCTTGCAGTTGGTCAGTGAAGCATTAATGACATGATTGCTGGCTTCGTATTGTGCCACCGGGTTTAGTTTTCCGGCGGCCATTAAGCAAATTTGTTGGTGAGGGACTTGGGGTATGTAGCGGGTTGCAATTAGCAACAATCTGTCCTATTTCTGGCGGTGGTACTGGGTGGTGATGGCGGTCAATACCACAAACTTGTACTGACTGCAGTACAGGTTCGTGTCGGTCAATACTATTACTTGCTTACCATCCTGTTTACCATCCTGATCAGATGTAGACAGAATCTTGGTCAACAACAAAAACTGCTGATAATTTCTCAAACTTTGCAAAGTTTTTAATCCGGACCTTTTTCTTCCAATTTTCCTACTTACTCGTGAAAGCTTTCAGGGGAACAATAAATTGTATTGGTTTGTATTCCATCCTTGATGACTCAGTTTATTCAGCTGAATTTATTACTTATTTATTTGAAGACTCAGTTTATTCAGCTGCTAAATAGGCAAGACACGGGATCCACTCATCATTCAACCAGACAAACAAATTATTGGCTGAGGTTCCATCAACTTGAACCGCATAAAATAATTTTAGCTCATCTCAAAGCTCTACTACTCACTCGGACACATTTCCACTCGGCAGCCAGCGAGCATCTCTGTTGAAAAGAATGAAATGATGACCCTGAATCCATGTCAATGCGTAATTGCTTGAAGCGTCACGAGTTGAGAGCTCCTCCTTTGACAAAGTTCACAGTTAGAAATGTTTGATCCCCAACTTTTCCAAGTGGCGCTGGAAATGTTTTTGAGGCCAGCAGTGCCTGACGTTGGATCATAGAGTGAATGCCTCTCACTTTTGGTGCTCGTTTGTTAACACTATACTTGATATACAGATTTAGTCCCCAGACAGCTGGTGCTCCTCCTGTACAGCCTCCACACATATATTACCCTGGTGAAGAGTTTTACATTCAGATGAAACGTTTCCCAAAATATCTGAGGCCTTGGTAGTTGTTTCGTAACAACGCAAGAGAACCTTCTTTAAAATGAACCTGAGTAAAATCTTGCCAATACCAGCATCTAGCAACACGATGCAACAGCAACCGATTCATCAAATTGAATTAAAAATAAGCTAAATTCTGCAGACTTTATTTCCTGCACAAATCAATCCATGATATCCACGGCATGTCGCTCAATGTCCTTTGAACAATACTGTTTGATAGTGACAATTTTGCAAGTGTTTCTAAAGCCATTTCTACACCATTTCTGCCATTTTGAGAGCGGAAGATCTGTTTCTGGAACATTAATGAGGTTTTTTGCTTTAGTTTCACCAGAGTTACGAGTGCAGCCGCCTCAGTAACCGCGGGGGAATGTTCTTGTTGAGGCATCTTATTGAGAGCATTACTGAGACCTTCATAAAAGCTTTTGTTCTCAAACTATATCACTGCTCTATTTTAACTATATCACTGCTCTATTTTAACGATATCACTGCTCCAAACCATATCACTACTTCATTCTTACTATATCATTACTCAAACCATGTTACTAATCTCAACTGTATAAATAAAATATGACAAAACTTACAAATAAACGGCAGAGAGAAGATGGATGCAAATAAATAAGTTTATTTCTTAAAAATGAGTTCGGGTGGAAATAAAGTGGAGCTGCCTCGTACGGGGCATTCTATCGCCTCTATGACGCTATAAGGCAGACTTTACCTACTGAGCAAGACCCGAGCATCCGGCCCCACCTGGTGAGCACATCCGGCCTCCCAACCAAAGAGCTGTAACCAGGCAACACTGCTCTTAGTCCCCTGCCAACCGCAACATATTTCCCACCAAAAGTCGGTATAAACACACAGGCCAACGGGCAGGTACCAGTGCGCTCCTCCGGCCATCGCTAGCGGCTAAGGTGGTGTGTGAGAGTCCTTCGTGGCGCTTGTAAGTGCTTCGTGATCACCTCGGCAGGACGTACCCATGCCTCACGCCGCCACTCTCAGCCATGCCAGACGTACCCATGCCTCATGCCACCACTCTCAGCCAGACCAGGCGTACCCATGCCTCACGCCGCCACTCTCAGCCAGGCCAGGCATACCCATGCCTCACGCCGCCACTCTCAGCCAGGCCAGGCGTACCCATGCCTCACGCCGCCACTCTCAGCCAGGCCAGACGTACCCATGCCTCATGCCACCACTCTCAGCCAGGCCAGGCGTACCCATGCCTCACGCCGCCACTCTCAGCCAGGCCAGGCATACCCATGCCTCACGCCGCCACTCTCAGCCAGGCCAGGCATACCCATGCCTCACGCCGCCACTCTCAGCCAGGCCAGACGTACCCATGCCTCACGCCGCCACTCTCAGCCAGGCCAGACGTACCCATGCCTCACGCCGCCACTCTCAGCCAGGCCAGGCATACCCATGCCTCACGCCGCCACTCTCAGCCAGGGCAGGAAGGCACCGGCCTCTCAGTCTCACACTGTTCAGCCTGGTCGCTTCCTCTGGTGAGATTTTAGAAGCGAAAATGTCAAGATTTTCGAAGGAAATTTCATGTCTGTTGTATCTTCTTCCCAGAGTCTGATCAAGCTCAATATTTACGTTTTATTGTATTGGACTATGTCTATTTATATCTATAAAATAGAATGTGTGTTTACCTGTTGTTTGTATCTGTCTGTCTGTCCAAAGTAGTAGGAGGACAGATGTTTGGGGTTAGCCTGACACAGGTTTTGAAGATGATACAGGGACGGTATGTGAGTGTTATATGCCAGTCGGGGTCGGCTCCAGTGAAAAGCCCCAGGGGTTTTCCTTTCCTGGGGATTGGCCTTACGTGGGATACCACGTAAGGCCAATCGTGGGATACCACGTAAGGCCGAAACAAAGTCAAACCACAGCTTGTCTTCATTGAAGCCAAGACTTGGTGGTCCTCTACCCCAGCGGGGTTTAAACCTGGGGTATGCATGCCCCTTGGGGGAAAGTTATTCTTAGTGTGCTTGGCAAGGCCAGGAAGGATAACAAGCAAGCATTGCTTTGTGATTGTGAGATGACACTGTCCTACCACGTGTATCTGACATGTGCATGGGTCCAAGACCAGGCTGTTTCTCAGATGGTAACGACTCTCACCTGAGGTGATTGGTCCTTTTGCTATCCAGTGGGACTCGCCACACACGTGACTTACTGAGCTCACGTGTTGGCATTCATGAGATACATAAAGTTAATGGTTTTAAGGAAGAGTTTCTCTTTTGTCTGTTGCTTAATACTTCGACAGGTCCATATATATATATATATACATATATAAATATTATATATATATATATATACATATATAAATATTATATATATATATATATATATATATATATATATATATATATATATATATATATATATATATATATATATATATATATATATATATATATATATATGTCGTACCTAGTAGCCAGAACTCACTTTTCAGCCTACAATGCAAGGCCCGATTTGCCTAATAAGCCAAGTTTTCATGAAATAATGTATTTTCTCTAATTTTTTTCTTATGAAATGATAAAGCAACCCATTTCATTATGTAAGAGGTGAATTTATTTTTATTGGAGTTAAAATTAACGTAGATATATGACCGAACCTAACCAACCCTACCTAACCTAACCTAACCTATCTTTATAGGTTAGGTTAGGTTAGGTAGCCGAAAAAGTTAGGTTAGGTTAGGTTAGGTAGGTTAGGTAGTCGAAAAGCAACTAATTCATGAAAACTTGGCTTATTAGGCAAATCGGGCCTTGCATAGTAGGCTCAGAAGTGAGTTCTGGCTACTAGGTACGACATATATATATATATATATATATATATATATATATATATATATATATATATATATATATATATATATATATATATATATATATATATATATATATATATATATATATATATATATATATATATATATATATATATATATATATATATATATGCCTGAATTCTTTCAGATATATATTCTTTAGTTAAATCTTTCTTCGACACAGAGGGAACTATAGTGTAATTATTTATGAGGGTACGCAACAGATGGAGCTCCAGCCTTGCTTGGCGGTCAATCGGAAGTTAAAACAAAAATTATAAATATTAAAGTTGAAAATCATTTGCACTGCATGATACACAGACAAGCTTTAGCTTCTAAGAAACTACCTACTGCACTAAAGGTAGAGATTAATACTACAGTAAAGATGGTCAACTTCGCACTGGCAAGTGTTCTCAGTACAAGGTGGATGAGACTTTCGAACTCAGATTTAGATTTTGATCACCAAACATTCTTGCCGCACCCAGAGCTTCAAGCTATCTCAAGAAATGTTCTCAGAAGAGTTTTGGAACTATAAAACAAGCGAGATGAAGGAGTTCTTGAGCTGGAGCCCTGGAAACACAAACCGAAACTGTCTCTATTTTCCGCTTGTTACAACTTGTAATAAAGTTGTTACATCTTGGCTTAACGTGTTTATGACGTATTAGAACGTTGTTACAACTTGCTATATTGGTTGTTATAACTGGTAACGAGGTGTTAAAACTTGTTCGGACGTTATACCAACGTCGTAGTTTCGGTGTGTGTCTAGTGGGAGTGCCACGATGGATCCCAGGATGTAGCATGCGAAGTTGAGTGACCCAAAAAAGGGTTACTCATTTTTGTCTATATTGTTGAAGTATTTACTCATCTCTATGTTCGCAAGAAGTCCTTGCAAGGGGCTGATGTTGCTGTCACTGACTTTGTTGATGAGCTGAAGAGTTTTCTAATGAAACTAGATCTGTGACACAGAGAGTTGAGGAAAGGAAACTTTGGCATGTTTGAGATACTTGAACCCATCACAACACACTTCGCAACAGATCCTTCACAACAGACCTTTCACAACAGATCTTACACAACAGATCCTTCACAACAGACCTTTCACATCAGATCTTACACAACAGATCCGTCACAACAGACACTTCATAACAGGCTCACAGAGTAAGACCATCTACATCCAGTTCCTCTAAGAACCAAATCATCTCATTAATTCCCCTTGCAGTTAAGGCCTTTGTAATTTGCTTAAGCAAGTTATGAGTTAGCTACAAAATTTTTTTACTTCGGTTTTACTGTAGTTTATGTTTAAAATATTGTCTATAGATAATTAATTACGTAGTTTTCGTACATATGAGAGCTGAACCCTGGAAAGAACATATAATTATTGTAAAACGTTCTGCTCAGATGGTACGTTTGTTGAAATATCAACAAATAATTAAATAACAAATGAAGAACTGCATAATGACCAAACCACATATCAGAACATGATGGAACGAAGACGTTTCGGCTCATCCTGGCTTAAATGACTATAATGAGCCAGAACAAACCGAAACGATAATTTATTACGTTTCTGAACAGTGGTTTGGTTACGATACCTGCAGCCGCGTTATTGTGACTCATCGTCTGCAATAGTGGTAATAACTCTTGATGTTAGAGTTTCCTCACAATCTCATTCCTGCTATCCTCCTCACTCACCTCATTCTTGCTCAAGCTCCTCATTCCTGCTCAAGCTCCTCATTCTTGATCAAGCTTCTCATTGCTGCGGTCACTAGCGGTATAGGTAAACAGCGAGTGTATCCAGGTGTGTCCTGCAGTGTAGACCCAACCACTGCAAGATGCAAGGCAGTGGAGCGCGGCCCGGCCAGGTTGCACATGGAGAATCCCTCACAAGACTCCTGGATTATCTTCCAGGGAAAAACAGAGTATTTTTAGTATTATAAGATCTTTTCTTGTGTGTCTCTCTCTATCTCCACTCCTCCGCCCTTCCTGAAATTCTATATATTTCTTCCTTTCACAGTTTCTCATTTTATTATCCCTCATTTTTATTTTTTACATCAACCTGTTTCCCGTTTTCTATTTATTGTGTATTTATATACATTTTTTTCTGTAATTGTTCTTATTATATTTATTCTTTTGAAGCTTTAGCTCCGTCGTGTCACCTTGTGGTGTTGTTTGTGGTGGTCGACGACGACGGCTTGTGTGGGTGGTGGACAGTAGTGCCCCACACACCTGTCGCTACACACCTGTCACTACACACCTGTCACTACACACCTGTCACTGCACACCTGTCACTGCACACCTGTCACTACACACCTGTCACTACACACCTGTCGCTGTTGTCGCTACCAACACTCTACAGGACCAGAGGCCCTATAGTTACCAACACTCTACAGGATCAGAGTCCCTATAGTTACCAACACTCTACAGGACCAGTGGCCCTATACTTACCAACACTCTACAGGACCAGAGGCCCAATAGATACCAACACTCTACAGGACCAGAGGCCCTATAGTTACCATCACTCTACAGGACCAGAGGCCCTATAGTTACCAACACTCTACAGGACCAGATGCCCTATAGTTACCATCACTCTACAGGACCAGATGCCCTATAGTTACCAACACTCTACAGGACCAGAGGCCCTATAGTTACCAACACTCTACAGGACCAGAGGCCCTATAGTTACCAACACTCTACAGGACCAGAGGCCCTATAGTTACCAACACTCTACAGGACCAGAGGCCCTATAGTTACCAACACTCTACAGGACCAGATGCCCTATAGTTACCAACACTCTACAGGACCAGTGGCCCTATACTTACCAACACTCTACAGGACCAGAGGCCCAATAGATACCAACACTCTACAGGACCAGATGCCCTATAGTTACCAACACTCTACAGGACCAGATGCCCTATAGTTACCAACACTCTATAGGATCAGTGGCCCTATACTTACCAACACTCTACAGGACCAGTGGCCCTATACTTACCAACACTCTACAGGACCAGAGGCCCAATAGATACCAACACTCTACAGGACCAGAGGCCCTATAGTTACCATCACTCTACAGGACCAGAGGCCCTATAGTTACCATTACTCTACAGGACCAGAGGCCCTATAGTTACCAACACTCTACAGGACCAGAGGCCCTATAGTTACCAACACTCTACAGGACCAGAGGCCCTATAGTTACCAACACTCTACAGGACCAGATGCCCTATAGTTACCAACACTCTACAGGACCAGAGGCCCTATAGTTACCAACACTCTACAGGACCAGAGGCCCTATAGTTACCAACACTCTACAGGACCAGATGCCCTATAGTTACCAACACTCTACAGGACCAGAGGCCCTATAGTTACCAACACTCTACAGGGCCAGATGCCCTATAGTTACCAACACTCTACAGGACCAGATGCCCTATAGTTACCAACACTCTACAGGACCAGATGCCCTATAGTTACCAACACTCTACAGGACCAGATGCCCTATAGTTACCAACACTCTACAGGACCAGATGCCCTATAGTTACCAACACTCTACAGGACCAGATGCCCTATAGTTACCAACACTCTACAGGACCAGATGCCCTATAGTTACCAACACTCTACAGGACCAGATGCCCTATAGTTACCAACACTCTACAGGACCAGATGCCCTATAGTTACCAACACTCTACAGGACCAGATGCCCTATAGTTACCAACACTCTACAGGACCAGAGGCTCTATTGTTACCAACACAAACAACAGGACTAATGATATTTAACCCAAAGATAACAAAGAAGGATAACTTCTACAGTCAAGGAGGATTCTACTGAATATTAAATCATCATAAACTCTGATCATAATACGCATTTATATATTATAGTGAAGTTCTTTATAAGTTATATTGGAATTTATCCTTATTGATTACAAAAAAATATAGAAAATATCACGGAAAAAAACATCTAAAACCTTCATATATATTAAATTATTCGTAGTTCAAAATTTAGACAATATTTTAAGCAAATTTGTTAACGTAATTTCCCTAATCTGACAACAATGTCAGATTAAAAGGCATTTTCAATCTCAATTTAAGTATATTTTATCTCAGTCACATGTATATATTAAGCAGGAACAAGTCATTGAACATTTTTTCAAAAAACTAAAAAGCAAAAACACGTTTCCTTTTATTTTTTACTCGCAAATGATAAAAGTTCTTTTCCTGCTCAGTTTCATATATAAAACTGGTAAGTTCACACTATATTGTCCTCAAGAGAGAGGAAATATCCTGCACAAGGCGGGGGTCCCGGACGTTATAACTGGATACAACGAACTCCTAAGACCGGAGCTCGTTAATGCCTAAAAGTTGTGCGAGGCCGTAAGTGAGAGGTCCAGACTCTTCTGCACGGTCACCTTCACTTAACTACGGGCTCACCATAGCCCGTGCTACTTGGAACTTTTTGTTCCGGGTAGCGAACCTTAAACAACAACAATAGTCAGCTTCACGGTTCTATAATGCCAGCAACGGTACACAGTTCTATAATGCCAGCAACGGTACACAGTTCTATAATGCCAGCAACAATACACGGTTCTATAATGCCAGCAACGATACACGGTTCTATAATGCCAGCAACGGTACACGGTTCTATAATGCCACCAACGATACAGGGTTCTATAATGCCAGCAACGATACACGGTTCTATAATGCCACCAACTATACAGGGTTCTATAATGCCACCAACGATACATGGTTCTATAATGCCACCAACGATACAGGGTTCTATAATGCCACCAACGATACAGGGTTCTATAATGCCACCAACTATACAGGGTTCTATAATGCCACCAACGATACACGATTCTATAATGCCAGCAACGCTACACGGTTCTATAATGCCAGCAACGATACACGGTTCTATAATGCCAGCTACGGTACACAGTTCTATAATGCCAGCAACGGTACACGGTTCTATAATGCCAGCAACGATACACGGTTCTATAATGCCAACAACGATATACGGTTCTATAATGCCAGCAACGATACACGGTTCTATAATGCCAGCAACGATACACGGTTCTATAATGCCAGCAACGATACACGGTTCTATAATGCCAGCAACGATACACAACATCAGTTATCATTGTGAAAATAAATTCTACACAAACTGTAATTCTATGATATCTCTGTTGCAATAATCCCGTTTAGGAAAAAAGTTAATTATTCATTAATTAAAATTTAATCATTGACTCGAGTTGGACCAAATGTATCACAACCAAATGTTGTACTAAAAGTATCACAACCAAATGTTGTACTAAAAGTATCACAACCAGATGCTGTACTAAAAGTATCACAACCAGATGTTGTACTAAAAGTATCACAACCAAATGTTGTACTAAAAGTATCACAACCAAATGTTGTACTAAAAGTATCACAACCAGATGTTGTACTAAGTCTGGGTAAAGAGAGTGGGAGGCCAGCATACAGGAGAGGAGAATACCAGAAGGTATGAGAGTTCCTGGACCGGATACAATGGGGACAGGAACTCAGAGGAGTACCCACCCAGGACATGATGAACTACGTAACGGACAAACTCAAAAGAAGCTAAGATGCAAAAGAAGCTCTGGATGCAAAAAGAAGAAAGAAATGGGCATGGTAGAAATATTGATAACACATAAATCACAATGTTTACAAAGAGACCAGAAATGAGTACACAGCAATTAGCAGAGTGGCAGAAAAAGAGTATGAGAATGGTCTTGCACATTAGGCTACGTCTGAACCACTGAGCCAGTTCAATATGAAAACACCATATTGAACTACATAACTGAATTTTCAGTCTTTCAAGAGAGGAACACTGAACTCCTCAAAGTTCATCCATGTGTTCCATTCCCATCTTTATTCAATATCAATGTCCACATGACATTCTTTCAACTTAAACAATAAAATATAATATTTTATATATTTACTGACAACAAGTAAATTTTGTATTTGCTGACATGTTTATATAAGAACTGACAACATTTTTCTAGAACCTCTTGTTCTAGGCACAGTGCAATTAATTCTCGTTACACAGTTTTACGTTAATTTTTTTTTTATATTTCTTTCCTCCAGAATTTTACTTACTAATTTCCTTTGTTTCAACATTTAAACACTATTTTTCCAGATTCACGTTCCTAGGTATTCAGAAGTATTACATTAACATTGAGCCAATATAATATTTACTTTTCCACAATTCTTCTTCAACATAGAAAAAAAATATCGACGATGATGTTAGAAGACTGACGTGTAGTTGATTGTAGTTCCAACGACCATCAATTGTTGGCTGTAGAAAATCCTGGACCTCTTGTACTTCATTCCAGTTTCCGCTGAAGGACAACAGACTGTCCGAGAACTGAGTGTTGAGTGACCAGCGACAGTCCGTGACTGGCCGCCGCTTGTGGGTTAACCTCGCTAAAAGGACTTGATTCATTACTCATCTCGTAGCCCCCAAGAGTCTCGATACAAGAGAGTGAACCAGCAACTGAACCACGGTAGTGCAGGACTTAAAAGCACAACTGTGTCTGGTGACGGAAGTATCTTCAGAGGGGCGTTGAGGTGTATGGCGTGTTGGCAGAACAAGTGGCTCCCAATCTTCAGTCACCATGGCTCACTTCATCTCAGGCGTTTCTTGAAGACACCAGACTACTGGACCGTGAACACCATTCGTGTATATCCTCGTACAGTTAACCATGGGCTGAGGGAGGTCATTTGGCACCCTACTATGATGAGTCAACTGTACTCTGTAGGGAGCCCGTGTCGGTCATCTGGTGACTGCCTCGTTCTGCTTGCATTACAATAGACAATGTAACCATTGCTCCAGAGACGAGAATAATTAGTGCTGCTACATGCTGGCTCCATCTCTGATCTCTCTACATTTACTTCCGGTCTGCTTGCACAAAAGCAGACCGGAAGTAGCAGACTGCTCTGTGCAGAGGAGCAGAGCAAATTCTTCCTATTTTAGGAAGAATTTCAGTTAGAATATATTTCAGTTTCGAGAGTGTTCATAAAACAACTTTTCGTAAAATAAATGATTAATTGAATGAAGTCTATTGTGTAGTGAATTTCCCACCCATTTATATTTTCCTTGTGTTTTATTGTTGAGTAAACTCCAGTGAACTTTACAAGCATCCCACCGCTGCCACCATTGTAACGGGGGCCAGCCTATAACCTTACTTAAACTGGTTAAATACTGGTCGTTATTATTAAAAAATCTTAATGTAACCTTCAGTCAACAACCCTCGTGACCTTGGCGTTTGATCACCGAGATATCACGACACGACGACGAGGACGGAGAACGCCGCCACCAACTGACTTCATAAAACCCACTGAATAATTCCCCCAATTGACGGTGAAGCAGGAAACCGTCAATTAGGCATAATCCCCGAAAGTGGCTCCCCCAATTATCCAAAAGGAGGGATGAGATTATTTTAAATTTGTGGAATTAACTAAGTTACAAACGGGATTATACTATTTTAAATAGATTGAGGGATGCTTGTTAAGTTCACTGGCGTTTGCTCAACAACAAAAAAAAACACAAGGAAAATATAAATGGGTGGGGAGGAAATTCACTACACAATAGACATCATTAAATTATTTATTTATTTAACGAAACGTTGTTATATGAACACTCCCGAAACTGAAATATATCTAACTTAAATTCTTCCTAAAATAGAGGCAATGGTATGGACTACAAAATATTGTGGCTTCTATAACTGCTCTCAAAACAAACAGATCTTTTTACCCTAAATAACACACGTTTGGCGATATGAAATGCCAGCCTACTGGCTGCCAGACTAGCAAGCATAGTTAATTGAAAAAGCTAATCTTATTCACTGGCCACCCCAGGTGATTGAATTCCTATTGAAACTGGTGGTAACTGTTGAGGTTCTTGAGCACGGCTATTTTAAATTACAATATTGAATAGCGACATGAAATTATAATTTATGAATTACCAACAGGGAAGATTGTGGTCTTCGTGGCCGCCTGACCTCCTTGACCCAAGGTGAGTCAAGGAGCCAGCCGAGCCAGGTCGATCTAGTCCACTATTCTAAATGACTTCAACTGTCTCTTTGACAACATACCAGACTGGATTTTCTAGATGAGAACTCTAAATTCATGTTAAACTAACATAAGTACTCAAACAAGATTGGTTATTACTACCGCTACTTTAATAACTGAATTCTCCTAAATTGATAAATTACGCTCACAGGAGACATGTGACAATATTGACTGGTCCCCTGCCCCCCCCCCCCCCCCTTCGGCTAATCGCTGGGGACAACCTCTTGTGACAACCCAACGTCTCTTTCCAGGCGATTAACAATACACAAACAACAGGGCTCCATCAAGGGACATATAATCTCTTCTCACAACCAAATCATCACCAGAGAAATATCGAAAACAACACAGAAATCATCGATAGATACAGCGATAGCAGGAGGCTCGACATCAGCGAGGCACCACACATCAAAAAGTCAACACCAGCAATCAACAGCTAATAACCGCATAACTACATTCTACCCACTTCAAGACTCCGAACCAACATAGAAGCAGCAAGAGAAAGTATGGGTCAATAGGCCCTCTGCCGTTACTTCCATTCTTATGTACCCACCTCACCCAATACTCACCACACCCAAAACATTTGAGTCATATCACCTCACCCAAAACGAATATAACAAAGATGTAGGTTAAATGTATCATACACAGTGTATCAAATGTATGATGTTAAGTGTAAACAAGTCTTTGAGAATGTAAGAAGCCCTTACGAAACGCTTTTAGGCGTCAAAATAAAAGAGAATTTTGGAGAGTTGATATTTCAATTACCCTCGGCAGTGAAGAAAAACGTAAGAAATATTGAGAAGATTCGTATAGAATGATTAACCTTACCTTTTCGGTCATATTCAACAACATATGATTACAAGAAAGACTGCTATCAAAATATACTAATATATATATATTTATATATGTGAGAAAACAATATTAAAGTACTGAATAAAAACATACATTGACGCAACTATTAGTCTAATAATTAGTTTAAACTTCCTCTGTACATATAATACGTATTACTCGCACATATTGTATTCTGTTATACGCACCGATTATGAAGTATTAATACAGGATTAAAGTTAATATGTGTCGAAGTGACGAGTAAAATCATGGACCAGTTAATACGTGAAAAATAATTAGCAGGTCTCTGATAGAGGTGTTTGACCGGTGTTTGATTGAAACGGCTGGCTTTGATATGTTTTATTTATTTTTTATGGTAATTGAGGATACAGAGTCGTTCTTCTGTGTGTGTGTGTACTCACCTAGTTGTGTTTGCGGGGGTTGAGCTCTGGCTCTTTGGTCCCGCCTCTCAACCGTCAATCAACAGGTGTATAGGTTCCTGAGCCTATTGGGCTCTATCATATCTACACTTGAAACTGTGTATGGAGTCAGCCTCCACCACATTACTTCCTAATGCATTCCATTTGTCAACCACTCTGACACTAAAAACGTTCTTTCTAATATCTCTGTGGCTCATTTGGGCACTCAGTTTCCACCTGTGTCCCCTAGTGCGTGTGCCCCTTGTGTTAAATTGCCTGTCTTTATCAACCCAGTCGATTCCCTTGAGAATCTTGAATGTGGTGATCATATCCCCCCTAATTCTTCTGTCTTCCAACGAAGTGAGGTTTAATTCCCGTAGTCTCCCCTCGTAGCTCATACCTCTCAGCTCGGGTACTAGTCTGGTGGCAAACCTTTGAACCTTTTCCTGTTTAGTCTTATGCTTGACTAGATATGGACTCCATGGTGGAGCCGCATACTCCAGGATTGGTCTGACATATGTGGTATTTAATGTTCTGAAAGAGTCCTTACACAAGTTTCTAAAGGCCGTTCTTATGTTAGCCAACCTGGCATATGCCGCTGATGTTATCCTCTTGATATGAGCTTCAGAGGACAGGTCTGGCGTGATATCAACCCCCAGGTCTTTCTCTCTCTCTGACTCTTGAAGTATTTCATCTCCCAAATGATACCTTGTATCTAATCTCCTGCTTCCTACCCTTATCTTCATTACATTACATTTGATTGGGTTAAACTCTAACAGCCATTTGTTCGACCATTCCTGCAGCTTGTCCAGTTCTTCTTAAAGCCTCAAGCTGTCCTCCTGTGTCTTAATCCTTCTCATAATTTTGGCGTCGTCAGCAAACATTGAGAGGAATGAGTCTATACCCTCTGGGAGATCATTTACGTATATCAGAAACAGGATAGGTCCAAGCACAGAGCCCTGTGGGACTCCACTGGTGACTTCACGCCATTCTGAGGTCTCACCCCTCACTGTAGCTCTCTGCTTCCTATTGCTTAGGTACTCCATAATCCACTGGAGCGCCCTACCAGTTTTTCCTGCCTGTTTCTCCAGCTTATGCATCAACCTTTTATGGGGTACTGTGTCAAAGGCTTTCCGACAGTCCAAAAAAATGCAGTCCGCCCATCCTTCTCTTTCTTGCTTAATCTTTGTCACCTGATCGTAGAATTCTATCAAGCCTGTAAGGCAAGATTTACCCTCTCTGAACCCATGTTGATGGGTTGTCACGAAGTCTCTTCTCTCCAGATGTGTTACTAGGTTTTTTCTCACAATCTTCTCCATCACCTTGCATGGTATACAAGTTAAGGACACTGGCCTGTAGTTCAGTGCCTCTTGTCTGTCACCCTTTTTGTATATTAGTACTACATTAGCAGTCTTCCATATTTCTGGTAGGTCTCCCGTTTCCAGTGACCTACTATACACTATGGAGAGTGGCAAGCAAAGTGCTCCTGCACACTCTTTCAATATCCATGGTGAGATTCCGTCCGGCCCAACAGCTTTTCTCACATCCAGCTCTAATAGGTGCTTCTTGACCTCATCTCTTGCAATTTCGAACCTTTCCAAGGTCACCTGGTTTGCTGCCACCTCTCCTAGCCCCGTGACTTCACCCTGTTCTATTGTAAAGACCTCCTGGAACCTTTTGTTGAGTTCTTCACACACCTCTTTGTCATTCTCTGTGTACCTGTCCTCGCCCACCCTATGTTTCATCACCTGTTCCTTCACTGTTGTCTTCCTCCTGATGTGACTGTGTAGTAGCTTTGGTTCAGTCTTGGCTTTATTAGCTATAACATTTTCATACCTTTTCTCAGCTGCTCTTCTCACACTAACATAAAGGTTCCTGGTTCTCTGGTATCTCTCTCTCTACTTTCTGGTGTTCTGTTATTACGGAAGTTCCTCCATGCCCTTTTGTTCAGCTCCTTTGCTTCCATACATTCCCCATTAAACCACGGATTCTTCCTTTACTTCTCTGTTTTTTCCTGCCGGGCTGGGACAAACCTGCTTACAGCCTCCTGACGTTTTTGGGTGACATAGTCCATCATGTCTTGTACAGACATGGTTCCGAGTTCTGTGTCCCAATGTATATCCCATAGGAATTTATTCATCTCCTCATAGTTTCCCTTTCGGTACGCCAGCCCTTTGTTTCCCAGTTCTTTTTTGGGGGTGATAATTCCTAGCTCAACCAGGTACTCAAAGCTCAATACACTATGATCACTCAATCCCAAGGGGGGTTCCAACTTAACTTCCCTTATATCCGACTCATTTAGGGTAAATATCAGATCAAGCAAGGCTGGTTCGTCCCCTCCTCTCATTCTTGTCGGTCCCTTGACGTGTTTACTTAGAAAGTTTCTTGTTGCCACATCCAGCAGCTGAGTTCTCCATGTGTCTGGGACTCCATGTGGGTCTCTGTTCCCCCAATCTATCTTCCCATGGTTGAAGTCTCCCATGATTAGTAGTCTGGATTCGTTCCGGCTAGCCACAGAAGCTGCTCTCTCTATTATATTGATGGTGGCCAATTTGTTTCTATCATATTTCTGTCTGGGTCTTCTGTCATTCGGTGGGGGGTTATATATGACTACTACTATAATTTTCTGTCCTCCAGTTGCTATGGTGCCTGATATGTAGTCACTGAAACCTTCACAGTTCTGAATTACCATCTCTTCGAAACTCCAACCTTCTCTTAGTAGCAAAGCTACACCACCTTCTCCTCTCCCTTCTCTCTCTTTCCTCACTACATAGTAGCCCTGTGGAAACACTGCGTTTGTTATAGTTTTTGTTAGCTTTGTTTCTGTGAGTGCTATTATTTCTGGGTTTTCTTCTAGTGTCCATTCTCCGAGTTCACGTGTTATATTTGTAATCCTATCTATGTTAGTGTACAATGCCTTGAAGCTCACTTTCTTCTGTTCATTTTCTTGTCTCTTTCTTGGCGAGCATTCTGCTGGTGTGGGAAGCTGTTCCGTGGGTGAGAAGATCTTTGAGGTGGTTTGCAGGGTCTCAGAGGATTTTGGGGTGGGGGGGGTGAGGGTTCAAGGGAAGGGGGGACAGGTAGGGTGTGGGTTAAGGAGATAGGGGGTACATATAGGATACGGGAGGAGGGATAAGGAGGGTATGGGCTGAAGGGGGGAGGGGAGACAGGGGGGGAAAGGTGGGAGGGGGGACATGACGGGAATGGGGAAGGCGTGACAGGGTCAGAATGGGGTGGGGGGGGGGGGAGGGAGGGTTGGTGGGGGCAGGTAGGGTGAGGGGAAGAGAGGGTTTCTATGCAGAGGGGGGTTGTGGTGTTGCCCTCCCCTCTGGTGTTGCTGGGATGCTGGTCTTGGGTTCCCCTCATGTCTCTAGGACTTTTGTGTTGGGGGGCTGTGATTTCCTGGTTTGCTCCTCTCTCCCTGCGCTTCCTCCTTGCCTCTGCTGCCCTGGCTCTCTCCTCCTTCGTCCTCTCCTTCTGCAGGAATACTTTTTTGTATCCCTCCACATGCTGCAGACGACTCTTTCGAGAATATCCTCCTTCGGGGTTTCATTTGTAAACACCACCTATACAAGTCGGTTTCTGTCCTTGTTGTACCAGCCCAACCTGAAAACCTTCTCAATGTTTTGTTCAGCCCCTTCCATCTGTAACCCCTTCAGTAGCCCATGTACTGACTCTCTATCCTTGCTATTCCTTTCTTGCCTGTTGGATCCTTCCTGTTCTTTGATGCCTACAACTACCACTGATCTTTTTTTCTCCAGCAGCTGAGTGGTGCACCTTGCTGCTTCCTGTGAGGTAGCAGCTTGCATGGCTACCTCCCTCAGGATTGATGATTGATTGATGAAGATTAAGCCACCCAAAAGGTGGCACGGGCATGAATAGCCCATAAGTGATGGCTCTCTTGAGCCATTACTAGTATCAAGAGCTGATACTGGAGATCTGTGGAGGCGCGACTGCACCCTGTGTGGCGGGAGATGTCTCCCGGACCAAATGGTGACCAAATGGTGACCTCCCTCACTGTGGCCATTGCTTCTGAGCTCTTTTTCAGTATGTCCGCAAATGTTTCAGGTACAGAGGCATTTCCTTCCAATGTAACATTCCCACCTTCCCTTTGGATGATAATCTAATGCTCGGTCTCTTTATTTTTCTCTGTGAGGGATTTGATCTCCTCCCTTGCTGATGTCAGCTCACTTTGCAGGTTGTTAATTGTAATCCTCATTTCATGCATCTCCCTCCTGAATTCCTCCAGAACTTGGGTTAACATTTCCTTCGTTTGATCACTCTGGCTGTTTCCTGTGTCCCTGTTGCGTCCTCCTGCCATTTTGCCCTTTGTCAAGAGAGAGAGAGCAAGAGAGAGAGAGAGCAAGAGAGAGAGAGAGAGCAAGAGAGCAAGAGAGAGAGAGCTAGAGAGAGAGAGAGAGCAAGAGAGAGAGAGAGAGAGAGCAAGAGAGCAAGAGAGAGAGAGCTAGAGAGAGAGAGAGAGCAAGAGAGAGAGAGAAAGAGAACAAGAGAGAGAGAGAGAAAGAGAACAAGAGAGAGAGAGAGAAAGAGAACAAGAGAGAAAGAGAACAAGAGAGAGAGAGCAAGAGAGAGAGCAAAAGAGAGAGAGAGAGAACAAAACAGAGAGAGCAAGAGAGAGAGAGAGAGAGAGAGCAAGAGAAAGAGAGAGAGAGAGAGAGAGAGAGAGAGAGAGAGAGAGAGAGAGAGAGAGAGAGAGAGAGAGAGAGAGAGAGAGAGAGAGAGAGAGAGAGAGAGAGAGAGAGAGAGAGAGAGAGAGAGAGAGAGAGAGAGAGAGAGAGAGAGAGAGAGAGCTAGAGAGAGAGAGAGAGAGAGAGAGAGAGAGAGAGAGAGAGAGAGAGAGAGAGAGAGAGAGAGAGAGAGAGAGAGAGAGAGAGAGAGAGAGAGAGAGAGAGAGAGAGAGAGAGAGAGAGAGAGAGAGAGAGAGAGAGAGAGAGAGAGAGAGAGAGAGAGAGAGAGAGCGAGAGAGAGAGAGAGAGAGAGAGAGAGAGAGAGAGAGAGAGAGAGAGAGAGAGAGAGAGAGAGAGAGAGAGAGAGAGAGAGAGAGAGAGAGAGAGAGAGAGAGAGAGAGAGAGAGAGAGAGAGAGAGAGAGAGAGAGAGAGAGAGAGAGAGAGAGAGAGAGAGAGCAAGAGAGAGAGAGTGTGTGTGTGTGTGTTCTTGTTCGTGTGTACGTTTGTGTGTGTAGTCACCTAATTGTGCTTGTGGTGGGGGGGGGTCGAGTTTCGGCTCTAAGGTCCCGCCTCTCAACTGTCAATCAACTGATGTACTGGTTCCTGAGCCTACTGGGCTCTATCATATCTACCTTTAAAATTGCGTATGGAGTCAGCCTCCACCACATCTCTGCCTAATGCATTCCATTTATTAACTACTTTGACACTGAAAAAGTTCTTTCTAGAGTCTTTATGGCTCATTTTCCTACTCAATTTTCACAGGTGTCCCCATGTGCGAGTACCACCTGACTGAAATAATCTCTCTTTATCTGCCCTGTCAGTTCCTTTGAGAATTTTGTATGTGGTAATCATGTCTTCCCGAACTCTTCTGTCGTCCAGTATCATGAGTTGCAATTCACGCAGCCTTTCCTCGTAACTCATACCTCGTAATTCTGGGACTAGTCTGGTAGCATACCTTTGAACCTTCTCCAACTTTGTATTATGCTTGACAAAGTATGTACTTCATGCCGTAGCTGCATATTCCAGAAGTGGTCTGACATATGTGGTATAAAAGGTTCTAAGTGATGCCTTACGCAAATTTCTTAAAGCAGTTCTGATATTAGCCAACCTCGTATACGTTACTGATGTATGATGTGGCCTTCTTGTGATGTTGGCTTCAGGAGACAGATTCGGCGTGATATCACCACCTAGGTCTGTTTCTCTGTCAGTTTCATGGAGGACGTCATCACCCATTTTGTTCCTTGTGTTTGGGCTCCTGCTTCCTTTATCTAGCTTCATTACTTTACATTTACTTGGGTTAAACTTTAGTAGCCATTTGTTGGACAATTTGTTCAGTTTGTCTAGGTCATCTTGTAGCCGCTTAATATCTTCCTCTGTCTTAATCCTCCTCATAATTTTCGCTTCATCAGTAAACATTGAGAGGAACGAGTCTATTCCCTCTGGGAGATCGTTTATATATATCAGAAACAGTATAGATCAGAGGACTGATCCCTGTGGGACTTCATTAGTGACGTCTCGCCACTCTGAGACCTCACCCCTCACAGTAACTCGCTGTCTTCTGTTGCTTAGGTACTCCCTTATCCAATGAAGTAGCTTCCCTTTTACTCCTGCCTGCATCTCCAGCTTGTGCACTAGTCCCATATATGGTGCTGTGGCAAAGGCTTTCTGGCAATCCTAAATATGAAGTATGTCAAACCTTCTCTTTCTTGCCTGATTTGTGTCATCTGGTCACAGTATTAAACACGTGAAGCAAGATTTACCATCCCTGAACTAATGCAGGTTAAGTGTTACAATGTTCTCTCTCTTTAGATGTTCTACTACTTTTTTTGCACAATCATCTCCATCACCTTGCAAGGTTTGCAAGTTAGGGGACCTTTACTGAGTACCTCACACCTACTTGTCCTTTGTAGTGAACCTATCTGCCTCTATCCTCAATTATATTCCTTCACTGTCGTTTTCATTTTCATGTGGCTGTGGAGCAATTATGTTGAGTCTTTGTCTTACTTGCTATGTCATGTTCGTACTGTCTCTCTGTCTCTCTTCTTACCCTCAGGTACTCCTTCCTGACCCTCTGGTATCTTCATCTCCTCTCTGGTGATCTGTTATTTCTATAGTTTCTCCACGTCCTTGTACCTAGTTGCTTATCAAGCTAACATCTCGGATTAAACATTGTTTCTTGTCTGCATTTCGTGTTTTTCCTTTACGACCGGGACAACCTTGTCTGCTGCCTCCACACACTTCTGCATGATGTATTGATGTACTCTATAACACCATCATGGCTCTATAACACCATCCTGGCTCTATAACACCATCATGGCTCTATAACACCATCATGGCTCTATAACACCATCATGGCACTAAAGCATCACTATGGCTCTATAACACCGCCATGGCACTATGACACCATCAGGGCTCTATAACTTCATGATGGCTCTATAACACCATCATGGCTCTATAACACCATGGCTCTATACCACCACCATGGCTCTATAACACCACCATGGCTCTATAACACCATTATGGCTCTATAACACCACTATGGCTCTATAACACCACCATGGCTCTATAACACCACCATGGCTCTATAACACCACCATGGCTCTATAACACCATCATGGCTCTATAACACCATCATGGCTCTATAACACCACCATGGCTCTATAACACCACCATGGCTCTATAACACCATCATTGCTCTATAACACCATCATGGCTCTATAACACCACCATGGCTCTATAACACCATCATAGCTCTATAACACCATCATTGCTTTATAACACCACCATGGCTCTATAACACCACCATGGCTCTATAACATCACCATGGCTCTATAACACCACCATGGCGCTATAACACCATCATGGCTCTATAACACCATGATGGCTCTATAACACCATCATGGCTCTATAACACCATGATGGCTCTATAAAGAGTTGACAAGAGCAACTCATGTATCCTGGGCCGCTTCCCTCTCAACGGGTAAACAGTGTTGCAGATAATGAACACTCTCGAGGTGTACTGTACACACTGTGTACTCACCAACTAGGGCAGTACACAGAGAGGTGTACTGTACACACTGTGTACTCAGCAACTGGGGCAGTACACAGAGAGGTGTACTGTACACACTGTGTACTCACCAACTAGGGCAGTACACAGAGAGGTGTACTGTACACACTGTGTACTCACCAACTAGGGCAGTACACAGAGAGGTGTACTGTACACACTGTGTACTCACCAACTAGGGCAGTACACAGAGAGGTGTACTGTACACACTGTGTACTCACCAACTAGGGCAGTACACAGAGAGGTGTACTGTACACACTGTGTACTCACCAACTAGGGCAGTACACAGAGAGGTGTACTGTACACACTGTGTACTCACCAACTAGGGCAGTACACAGAGAGGTGTACTGTACACACTGTGTACTCACCAACTAGGGCAGTACACAGTGTGTCAATATGGGTCATCACAAGCCTCTTGATCACATGTGGTGTGAGAGAGGAAGTTCATTTGGTATATATTTGTTTATATATATTTTATATCGTGACTCTGGTCTTGGTCTTCAGTTATATAAATACCTTTGAGTCCTGCATTAATTATAAAGATAATATATAACTTTCTTACTTAACGTTTTCCTAGTTACTGTTGTATTTTGTGGCATATATGTTCTACAAGTAATGGTTATGTTAAAAAAATGAAAGACTTGATGCGTAATTACCCAATTTGAGCCGTCCTCGTAAAGATGGGCTAATGCTTGTTAATCCATCAGCTGCACCTCTTCTTAATAAAACACTTTGCACTTTACTGGAAACAGATGACGATCTAACTTTCCTGGACCACTGTTTGGTGTGCCCAGCCACTTGGGTTAGACGGTAGAGCGACGGTCTCGCTTCATGCAGGTCGGTGTTCAATCCACCAGGTGGATTGAAATGGTGCCCAACCACCAAGTGGTTGGGCACCATTCCTTCCCGCCGTCCCATTCTCAAGTCCTTACCCTGAACCCTTCCCAGTGTTATATAGTCGTTGTGGCTTGGCGCTTTCCCATGATAACTCTCTGCCCTTCTTTGTTTACGTGATGGTGATGGGTCACAGAACCCCAGGATAGTGATGGGGCACAGAATCCCAGGATGGTGATGGGACACAGAACCCCAGGATGGTGATGGGGCACAAAACCCCAGGATGGTGATGGAGACACAGAACCCCAGGATGGTGATGGAGACACAGAACCCCAGGATGGTGATGGAGACACAGAACCCCAGGATGGTGATGGAGACACACAACCCCAGGATGGTGATGGAGACACAGAACCCCAGGATGGTGATGGAGACACAGAACCCCAGGATGGTGATGGAGACACAGAACCCCAGGATGGTGATGGAGACACACAACCCCAGGATGGTGATGGAGACACACAACCCCAGGATGGTGATGGAGACACAGAACCCCAGGATGGTGATGGAGACACACAACCCCAGGATGGTGATGGAGACACACAACCCCAGGATGGTGATGGAGACACAGAACCCCAGGATGGTGATGGAGACACAGAACCCCAGGATGGTGATGGAGACACAGAACCCCAGGATGGTGATGGAGACACACAACCCCAGGATGGTGATGGAGACACACAACCCCAGGATGGTGATGGAGACACAGAACCCCAGGATGGTGATGGAGACACACAACCCAGGATGGTGATGGAGACACAGAACCCCAGGATGGTAATGGGACACAGAACCCCAGGATGGTGATGGAGACACAGAACCCCAGGATGGTGATGGAGACACACAACCCCAGGATGGTGATGGAGACACACAACCCCAGGATGGTGATGGAGACACAGAACCCCAGGATGGTGATGGAGACACACAACCCAGGATGGTGATGGAGACACAGAACCCCAGGATGGTAATGGGACACAGAACCCCAGGATGGTGATGGAGACACAGAACCCCAGGATGGTGATGGAGACACAGAACCCCAGGATGGTGATGGAGACACAGAACCCCAGGATGGTGATGGAGACACAGAACCCCAGGATGGTGATGGAGACACAGAACCCCGGGATGGTGATGGGGCACAGAACCCCAGGATGGTGATGGAGACACTGAACCCCAGGATGGTGATGGAGACACAGAACCCCAGGATGGTGATGGAGACACAGAACCCCAGGATGGTGATGGGGCACAGAACCCCAGGATGGTGATGGGGCACAGAACCCCAGGATGGTGATGGAGACACAGAACCGCAGGATGGTGATGGAGACACAGAACTCCAGGATGGTGATGGAGACACAGAACCCCAGGATGGTGATGGGGCACAGAACCCCAGGAGGGTGATGGAGACACAGAACCCCAGGATGGTGATGGGGCACAGAACCCCAGGATGGTGATGAGGCACAGAACCCCAGGATGGTGATAGAGCCTATCACATGTTACACAGACATAGCCAGACTATGTCTGGGGTTGACAACAGTTTAATAACTATATGAGTCTTGCCCAAAGATGGGGCAAAGATAGTCAGCGTTGAGGATGAGTATAGCATGAGTATGGGTTATTACTCAGCTCTAACGTCCTGCTCACGTTAAAGACTAAATATTTACACTTTTACATATACACTACATATATCATTTATTTGAAGCGACTCTCTAAATAAACCAATAATTGCTTGCAAAAGTATTTTCTGATCACAAATCATTTGCTAATGACAACATTGATGCTGATTAGCACATATGTGTATACACAGACACCTCCCTCCTGTGCACACACATATACACACTCACACACACACATATACACACTCACACACACACACACACACACACACACACACACACACACACACACACACACACACACACACACACACACACACACACACACACACACACACACAAAACAACACATGTGTTTTGGGGGGACGTTGGCGGCTGAATGGACAGCACACTGGATACGTAGTCCTGAGGTTCGGGGTTCGATTCCCGGCGGAGGCGGAAAGGAATGGGCAAAGTTTTTACCATTACTCTATCCTGAGCTGCTTAAATCCTGGGCTGCTCAGGATAAATCCTTATCCTGCCCTCTTCCAATTGCTATATAGTCGAAATGGCTTGTCGCTTTCCTCTGATAGTTCCTTCCTTCTAAAGGACAAGTGTCTATCCACATTATTGTGAAATTACATACAACAATATCATAAGATGAGCCCAGTGCTGACCTCCACGGGTCGACTAGTTGTGTAAACAGTTCAACATCAAGAGCAAAAACAGAATCTGATGGTACAGTATCTACTACCTTACCAAGATGCTTCCTATTTAAACCAATATTACGCATTAATCTTTTGTAGATAAAAGGAGTAAAAATCAACTTAGAAGTATCTTTATGTGAGGCATGTGTGAATAAGGAGTCCACATCTACACAAGCCATAACAGATTGAGTACATTTAAGAGCACTAATATTTATATTTGTGTAAACATTTGTAAATATATAGGTATTTCTTACCATTCTGGTCTGCCTCTTGGGCACTGTACATCCTCGGTTATTAAGGACTACTAGTTGACTTTTCTCTACCACTCTGATACAGTCACTAAGGAAGCAGGTGAGTTCCAATGGCCAAATAATCTCTTTTGCTGTATGTAACAAGAGCCAAGACGCTGGTAACATATAGTAAGTGTCCAGGTCGTTAACATCTAACTTTCCTTGAACATAAGTATATAATCCTTCCATAATACTGGGGCTGCTTCTGTTGTCTGCGTAGTTCATCACAAATGGTGCCCGATGGTTCTTGCCCGAAACGCTGTGTGTATTAGTGGCTTTAGGCATAGTATGTACTTGCACTATCGAGAAATCCAACATTCTGATTGTTACGCAATTTGAATGTATTTACTTTTACTTGAATAAACATTTATATATTTAGGGTTATGTTGGGTAACTGCTCGTGGATACCGCAGCTAGACATCTCCGGTTGTTATTGGATAATTCAATGATCAGCAACTTATTATTACTTTTGATAGATGGTACAGTCAGGCGCAGACAATCACAGTGAGAGGGTGTGTTAGCCGGAGCTCCTGAGTGTAGTTATATTATCATAGCAATATGGAAGTTGTAGTGAAGGACCTAATGACTAGTTGGAGCTTTGAGAACAGAGTTGGACTCTCTACGGGAGGAGGTACGACACCTGAAACAACATCGAGAAGAAAAGAAGGAGGAGACCAGTAGTAAAAAGACCTCGTCTTGGAAAGTTGTAGAGGACAGGGGCCTTAAGAAGACCTTGATAAAGCCGTCTACAGACGCCCTAAGAACTTCTAATTCATTTGCCGTATTGGAGGACGAGTGCTGTGGTGAGACTGTGGATCACGCGAAAGGGAAAGCAACGAAGCACAGGCCCCTCAGAGTAAAGGAAGTACCTAAGCGAACTTTAGTTGTGGGAGATTTCCAGAAAAGGTATTTGAATAGAACGTTTTGTGCTAGAGATAGGGGGAACAGGTAAAGGGTTTGCTATCCCGGAGCTGGTATTGGCGATATTACAAATAACATGAATGATATTATGGCTGGAAATTGGAACAATCCCGTTATTTGCATTAGCACGGGAGGAAATGATGTTGGTCGAGTTAGGAGTGAGGAACTGATTCAGAGGTATAAAACAGCCATAGAATTAGTTAGAAGCAAGGGAGGAATCCCGATCATATGTGGCATTCTTCCAAGAAAGGGAGTGGGAAATGAATGGATGTCGAAGGCACTTGGTGTCAATTGCCGGCAGGAAAGATATTGCAAATCAAATGCAATATCTTTCATAGACAACTGGGAACACTTCTATGGAAGAAATTAAATGTATGCTCGGGATGGGGTGCATCTATCGAGGGCTGGGGTTGTTGTTGTTGCGAACTCGATGGAACCAGTGGTTAGAGGCGTTTGTTTGGGTTTAAACTGTTAGTAGATAGTGGTATGGGAATTGATAGGTAGGAAGGAGGTAATAAAAGTATGTGTTTGTTGGAGAAACAGATTGGCAAAATGATCAGGGAAAGAGAAGGGCCTCAAAATAACAATTCACTTAGGGGTATATTATACTAACACTAGAAGTCTAAGAAATAAAGTAAACGACTTAAATGCTCTTGTCTGCACAGAAAAAAATTGATATTATTGCACTTACCGAAACGTGAATGAATGTAGAAAAGAGAGAGCTATTAGCTGAATATCAAATATATGGATTTAAACTATTTCACACAGATAGATATATTAGACGAGGAGGGGGAGTAGCCATATATGTTAGGGACAATTTGAAATGTAGTCTCAAAGAGGGAATCAAAACTGAGCCACATACAGAAACTATTTAGCTAGAATTAAACGAAAAAGGAAATAATATTATAATAGGAGTTATATATTGGCCACCAAATTTAGACAGAATGGAAGCAAAGCATCTATGGGATGAAATATCTAGAGCATCTAGATCTAACAGTATTTATGTCACGGGTGACTTTAATTTTAGTGAAATAAACTGGGTGAACAAAACAGGGAATAGTGAAGCAGATTTTCTAGAATTAATTGACGATTGCTTTCTTACGCAACACATTAAGGAACCAACGCAGAGAAATAATATTTTAGATTTAGTGTTAACTAACAGGGAAACACAAATTAAGGACATCGAAATAGGGAGTGAGCTAGGGAACAGTGATCATAAAGAAATTAGATTTAGCATTGAATGGAATAGATCTGTAGGAGAAAATCCTGTTAAAGTGCTTGATTTTCGAAAAGTTGATTTCAATAGCCTAAGAAACTTTTTGGGTCAAATAGATTGGAAAGTCTTGGGTATGGGGTGTGGGCTGGTATTGGAGCTAGACGTGAACCCAGCGATAGGTGACATAAAAGGGGGTTTTCGATGAGGATTCAAAATATAACCTATTTAAAAACATTCTAAGCAAAGCCCAGGAATGTAGTATACCATATAAATTGAATAGATCGAATAGTAATGATCCAAAGTGGATAAAAAAGGATCTGAAGAACCTTATAGGTAAAAAGAGAGTGTGGTACAAAAGGATTAAGAATGGGGAAGTCAGTTTAGAACAGGAATTCGTACAACTGTTTAGAAATATTAAAAAAAGAGATAAGGAAAGCAAAAAGAAACTATGAAAATCGCATAGAGCAAGCAAAGACAAATCCTAAAGGGTTTTTCCAGTTATACCGGAAAAAGATTAGGGAAAGGATAGGTCCATTAAAAACTGAGACAACGTTAAATAACAGATAGTGATGAAGAGATGAGTAGTATTTTTAATAAATATTTTATATCTGTATTTACTAAGGAGGAGCGTAACAATATGTCTTCAGCCGAACAAGTCTATGTGGGTGGGGACGAGGACAGGTTGACTAGTTTAGCAGTTACCAGGGAGGATGTAATTAAACAAATAGTAAAACTCAAACCAAACAAATCCCCAGGGCCGGATGAAGTGTTTGCCAGGGTGCTTAAAGAATGTAAAGAAGAGCTTTGCGACCCAATGTCTACCATATTTAATAAATCAATAAATAGAGTTAGGCAGAGTGCCAGAGTTATGGAAAGTTGCTAATGTGATACCAGTTTTTATGAAAGGAGATAGATCACTTGCGTCAAACTATCGGCCAATTAGCCTAACGTATATTGTGGGAAAGTTACTCAAATCGATAATTGCAAATAAAATTCGTCTTCATCTTGAACAACATAAATTAATAATTGAGTCACAACATGGTTTTATAAATGGCCGTTCATTTATAACAAATTTGTAATCTTTTTATTCTAGCATAGTTGAGGCAGTTGATAGTGGTAAGGATTGTGATGCAGTGTACCTTGACTTTAGCAAAGCTTTTGATACAGTGCCACATGAAAGACTGATTAAAAAGATAGAGGCTCATGGTATTGGGGGTGCTATATTAAGCTGGATTAGGGCATGGCTATACCAAAGGAAACAGAGAATTAGAATAAATGGAGTCAAGTCAGAGTGGGAAAATGTTGTAAGTGGAGTGCCTCAAGGCTCTGTCCTGGGACCTCTGTTGTTTATAATATATATAAATGATTTAGATTCAGGTTTAAGTAGCAACATTTGTAAATTTGCCGATGATACAAAAATCGGTAGGGAAATTAATACGGAAGAAGACTATCACTTCAAGTTGATCTAAATAGGATTTTGAAATGGTCAAAGGATATGCAGATGCAGTTTAATGCTGATAAATCTAAAGTTCTGAGGCTAGGTTGTGTTAGCTGGAGCTCCGACTGTAGTAACATTATTATAGCAATAATGGAAGGATTAGTGAAGGAATTGATGAATCTAGTTGGAACTCTGAGAGCAGAGATGGATTGATTCCCTACGAGAGGTTCGACAGCTGAAACATCGGGAAGAAACGAAGGAGGAGACCAATATTAACAAGACCTCGTCGTGGAAAATCGTTAAGGACAGGGGTCTTAAGAAGACCTTGACAAGGCCGCCTACAGACGCCCTATGGACATCAAATTCATTTGCCGTGTTGGAAGACGAATGCTGTGGTGAGCCTGCAGTTCACACGAAACGGAAATCAACGAAGAGCAACGAAGCACAGGCCCCCCAAAGTGCTCAGAAAGTAAAAGGAGGTACCTAAACGAATTTTGGTTGTGGGAGAGTCTCAAGTGAGGTATTTAGACAGGACGTTTTGTGCCAGAGATAGGGGGAACAGGTTAAGGGTCTGCTATCCGGGAGCTGGAATTGGAGATATTGTTGACACCATGAAAGATATTATGACGGGAAATGGAAACAAACCCATTATTTGTATTAGTGCATGGGGGTAATGATGTTGGACGAGTTAGGAGTGAGGAACTGATAAAGAAATTTAACAAAGCCATAGAATTAGTTAGAAGCAAGGGAGAAATCCCGATCATATGTGGCATTCATCCAAGAAAGAGCGTTGGGAATGAATGGTTGTCGAGGGCACTTGGTGTCAATTGCCGGCTGGAAAGATATTGCAAATCAAATGTAATATCTTTCATAGACAACTGGGAACACTTCTATGGGAGAAATTAAATAGGTAAACCCCATCACGAGCATACATCGAGGGCTGGGGTTGTTGCTGTTGCGAACTCGTTGGAACCAGTGGTTAGAGGCGTTTGTTTGGGTTTAAACTGTTAGTAGATAGTGGTATGGGAATTGATAGGTAGGAAGGAGGTAATAAAAGTATGTGTTTGTTGGAGAAACAGATTGGCAAAATGATCAGGGAAAGAGAAGGGCCTCAAAATAACAATTCACTTAGGGTATATTACACTAACAGTATAAGTCTAAGAAACAAAATAAACGAGTTAAATGCTCTAGTCTGTACAGAAAAAATAAATATTATTGCACTTACCGTAACGTGTATGAATGTAGAAAATAGAGAACTATTAGCTGAATATCAAATAAATGGATTTAAACTATTTCACTCAGATAAATATATTAGACGAGGAAGAGGAGTAGCCATATATGTTAGGGACAATTTGAAATGTAGTCTCAAAGAGGGAATCAAAACTGAGCCACACACAGAAACTATTTGGATTGAATTAAACGAAAAAGGCAATAATATTATAATAGGAGTAATATATAGGCCACCAAATTAAGACAGATAGAAGCAAAGCATCTATGGGATGAAATATCTAGAGCATCTAGATCTAACAGTATTTATGTCATGGGTGACTTTGATTTTAGTGGAATAAACTGGTTGAACAAAACAGGGAATAATGAAGCAGAAGATTTTCTAGAATTAATTGATGATTGCTTTCTTACGCAACATATTAAGGAACCAACGCGGGGAAATAATAGTTTAGATTTAGTGTTAACTAACAGAGAAACACAAATTAAAGACATGGAAATAGGGAGTGAGCTAGGGAACAGTGATCATAAAGAAATCAGATTTAGCATAGAATGGAATAGATCTGTAGGAGAAAATTCTGTTAAAGTGCCTGATTTTCGAAAAGCTGATTTCAATAGCCAAGAATTTTTTTGGGTCAAATAGATTGGAAAGTCTTGGGGATGGGGTGTGGGCTAGACGTGAACCCAGCGACAGGTGACGGAAAAGGGGATTTCGATGTGGATTCAAAATATAACCTATTTAAAAACATTCTAAGCAAAGCCCAGGAATGTAGTATACCATATAAATTGATTAGATCGAATTCTAATGATCAAAAGTGGATAACAAAGGATCTGAAGAATCTTATAGGTAAAAAGAAAGCGTGGTACAAAAGGATTAAGAATGGGAAAGATAGTTTAGAACAGGAATTCGTACAACTGGTTAGAAATGTTAAAAACAAAGAGATTAAGAAAAGCAAAAAGAAACTACGAAGTTAGCATAGCAGGGCACGCGGAGACAAATCCAAAAGGTTTTGTCCAGTTATATCGAACGTTCATGTTTAACAAATTTGCTAACTTTTTATTCCGGCATAGTTGAGGCAGTTGATAGTGGTAAGGATTGTGATGTTGTGTACCTTGACTTTGGCAAAGCTTTTGATACAGTGCCACATGAAAGACTGACTAAAAAAATAGAGGCTTGTGGTATTGGTGGTGCTATATTAAGTTGGATTAGGGCATGGCTATTCCAAAGGAAACAGAGTTAGTATAAATGGGGTTAAGTCAGAGTGGGATAATGTTGTTATTGTGGAGTGCCTCAAGTCTCTGTCCTGGGACCTCTGTTGTTTATAATATATATAAATGATTTAAATTCAGGTTTGAGTAGCAACATCTGCAAATTTGCAGACGATACAAAAATCGGTAGGGAAATTAACACGGAAGAAGATTCACTATCACTTCAAGTTGATCTAAATAGGGTTTTGAAATGGTCAAAGGATTGGCAGATGCAGTTTAATGCTGATAAATGTAAAGTTCTGGGGCTAGGTAATGATGATAGAGTTACAAGATACGAGCTAGATGGTGTTGAGATTGCGAAGTCGGATTGCGAAAGGGATCTGGGAGTTATGATTAGTAAGAATTTAAAACAAAGGGATCAATGCATGAATGTTCGTAATAAGGCAAATAGGACTCTGGGATTTATTAATCGAAGTGTTAGTAACAAGACACCTGGTGTGGTTCTTCAGCTATATCTAGCTCTGGTTAGGCCCCATTTAGATTATGCAGCTCAGTTTTGGTCGCTGTACTATAGAATGGATATAAATTCACTTGAATGTGTCCAGCGTAGGATGACTAAGTTAATTCCCCTGTGACAGTAATCTCTTTCAAGAGAGATTTAGCTTGCCCTTTCCTACATCTCGTTTCTTCTTTACGTCTGCAACATCAAGATACCACATTCAAGAATATTATAGAAGTGGAATAACAGACGTCTCTACTAGGGGGGTAAATTCACTCCACACCCCCCTCCTCGCTGTGCCCGCACCACCCTCGTCGATCACCAAACTACCACTTCAAGCCAACTCTCTCCCCATTGGTGAATCAGCGACTTCATGCGACTCCAGCTCCATCTGCTCGTCTTGCACGAGCAGTTGGCCTCAGAAAATTCTTTGTGCTCTAGAGCTGACGCTTCTATCTAAGAATACGTCCTGTATACTAAATGGAGGTTTCAGCCAGCCACTATTCTCAGCACCATTTACAAATGTTTTTGTCTTGCTAATTGTAGAGTAACGAAACCATTATTTTATTTTATATTGTGTTTTTGTCTTTGTTTTGATCAGCACTGTACATAGCCAAGGGATTATCTTTATTTTGTTTCTGTTTGTTTAAAGTAAATTAAAGTTCATTATTTATAAAATTTATTTTGCATGTTTTTCCCTCTCACTTTACCACAGGATGACAACCGCCAAGCAGTCAACATTTTTTTTCTCTTTTTTTTTCTAATGTGATTGGCATTTCCACCAGCCATAGAGAAGACTGCCTTAACACCTACATTTCTCGTCACATTAATGGGGGTCTGTCCTAGGAGCTTCACTCAGGTACTGATACTAGACCAGTCATTTCAATTTGTGGTAAGTGTAATTGGCTTTGATACACGTTGCTTTTCACTAATTTCATAACTTTCAATAATTTTTATGGTGCTGTGTATTTTGTGTTTTCCGAGTATAACATTTTATGAGTGTTGGATGACTGTGGATTATGTGGTGTCTGGTGGCCACAGTCACTCTCTTAATTGGTTGTTCATCCCTCGGTGTTATTACTCGTGTGTTCCACCTTTTTCGTCCCCAGAATATTTCTCATTTACGGCAGATCACCCCCTTTGGTAACCTGGTACTTTGGTTTGTCTTCGGGACACGTACCCTATCTTCTGCAATCCGACCGAAGGAGGATATAGAGGGCCATAGTTCCTCTTGCACGGACTACGCTGTTGAAGTGGGACCTCAACAGCAGTTCTCGTCACCAGTTGACACTCGCACCCCTACGCGTCGGTCAGAGATTATGATACTTACACAGGTAGAGAATTGGCATTCTTTTACAGAGCACAAAGAATGCTAATTCTGTAAGTGTCATCTAGTTAAGTAGGAAACCTCTTGCTTCTGTCCTATAGAGACCTGTCAATGCATCCCTACGTTTTTGGACTACCTTTCACTTTTGAAACTATCAAGTTTCATTTATTTTAGTAGGATTTTCTTGCCCTTATTCTCGTATATTGAGTACCGGGTACAAGATTTCCCTGCGTTTTGATTATTTAATCACTTAACATCTAATATTAACGTTAATTGTTTTCACATTAACGATTGAATTCCCACAGGATAGTCACCAGTTGCCACGTCATCTTGTTACTGACACTTATAGTAACACAGGAATCTTCTCTATACGTCTGTTTGATATCTCACAATGTTTCGTCTCTCAGCATTTCGTAGTGATCCAGCAAATGAAGTAGGGAACTTAATTCGTGCCAAGAAGACAGAATTACAAACTCTAGCACATGAGTACCACCTAGATGTTCCCCATGGACCCAACAAAAGTGAATTGCATAACCTTATCCTTGACCACCTCTTTGATTATGGAATTATAGACTCTGATTCTCACAAAAACTATTTCATTGCAGATCGGCATGCTCTGGCAGCTATGAAGTTAAAGTTAGAACTGGCGAAAGTAGTGCGTGAACACCAAAAAGAAGCTCTACAATTCCAGAAACAACAGGCTGCCCTAAAGAAAGAAGAACAGGAACGCGAGGCTGCTCTAAAAGAACGCCAAGCTGCCCTACAACGTGAGCAGGTTGAATTAAGAGAACGTGATCTGGAGATACAACATGAACACGATAAGAAGCAAGCCGATAATGCTCTAAAATACCGTAGAAGAGAACTGGACTTGGAAACTACACACCTCACTCGGCGCTAACAAGCTGAACCTAAACTTCCAGAAAGCTTTAGCATCTCCCAGGCAAGTAAGTTAATGCCACCATTCGTTGGGACAGAGATAGATGTGTTTTTTACTACTTTTGAGGCCCTAGCTAAAAAACTTAGCTGGCCTGAAGATCAATGGTCTATACTTCTCAGAGTGCATTTCACAGGTAGAGCTCCAGTTACTCTCAGTACCTTAGTACTGAGTGTCTGAGAATGACTACAATATCCTAAAGCAAGCCCTTCTAAACGCCTACCTTCTCTCTACCGAAAGCTAAAGACGAAAATTCCGTGATTATATAAAGGCAAGTGTCACCACCTATTTAGAATTTGCCAATACTAAGAAAAGATATTTGATGAAATGGCTGGAAGCAGCCCATGTTTCTACATTTTCAGAACTCGTCAACCTCATTCTAGTCGAGGAATTCTTTCGACATGTTCCTGCTCCCATCCGTCTTCACTTAGCAGACATAGAAGAAACTGACCTCATCAGATGTGCGAAGTCGGCTGACACCTACAGTCTTATACACAGGTTAACAGCTGACACATCTTCCAGTAAGAAGTCTTGGTCTGATTATGACAAAGGAGTACCAAGCAAGCAAGCTCTCAATTATATTGTAAGTATTGCAAGCTCTATGGACATACCATAGATAAATGTGGAAAAGCCTAATACAAAGGCTATAGTGAAACTCCTAAACCCAAACCGACTCCTAAGTCCGGTAAGCCTGTGATGAATATTGGTGTTCCTGTTAATGATCTTTCTCTCTTCAGCAAACACCTGTACCCTGGAACTGTCTCTGCCAACAGTACAGATTCGGAGGGACGTTTTAAAGTGAAGATCTTGAGGGACACAGCTGCTCTTCAGTCTATAATTTTGAAATCAGCTGTGCCTATCATCATCTACACCGGGGAGACGGTCCTTATCACTGACCTCACTGCCACCACTCCGTATCTACTCGCCAGAGTCCACCAGGATTGTCCTTTCGTACAAGGTGAAGTCCAAGTCGCCATCCGGGAAAAGTTTTTTCCCATGTCAGGGGTACAACTTCTCCTGGGCAACGACTTGGCCGAAGATCAACAGCCTTCCAACTTGATCATCATGGACAAACCCCAGGTATGTGACTCTGTCGTGGAAAACCCTATCCTGAAGTATATTCCAGCAGAGATCCAAGAAAGTGATGAAGTCTCTCCTCCGATTTTGGTGACAACCCGTGCGCAAGCTGCACGCCCGCAAACAGCTTACTCTGCTTCAACAGCTGTCCCTCAAGACCATCAGAATCTACCACCGAATCTTACTATGCTGGAGTTCCGTAAATTGCAGAGGGAGGATCCCTCATTAACACCATTATTCTTCCAGGCCGAGACTCAATCTGATAGTATTCCTGGGTTGTTTATAGAGAACCAGTTGCTCTACCGCAGTTACCGACCCAGTAAACTAACAGAGGATGAGGATTGGGCTAATGTCGTCCAACTAGTAGTTCCCACCAGCCTACGGCCCGAAATTCTACACCTGGCCCACGGAGCGCTTTCTCACTACGGTTTTAATAAAACCTATCACGCCACCCAACAAGACTATTACTGGCCAGGTATGATTAAAGATGTAAAAACTTATGTACAACAGTGTCATACATGTTAGTTGGCAGGAAAACCTAACATATCTATTCCCAAGATCCCTTTGATTCCTATCACCGGTGCCTTCGGAACCCTTTCACAGACTCATCATAGACTGTGTTGGTCCTTTACCCTGGACCAGTTCTGGCAACGCGTATATACTAACCATCCTGTGTCCAACCACCAGATTCCCCATAGCAGTTCCTATAAAGAACATTACGGCTGCTACTGTGGTGAAGCAACTGTTGACGATCTTTACACAATATGGATTTCCTCGGGAGATTCAAAGTGACTGTGGCACCAACTTCACCAGTGATCTCTTCAAGAAGACACTGGAAGAATTCAACATCACTCAGGTATTGTCCAGCCCTTATCATCCTGCTTCAGAGGGTTCTCTTGAACGTAGTCACCAAACTATAAAATCACTCCTTAAGAAATTTTGCAATGAAACTATGAAAGACTGGGATAAACAATTTGACATCATCGTGTGCATTTTCAGAAGTCTCCCAAATGAGTCTCTAGCAGCATCTCGTTATGAGATGCTCTACGGACGTAAGTGCCGTACTCCTCTCAAAGCTTTTAAAGACTCTCTACGTAAAACCACCTTCAGTGACCCTCTGTATGTGTCCCAGTTTCTTCAAAACTTAAAGCACATTCTAGAGAGAGTACATAAATTTGCCAACGATAATTTATTAAAAGCTCAAGATAGGATGAAGACTCATTTAAACAAACACAGTAAAATCAAGAAATTTAAAGCAGGAGACTTCGTTTTAGCATATTTTCCAATCCCTGGTTCTCCATTGCAAAATAAGTTTTCAGGACCTTACCGCATCAAGGAGTGCAGAAACAACGGCAACTACGTTCTTGAGACTCCAGATAGGCAGCGGAGGACCCAGTTGTGCCACGTCAATCTTTTGAAGGAGTATAAAGGTACACCCCCACTGTGTTAGTATCTCTCTCCACTCTTCAAGATCCATACCTCCACAGTGAGACCTTCCCTGCTTCTCCTCCCGAAAGCACTAACTTTAAGTCAGTGCCTTCCAACTCTGAAATTCTTACAGATCTTCCTAAATATTTTCAGGACTGTAACAGTCCTCCTCTCATTAGAATGTTCCAAGAACATCAGAAGTTGTTCAGTGATGATCCCCAAGAATGTAATGTGGTTCAGCACGACATCCAGCTACTTCCTGATACCCGGCCGATTCGTCAACCCTTCTACCGCATCAGCCCGTACAAAAAGGAAGTTATGCGTGCTGAGGTATAGTACCTTCTGGATCATGGGCTGGCCACCCCTTGTGAGTCCCCTTGGGCCTCACCCTGCATCTTGGTTCCGAAACCTCACTGTAAAGTACGATTATGTACAGACTATAGGAAACTGAATCTCGTGACCGTCAAGGATGCTTACCCTTTACCTCGTACAGATGATATCCTTGACGCAGTAGGCAATGCTAATTATCTTTCACAAATTGACTTGTTAAAGGGCTATTATCAGATTAGTCTCACAGAGCGGGCTAAGAAAATATCTACCTTCACCACTCCTTTTGACCTGTTCAGATATGAACGCCTTCCTTTTGGACTGTGTAATACCCCGGCCACCTTCCAGCGAGCTGTCAACCGCGTCATCCATAACCTAGATCACACCTACGCCTACTTGGATTATATCGTTGTGGCAACCGACACCTGGAACGAACATCTGCTCCAGCTGCAATGCCAGCTCCTGGCAGCCGGCCTTACTATCAACTTGGGCAAGTTCACATTTGCTAAAGGTAAAGTGCGTTGTCTTGGTCATGTAATAGGAAGTGGCAGCCTAGCTTCTTTAGCCATTCATACTCAAGCCATTCAGCATTACACAACCTACAACCAGGAAGCAGCTCCTGCGCTTCCTTGGCCTTGCATCTTACTGTCGTAGGTTTGTGAAAAATTTCAGTACGGTAGCGACAGCACTGATCAATCTGACCAGCCCCAAGCAATGGTATCATTGGACCATTCTACAGACCGTTGCCTTCGAACAATTAAAATCTCTGCTATGTTCTAATCCCATTCTCGCCTCTCCAGATATTACGATGCCCTTCATCATCAATGTCGACGCAAGTGGCACCGGCATCGGAGGCGTTCTAATGCAACAACGTGGCGAAGAGGTTCTTCCTGTCAGCTACTACAGCTATAAGTTGAAGCCTCATCAGAAAAACTATAGCACCATAGAAAATGAACTCCTCTCCATCGTCCTGAACCTGCAACATTTCGAACCTTACCTACAGGGTAATCGGTCTATTACCATCTACTCGGACCACAATCCCCTACGATTTCTGCAACAAGCCCAATTAAGCAATCAACGTCTTCTACGCTGGGCTCTGTACTTGCAGAACTTTAACCTGGAGATCTTCATTAAGGGCTCGGATAATATCATAGCAGACGCCCTCTCCAGAGTCTACGAGGTAGAGGCAGCAACTCCTACCACTCTACCGTCTAATGAAGTAACTTAACCCGTAAGAGCAGGCTTCGGGGGAGAGCTGTGACAGTAATCTCTTTCAAGAGAGATTTAGCCTGCTCTTTCCTACATCTCGTTACTTCTTTACGTCTGCAACATCAAGGTACCACATTCAAGAATATTATAAAAGTGGAATAACATATGTCTCTACTAGGGGGGTACATTAAGAACATAAGAACAAAGGCAACTGCAGAAGGCCTATTGGGCCATACGAGGCAGCTCCTATTTATAACCACCCAATCCCACTCATATACATGTCCAACCCATGCTTGAAACAATCGAGGAGCCCCACCTCCACCATGTTACGCGGCAATTGGTTCCACAAATCAACAACCCTGTTACTGAACCAGTATTTACCCAAGTCTTTCCTAAATCTAAACTTATCCGATTTATACCCCCATTGTTTCGTGTTCTGGCTTGTGTTGATACTTTTAATACCCTATTGATATCCCCTTTGTTATGCTCATTCATCCACTTGTAAACCTCTATCATGTCACCCCTAACTCTTCGCCGTTCCAGTGAATGCAACTTAAGCTTTGTTAATCTTTCTTCATATGAAAGATTTCTAATTTGGGGAATTAACTTAGTCATCCTACGCTGGACACGTTCAAATGAATTTATATCCATTCTATAATACGGCGACCAAAACTGAACTGCATAATCTAAATGGGGCCTAACCAGAGAAAGATATAGCTTAAGAACCACACCAGGTGTCTTGTTACTAACGCTGCGATTAGTAAATCCGAGTGTCCGATTTGCCTTATTACGAACATTCATGCATTGATCCTTTTGTTTTAAATTCTTACTAATCATAACTCCCAGATCCCTTTCGCAATCCGACTTCGCAATCTCAGCACCATCTAGCTCGTATCTTACAACTCTATCATCATTACCTAGCCTCAGAACTTTACATTTAACAGCATTAAACTGCATCTGCCAATCCTTTGACCATTTCAAAACCCTATCTAGATCAACTTGAAGTGATAGTGAGTCCTCCTCCGAATTAATTTCCCTACCGATTTTCGTATCATCGGCAAATTTGCAGATCTTGCTACTTAAACCTGAATCTAAATCATTTATATATATTATAAACAACAGAGGTCCCAGGACAGAGCCTTGAGGCACTCCACTTACCACATTTTCCCACTCTGACTTGACTCCATTTAAACTAACTCTCTGTTTCCTTTGGTATAGCCATGCCCTAATCCAGCTTAATAGAGCACCCCCAATACCATGAGCCTCTATCTTTTATTCAGTCTTTCATGTGGCACTGTATCAAAAGCTTTGCTAAAGTCAAGGTACACATCATCACAATCCTTACCACTATCAACTGCCTCAACTATGCTAGAATAAAAAGATAACAAATTTGTTAAACACGAACGGCCATTTATAAAACCATGTTGCGACTCAATTATTGATTTATGTTTTTCAAGATGAAGACGAATTTTATTTGCAATTATAGATTCGAGTAACTTTCCCACAATAGACGTTAGGCTAATTGGTCGATAGTTCTCTCCATTCACTCCACACCCCCTCTCCTCGTTGTCGCCGCACCACCCTCGTCGATCACCAAACTACCACTTCAAGCCAACTCTCTCTCCATTGGTGAATCAGCGACTTCATGCGACTCCAGCTCCATCTGCTCGCCCATATCGTCTTGCACGAGCAGTTGGCCTCAGAATATGCTCTGTGCTCTAGAGCTGACGCTTCTATCTAAGAATACGTCCTGTATACTAAATGGAGGTTTCAGTCAGCCACTATTCTCAGCACCATTTACACATTTTTTTGTCTTGCTAATTGTAGAGTAACGTAACCATTATTTTATTTTATATTGTGTTTTTGTCTTTGTTTTGATCAGCACTGTACATAGCCAAGGGCTATACATTATCTTTATTTTGTTTCTGTTTGTTTAAAGTAATTTAAAGCTCATTATTTATAAAATTTGTTTTGCATGTTTTTCCCTCTCGCTTTACCACAGGATGACAACCGCCAAGCAGTCAACTTTTTTTTTTCTGATTGGCTGCTTGCTCGTTGCAGGGTGCGGTCACGGCGTTGGCGCTCTCTCAGTTGTTGGCTGACGTCTGGTGCGAGCAGGTCGCTGTTGTTGGTGTGTGGTGTGCCGGTTAGCCTGTGGGGGCTGCTGGCGTTATGGCGTCGTCGGTGACGCGGATTCGGAGGGTGGATTCCGCAGGATTGGAGTTCTCGGCGGCTGGTGGAAGTGATTGGGCGTTGGTGGAAGTGACGCTTTTGGATGTTTTCCAGGTAGACCTGCTCACTGTTTACGGCCTTGAGAAGATCTCTGACAAGCGTGTGGTGATCAAGTTCTCTGCCCCTGGTCCGTATCAGCGTTTTGTGAGTGATTTTGCTGTGCGTTCTCATCTGCTCCCGGGCTCTGCTGGTACTGTGGAGGTGTCGGACCGGTGTGTGGCGCCGACGTTTGTCAGCATCCATGGAGTTCCCTTGGACTTTCCCGAGGAGGTCCTTCGCACCTGCTTCTCTCGGTACGGTACTGTATTCACTCACCGTATAATCTGCCTCCGCTCAGGCCGCCTGTCGGGCTTGAGGACCAATGTGCGGACCCTTGGCATGCGCTTGACGCGTGATATTCCTCAGGTCAAGTTCTACGGCTTTAACATGCGGGTTTTCTATGAGGATCAACCACGCACCTGTTTTCGGTGTGGTTTGCGAGGGCATCTTGCGGCCGGTTGCACTGCTTCCGGGATGGGGGAACCAGCTATCTTCCAGGAGGGTGATTTTCCCCCCTTGGGGGTTGGGGGGGCCAAGCCAGGTGGTGCAGAGTCCGTGTTTGTCCCCCGCGGCCCCTCCTCGTTGTTGGTGCCTTCTGCTTCAACTGATCCTTCTCCGGCTGTTCAGCAGTTTGGCCCACCTGGCTCGTTGGTGTCTGATGTGGCGCCCCCACTTCCTGTGCACGTCGTCACTGCAGAGGTTCATCGGGCTTCAGATGTTGCTGCCATGGAGACAGGTACGTCTGTGGAAGCTGCTCCATCGTGTGTAGGTGGGAGTGACGATCCTGCAGGCCCTTCGTGTGGGGTTGCTCCTTCGTCTGGTGGCCGTTCATCCGACGTGGTTGCTGCTGCTCCGGAGGTGCTGCGGTCCTCTCGTGGCTCTAGAGGGCCTTCACCAGTCGCGACGTCGGACCAGCCCCGTCGTAAGCGGGAGGCACGGGCGCATTCCTCTGACAAAGGTCCTCCCATTAAGCGAGGGGGGTCTACGGCTGGAGCTGCTGTGGCGTGCGCCCCTCCTCCTCCTCCCTCTGGTGGCCTGATGCGGTCTGTTGCACCCGGGGCCCCCTCTGGGGGCAGTGACGCCCCAGGAGCAGTTGCGGTTGATCAGTGGGTGGTGTCCTCTGGTGTGGAAGGTCCTGGACGAGATGCGCTGACGTTGAAGTTTACAAAGTCTACAAAGAGTGCGAGCGCCGACGTTCCTGTGGGGCCCTCCTCTGCAGGGTTGCCAGATGGTGCGCCTACTGTTCCTACTGCCTCCCATGTGGGGGGCTCTGCTCCACCTACGGGGGCTGTGGAGTTGGTGGGGTCCTCATTGCCTTCCTGATGGCGCCCTCTCTGACTTGTGCGACGCTGAATGTGCGTGGATTGCGTGACTTGGCTGTGCAGATGGGCTTGGTGGCTGTGCTTTGTGAGCAACGTGTAGATGTAGCCTTTATTCAGGAGCATAATGTGAGTGACTTGAGTGCTTTGTCTGGGTTGACTGATGATTTTCATGTGGTGCTTAATCCGCCGAGGATGTCCTTTGGGGGCACGCTGATGCTGTTCTCCCGGAGGGCGTCCATTTCCGTGCTTCACACGGAGATGGATGAAGATGGCCGGGTGTTGTTCGCTCGTGTGCGGTACCTTGGGGTGGAGATTCCCTTATTGACTGTGTATGCTCCTTCTGGCACGGCGCGTCGCAAGGAGAGGGAGGAGTTTTTCCAGGGTGGGCTGTTACACTTCTTGCGTCATGACACAAGGGACATGGTTTTTGGGGGCGATTTTAATTGTGTCACTCTCGCACAGGATTGCAATAGTGCGCATCCGCAGAATGTTTCTCGGGCGTTGGTCTCCACCTTACAGAGTTGTGGGTTTCGTGATGCTGCTCTCATGTTTGGGGGCGATTTGGAATTCACCTTTGCTGCGCGAGGGGGCGTGTTCCAGGCTGGATCGTTTTTATGTTCATGGGTGGGAGGGCTCTGTTTTTGCGTTTCGTACGGTTCCTGTTGCCTTTTCTGATCATTGTTTGGTTGTGGTGCGTGTTGCTGTTCATAGTCAGGTTCGTGGGGAGGGGTTGGTGGAAGTTGAATTGTCGGTTGTTGCGTTGTCCTTGGGTGCGTGAGGCGTTTCATGGGTGGTGGGTCGGGCTTGTTGCTCGCAAGTGCGAGTTTTCGTCTGTGTTGGACTGGTGGGAGTGGTGCAAGGTGAAATGCAAGTCCTTTTTTGTTGTGGTTGCGAGGCGTGAGGCGGCAGGGCGGTTTGGTTTGTTGCGCTTTCTTCAGGCGCGGTTGACTCGGTTATATGTGTTGCTAAATGGTGGGGCTGATTGTTTTGATGCTATTTCGGTGTGTAAGGAGCGCATTTGTGGTTTGCGGGAGGAGTTGTCAGAAGGGGTTCGGGTGCGGGCTCGTGTTGACGAGAGTGTGTCTGGTGAACGGCTTTCTCCTTTTCTTTTGCGGAAGGAGAAAGCCCTTCGGGAGTCGGTTCTTTTCACCGGTCTCCAGCGTCCGGACGGTTCTGTTTTGTCTAACACGGATGGGGTCCTGTTGAATGTGCAGCAGGAATTGGGAGCGCTGTATGGGGAGGTAGGGGTGGATGATGATTTGGCTGCTTTCTTTTTGCGTCACTGCTCACCTGGTTTGTCAGCTGCGGGTTGTTCCGCTTTGGTGAGGGGCGTGTCGTCGGCTGAGCTCTGGGATGTGGTGCGGTCTTTCCGTTCCGGCAGAGTGCCTGGCTCGGATGGGCTCCCTGTGGAATTTTATGTGACTTTCTGGGATGTGATTGGGGAGGCTTTTTTGGAGGTGTTGCGATTTTGTTTCCTGACCTGTTCCTTACCCGCATCCCATTATGATGGGGTTGTGAGGTTGCTTCCGAAGCCAGGTGATTTGCGTTTTCTGTCGAATTGGAGGCCGATCACCCTGTTAAATGTTGATTATAAGGTTGTCTCGAAGTTGCTGGCAGGTCGGTGTCGGGATGTTATTGGTTCTGTGGTTTCGGTTGAGCAATTTTGTGGCATTCCGGGTAGGTCTTTGCTTCAGTGCAATGCTCTTTTACGTGATGTGCTTCTGTGTGCCTCTGAGCTTCGCCTACCTGCGGCGATGCTCAGCTTAGATTGGTCAAAGGCATTCGACCGTGTGTGTCGATGGGCTTTGTGCTGCAGGCTATGGAGAGGTTCGGGTTTCCTCCGTTGTTTCTTTCTTGGGTTCGTATGTTGTATGCCCGCTGTCATAGTCGTGTGTGCATTAATGGTTTTTTTAGTGCCCCCTTTGCCGTTCGCCGCTCGGTGCGGCAAGGGTGTCCCTTTTCTATGCTCCTTTGTTATTTTTCAGGAGCCTTTGTTTCGTGCGGTTAAGTCATATGCTTTGGTGGTTCCTCCGAGGCTGCCTGCTGGTCTCTGTTTACCGATCTGAGGGTATGCTGACGATACGGTTCTGTTTGTGGCGACCGATGGCTCTGTGGTTGCGGTTCAGGACCTTGTTCGGCGTTTTGAGCTGGCCACTGGGGCCCTTGTTAATAGGGATAAGTCTTGTCTGATGGGGCTGGGGAGCTGAACTTCCCGTTCAGTGTGGGCGGGGTCGTGGTTTCCGGTGGTCAGGTCGCTTCGGGTTCTCGGAATTACTTGGTTTAGCTCGTATGCCCAATCCTTGGAGTGGAATTGGGATGCGGTGTCTCAGTCAGTTGAGGTGGCGGTTGGTTTGTTATCCTCGCGTCCATTGACGGTTTATCAGCGGGCGATTGTTGTTACTAGCAAAGTTCTTTCGAGGGTGTGGTTTTTGGCTCAGTGCTTCCCCCTGGATCGGCGGCGTGCTCATAGGTTGGAGTGCAGAGTCTATCGGTATGTGTGGTGTGGGAAGTATCATCCGGTTCGTCGCTCCTCCATGGTTTTGCGGGTGGAGGAGGGGGGTGTTGGCATCCCTGATGTTTTTACCAAGGCATTGGCTTTGTTTTGGGTGTCGTTGCGTCAGTATTTGGGGGTGGGTGGGGGCCTCGGTGCGCTTGGGATTTATTTCTGTTCGGTTCGGTTTAGCTATTTGCTTGAGTCAGGGGCTGGGTGTGAGGTCGCCTTTTGTACACCTGCTGTGTATTCGTGGTTAGTTGGGATTCTGCGGAAGCTCTGTCGTGTTCCTGGGTTTTTGTCCCTGTCGTGTCGGGGGGTTTATGGGGTTCTCCTTCGTCGTGTGAGCCATCGGGTTGAGGGTTTGTTTCCATGCTGGGATTGGGGGGGATTTGGTCGGTCTTGGGTGGGCGGCATTTAGCTCCGCAGCAGCGGGAGTTTGTCTTTCGGATGCTGCACGAGTCCTTGCCGTCTAATGATCGTTTGTGTATGCTTGGGTTGCGTTCTTCCGCGACATGTGCACATTGTGGATTGGTTGAGACGCAGTTACATGTGTTTTATTTTTGTGAGAGGGTACAGGGTTTAGTTGCTTGGTTGCGTGATGTGATTGCGGTGTTCTGTGGGCTCGGGTTTGAGGGGGATGTTTTATGGTTCCTGTTTCTTTCGTTTCCTCAGGGCTCCGGGCGGCTTCGGAACACTCTGAGTGTCTTGATTGCGGATTATGTGTTTTGCGTGTGGGTTGGGCGTTTGGAGGGCTATGGGGTTCGCCGGATTCTGGGTTTTCTGCGGGGGCGTTTGCGTTTCACATGGTGGTGGTTGCGGCGTGCTTTTCCGATGAGGTTTGCTGATTGGTTCACTGACGCGTATGTTCAGGGTGAAACTTTGGGGTTGGTGGGGGGTCGCGGGTTTGATTAGTGTTTTGGTGTGGTGTCGATGGATTTGGGGGGGAGGGCTTCTTGGGTCATTTGGGCGTTTGGGTTGTGGGTATTCCCCCTGCCCCGTGAGGGCTTCCTCGGCGGTGCGTTGTGTGTGTTTGCCTGCGCTGTGCTTTTGTGTTGCTCCTTGTGTGTGTGTCCTTATTGTGTTCCTTTGCCGCATCCTGCGTGTTCCGCTGTTTTTTTTTGTGTGTGTGGGCGTTTTTTGTGGTGTGTATGTGTATGTATCTTTTCGTTTGTTCCACCGGTTCTTGCGTGCTCCGGTGCTGTGCTCCTGGTTATGTGGGCTTCTGCCTTGTGTGTGTGGCCCTTTTGGGTACTTTTATCCGTCATGCTTCATGTAATTTTTCCCTTGTGTTATTTTAATTTCTTTTCTTTCTTTTTTTTTATGCCGCTGGCTTATTATGTGTAGCTGCTCTGTGTGAGCCTTTGTGTTTTCTGTGTTATTACTCATGTGGATCTTGTGTTATGCATGATTGGATTTCTTTTTTATGTTGTATTCTTGTACAAAAAAAAAAAAAAAAAAAAAAAATAGGAAAAAGTCTTCATGCTCTTGCATTTGTTCTGTATAATGTTTGTTGTCTTAAGAGTTCTTTGGGTTCTTTACTATGTACTTTGTCAGGCTTTGTATCTTTTTTATTGTGTATGTTGTACTTTTATAAATAAAAAAAAAAAAAAAAAACTTTTTTTTTCTCTTTTTTTTTTCTAGTGTGATTGGCCTTTCCACTAGCCATAGAGAACACTGCCTTAACACCTACATTTCTCGTCACACCCCAAATTAGAAATCTTTCATATTATTATATTAACAAAGCTTAAGTTGCATGCACTGGAAAGGCGAAGAGTTAGGGGTGACATGATGGAGGTTTACCAGTGGATGAATGGACATAACAGGGAGGATATTAATAGGGTATTAAAAGTATCAACACAAGACAGAACACGAAACAATGGGTATAAATTGGATAAGTTTAGATTTAGGAAAGACTTGGGTAAATACTGGTTCAGTAACAGGGTTGTTGATTTGTGGAACCAATTGCCGCATAACGTGGTGGAGGTGGGGTCCCTGGATTGTTTCAAGCTCAGGTTGGACATGTATATGAGTGGGATTGGGTGGTTATAAATAGGAGCTCCTCGTACGGGCCAATAGGCCTTCTGCAGTTACCTTTGTTCTTATGTTCTTATGTGCTACAGCCTCCGGCTTGACGCCTTCTTTTCATAATTACTTACCTCATCATTCTTGACGTGCGTGATGGATTGGAATTCTTAATATTTTGTGTCAAAACAACACTGATGTTTGTGTGTCCCTCATTCCAATCTTCCTGTGCTGGCGTGGATGACTTACAACTATAATTTAATCTTTCAGTATTTTGATGATTGGTAAAATGATATTAAGCTGGAGGGTTGTTAAGGCCGTAACAACGCTGATACACCAACCACCAAGTATACTCTAGTCCTCTTAAAAATACCGCCGTTTTCCGCTTGTATGAGCACTATGTACAAAAATGGACGTAATTTGAAATGAAATCGGCTCACGAAAGTGATGTACTGTCCCGTTTTCTGTTAGAGTCCTACGGCTTACTCGGTAAGGTTATGAGAGGAAACTTTCAATTATCGGTTTACATGACATTTTGAAACTTTAGGAGAACTTCTTCCTCCTAACCTAGCAGAGGACCTTTACTTACCG
>NC_091196.1:5438528-5503737 GCF_040958095.1 Procambarus clarkii
GAGTTTATATATATAAGAAAAATTTGGCATAAAACTAAATTTAATCTGATGAGTACATCAACAAAAACTTAACATAAAGCATCAACACAAACTAGAGACATGCTACAACTACTACTAATCGCCTAATAAGATGTCATATTTACATCTTCCAACACAGCAGTCACAATACATGAAATGTTTGAAGTTTATTTTGACAGCTACGCTAACAAGGAATTAATTTTATGTCCCGAGATGAAAAAATGTGTTAAAATTTAAGTCAGTTTTCCCGGCTGGTATGTTACCGAATAAACGCCAAGGGAAAATAATTGTGGATCAAACATTTTACCTTTCATGCTGTTTTATGTTTAAAAATAACCTGGGTACTCAAATAGTATACTTAACTATTGTAAAAGCTGTATTTGACACTAGGCCATAAATCCCATAATAAAAAGCGTAATGTTAATTTATATGAAAATGATAAAATTTTTAAGGCATTAACTAATTTATTGATGTTAAACATTGTGATGTTTATTTATAACAAATATCGAATCAAAGGCCGCAAGATCTTGTGATGATTTTCAAGCATTTAACAGCACAAGGCAGCAAGTGTTTCAGCTAAGTCATAAATAACATCTTCAATCTAATGGGGAGAATGGAATTTAATCACTTTACACAGATTATTGTTTGTTAGTAAAATTACATAAAATACTCCAAAAAACAAAATCTTCTTCCTTTAAAATAATTTGCTCTACCAGTTAAAAGGAAGTCAACGGTGTTTACTGCTCTGCAAGCACACAATACTGATTCAAGCTCACAGGTGATTCAAGCACACACTACTGATTCAAGTGCACAATAGTGATTCAAGTGCACAATAGTGATTCAAGTGCACACTACTGATTCAAGTGCACAATAGTGATTCAAGTGCACAATAGTGATTCAAGTGCACAATAGTGATTCAAGTGCACAATAGTGATTCAAGTGCACAATAGTGATTCAAGTGCACAATAGTGATTCAAGTGCACAATAGTGATTCAAGCATACAATAGTAATTCCAGGATATTATAGTGATTCAAGCCCACTATAGTAATTCAAGCACACACACTAGTGATTCAAGCATACAATAGTGACTCAAGTACACAGCAGTGATTCAAGCACACAATAGTAATTCAAGGACATCATTGAGATTCAAGCACACTATAGTGATTCAAACGCACAATAGTGATTCAAGCATATTATTTACTTGATGGTAATTCAAGTATCTTTTACCAATACAAAAGCCATTTACAACTTGTCTCATAATTTGCTCTTAAATATCTTACTGTGATTGAATTTAATTGTAACTTTTAAGACTTTTACTGTATTCTTCATAAAAATAAAGTAATTACTGTAACAAAATAAAAGTATATACAGTACTATACCCAGTAACACAAAGCTTTAATTTTCTTCCATATACAATTTACAAAGTGATATGAAAACTCTGTTCAGATGATTTAAGAAACAGTTGTTGTATATGTTATCTGCATTGGCAAAGGTGATTCAAGGGGCTTCTAATGTTGTAAAAGGTGTAGGCCTACTGTCAATCTGCTCACCATGTTGTAAGGTGCAAATCTACTGTCAATCTGCTCACCATGTAACATTAAATCCTTTAAACTATTTACTTCAACTACAGAAGTGCTTCCATACTAACTACACTAAAATTCTCATTAAAACACCAAAGACAATATACAGTAATTCCCTGTTTGTTGGGGACAAAAGCTTGTACTTTAGACTTATTGAGGTCCCCCTTGGCCTACTACTAACCTTTCCCAAGGATGCAGCCCATAATAGTTGCCAAACTCCTGGCACCAATTTTACTGCTAGGTGAACAGAGGCATCAGGTGAAAGGAAAGGTGTCCAACCCTTTCTGTCCTGCCCGTGGATTGAACCCAGATCCCACGATTGTGTGCCAAGGGCATATAGGCGACTCTGCTATAAGGCCCGATTTAATATCTGTTGTGTTTCCCTCAGTCCTACAGCAAAAATATTCTCGAACACCTTCGTGTTCACCAGAGTTTCAGTAATTTGAAGATAATGATTTTATCATTAAGATAATCTGAAAGATTATCTTTCAATAATTATTTTCTACTAACTTTTCTAGTGTGTGACATATAGAAAACTATCATTCAGAAATTCCTGGAACTTCTGCAATTAGAATTTATAGTTTTAATGTCAAATTATGTTAATATAAAAATCATGATGTACAGAGGCTTCATTATATCTAATACAGACAAGTAACTCTATAAACTTTTCAGTCATAAAGAAAAAACAAATTATAACAAATGATCATGTATAAAAACCTGACTAAAACTATCTATTATAAATACTGGCAATATTCATTATACTCTGAAGACTAAACCACACACCAGAAGATGAAGAGACGACAACATTTTGGTCCGTCCTGGACCATTATCAAGTCAATTGTGATTAAGATTAAGCCACCCAAAAGGTGGCACGGGCATGAGTAGCCCGTAAGTGGTGGCCCTTTTGAGCCATTACCAGTATCAAGAGCTGATACTCGAGATCTGTGGAGGTGCGAGTGCACCCTGCGTGACGGGACATGTCTCCCGTCGATTGTGATGAAAGTGAGTGAGGTATTAAGTAAGGCAAGAGAGAGGTGGAGGTGAGGAGGAGGAAATTCCTAAAGGAAGGAAGAGCAAGACAAAAGGTATGGATTGGATGGGTGTAATAAAGGGGTGTAAGAAGGGGAGTAATAATGGGTGTAAGAATGGGAACATAAGAATAAGAGGAGAAAGACAAAAAAGAAAAGGATGGGTAGGCTTATGTTAGGTCACGTTTGTTGGAAAGGTTAGAGCATTTGAGTATGTACTGTGAAACGGAAGAGTCAACAGCAACAAAGAAAGGACTAGGGTTCATATTGGGTATGTTGTGTATCAGAGCTGATTCGACAAGACGGTGTCTGTGAAGAGTAGAGGCAGGAAAAGATTATTTTAGAAGAAGACCTATCAATAGGATGATTAGAATCCCTAACATGACAGAAGAAAGCATTGTTTGTGTCTACAGACTTAACACTTCTTTTATGGTCCTTAAGTCTGTCAATCTAGAATACGACCAGTTTCCGCAAAGTATTGGAGAGGACAAGATGAACAGGAAATAGAGTAGACACCTGTAACATTAGGAGCAGGAGGAACAGTGTGAACCAGATTACTACGAAGAATGTTAGTTTGTCGAAAGGCGAGCTTTATGTCAAGAGGACAAAGGGTATTAGTGAGATTTTTGAGTTTAGATATGAAGGGAAGGGAAGCACAGTGGTACTAGTGTTGGAAACAGGTTTTGGATGGAAGAAATTTTGTTCAGCTTGAGAATAGGCACAGTTGACAAAATGTAAGGGGTAATCAAGGCAAGAGAAAGATTTGTAAAAGGCAATTTCAGAATCAAGAAACTGAGGGTCACTGATGCGTAGAGCGAGGAGGAAGAGAGAGACGAGAACACTTTTCTTAACAGAAAGGGAATGGTAGGAAAAGAAATCGTCGTCTCCTCATCTTCTGGTGTGTAGTTTAGTGTTCATATCTTCAGTCACATTATTGTGACTCATAGTCTTCATTATACTGTAACTATTTCATTCTCAATCTTTGCATACAGATTTAGTATTTGGTGAAATGATAAATTCTAATTAGACACTAAATTTATAAATTCTTTACTAATGAAGAAATATTGTATTTTATAAAACTGAGGTGGATTGAAACTGCCAACAGTACATGTACAGAACAGTATATTATGTGGGCTTCCTGAAAGCAAGATGAATATCATCTACAGGACGAGACCACTCCGAGGAAAAAGGAAATATCAGCCATACAAACCATGTAATCTTGAAATTACCACATTGGTATTACTTGGTGCCTTTAAGGTGTAAAAGTCATGCTGCGAAGGTTTCCAAGCCAGTGATGTCACACATAGGCCTACAGTGTCACAGATAACTGATGCTACTCTAGATTTATTTTGATGAGGAAGATGTTATTTTGTATAGTTTATTAAAATAATGCCAGAGAAACACAAACATTCATTAAATGTAACTTCAACACTAATATAATGCAAATATGTAAATGCCAATGCACCAACAAATTTTAAAAGTTAAAGCATTTAACCAGTTATTTTAGTTTATTTTAGTTCTAACCAGTTACCATCAACCAGGTAACCAGGTATTTGAATGCTTATTAAAAACTAATGCTTTTCAAAATTTTGTCACAGTTAATGCATATGAAAACAAAAAGTAGCCCAACTGTTTTAAAACTATCCAAAATGTTATTTTCACTTAAAACAACCTCATTAAATATTGCTAAAAGAAAGTTTAAATTATAAATATATAAATACTGTAACTAGAAAAGTCTGTTCTAAACATACTCAAAATATTAAACACCTGTATATGTATATTATCAAAATATTTATCAAAATCAGCAGAAGAGAATCACAAGCAGATAATATTCATAAGAATATATAAAAGTAAAAAACTTATGAAATAAGTGTTTTAAGGACTTATAACTAATAAATATCACAAACCAGCCATTATACAAAAAAAAAATTAAAAAGCAAAGCACAGCTTAGGTATGAGCATCCATAATGAAGTCAGAATGTTAAGCAGTTACGTCAACGTGTGGTTAGTGGGCTACTGGCTAACATGAAAGACATCAAGTGCTCAATACAGCTGCAAGAAATGTGCTCTTTAAGCTGAAGATAGGCCTACTGATGTTGTATAGGCCTACTTGTAGCAATACAACATCTAAAATGAACTGGCACTGAAGAGGCATATTAGAGAAATAATAAAAAAAGATTAAATTTGGGAATACACCATATTGGAATTATGTTCTATAGTTGCCAAATTTTCTAGCTCATCCACATAAAAAGGAACCTTAATCATTCTTACATCTACTCCTTATAAGACATTTTATAAATACTGGAAATGTTCACAGCATTTATCCTCCTTTAATTCAACTTCAGATGAAGTGATTAATCTCTCGTTTATTTAAGAATTAGTATTATAAAATATTTACAGTAAGATCCAGATACACTCATGTTAGTATTACAAATGAGATAGAAAGGTTTGTATAATACAGTACAGTATTAGTTAAGAATTATAATGCATTGTGCAGAAAAAATGTACATTGTTATTCATATTTTTCATCATGCAAATCTCTAGTCTCACTGCAGCAGTTATAGCAATGATACCATACATTTGCCTTGATTTATAAGTACAGTACTGTATATTTCTTTTATGAAAAATTGGAGTTTAAAAGCACAGGTGTTATGTAGCATCGCTCATGAGTGTGAGGACTGAGAGAAAGATTAGAAGAACAAGAGGAAGGTGTTAAATGTCCTTCTTGCACTCGTCCTTAGCCAGATCCTTGTATGAAGTGGACTTGCGTATCCCAAAGGTTGGCTCACCAATGGAGTAGAAGTAGGCTAGACAGATCAGACACATCACTGCTCGCATGCCTATAATCATCACTAGGCGATTCTCGAGCAATGCTTCATCTTCATTCTGTCAGAAAAAGTGCATTTATATTTCAGGGCTTTATTCAATTTGCATTGTGAATATGCTTGAATAGTGAATATAAATTAATTATAAACATGTGCAGATGTGTAAAGGATATCTTAGCAAATTAAATACCTATTAAAATATATATACAGTATTGTACGAATGCAATAAATTGTACAGAAAATTATATACATTACCTCAAAAGAAGTGCATTTTGAAAGATATTTTCCCATTTGATTAAAAAATGTAATTAAAGTCAGCATTTTAAGGAATCAATCTAACTACTGTATATTTCTAGCCATTTCCCGAATGTTGTTTACACTTAATCTTCACTTTTCCACAACTTATTGAGTCTTTCCATCTACTAACTGACCATCTTCTTTTAGGCTTCATTATTATTATTATGATAGTACAGCCGGATTCATTCTCGACTCAATCGAGAATTCCAGGCTCAAATCCTGAGCAGGACAGAAATGGTTGGGTGCATGTTCTATCACCTAATTTACCCAAGGACCACTAACACTAGTGGCCTCGATGAGGACAGGAAGCTGGCAGCTTGTCAAAGGTCCCTTCATTTGTACTGATGATTTTTTCAAGCTGGATTTTAAAATTCCGAAGTTTTTCAGCATTAACAACTTTGGCACGTAGGCAGTTGCGTGGGTTTAAAACCCCATAGGTGAAAAAGCATCTCCTATTTTCTGTCCTACATTTGTGGCTTGTTGAGGTTGAAATCTTTGCTCCTTGTTCATGTTACATCTGACCTTTTTGAAGAAGTTGTTTGGATCAATATCCTCCAAAATGTTCAGTATTTTAAAAGTTTTGATGAGATAAGCCCTGTCATATCTGGTTTGCAGTGTTGTTAGCCCTGTGGCCCTCAAATGTTCCTAGTATGAGAATCAACTGTAGATTTTTATTGGTTTTACTTTTGAAAAAAGCATACGCTCGACAATTTTTTAGTTCAATAGGAAGTGAGTTCAATAGACTGGGGCCCTCTTATTTACGTGGAATGTTTGCACAGATTTAGTCCGACTCTAGAGATATCAAAGAGATATTTATTCCTGGTGTGGTGCTCATGGGTTCTATTACATCAAGGAAGAAATTCAGCTCTGGATTAGCACTTAGAAACGAGGTTTATTACATGTAAATAGTACAAGAGAATGCATGGAGTGAGTGTACGTTTAGCATGTTTAGGGATTTAAACAGAGGGTCTGTGTGTTGTCTGAAGACAGAATTTTTTATCGGTCTGATAGCAGATTTTTGCAGAGTGACGATGGGCTTGAAGTAATTTGCAGTGGTTGAACCCCATGCACAGATACCATATGCAAGATAGGGATAGATTAGCGAGTAGCATAGTGAAAGAAGGGCAGAGTGGGGAATATAATATCTGATTTCTTTTTGTCCTTTTCTCATGCCCTTGCGCCACCCATAGCTCTGCTGTTCAACTAATTTTTAGAGTGTCATACCTTCTCTGATATCCTTAAAAAAGCAAGAGTAACGCCAGTTCATAAAGGAGGCAATCCGGCAGACATAAACAATTATAAACCAATATCAAACCTACCCATACTATTAAAAATATTTGAAAAATTTATCTAGAAACAGCTCTACTCCTATCTCATAAAATTTGACATACTCAGCCTCTGTCAGTTTGACTTCCGCTCCCAAAAAGAGTACCAACGATGCAATTATTAGTCTCCTTGATATAATCTACTCAGCCCTTGAAAAAAATGAGTTTCCGACTGGACTCTTCATTGACCTGAGAAAGGCCTTTGATATTGTTAATCACAACTACCTCTTACTTAAACTCCATCATTATGGAATGATACAACCTCTCCCACTCTTCCAATAACCGTTGGAGTGCCACAGTGGTTGGGTCTGTAGTCCTCCCAGGCACTGCATCTGGTCTGCAGATTGGTTACCTCAGGCGTGGTCGAGCCACCCTCATCCCTTCTGGTCTTGGTCCCAAAGTGGGATTCGGTGTACCTACGGTAGATTCTCGATCTTTCAGGTCTGATTGACTTCATCCCTTGCCCAACTTTCTGTATGACCACTTTGGCTTATGTTCATCTGCTATCAGGCTGAGGCTTGGATAGTGTCCCAGGACCTCAAGGATGTGTATTGGCACATTCCTATTCCTCCGGGGCTTAGGGACTGGTTAGGTCTTTACATGGGGATGTCGTGCTTATAACGCCAGGGTTTAAACCAGGTTCTGGTTTGAACCTGGCCCCTTGCACGTTTACCAGGCAAGCGTGGGTCGTTGTGACGTGACCAGTAAGGGGGTTCGTGTGTTGGCCCACCTCGATGACTGGCTGGTGTGGGTCCCAGTCAGTCTGCATGTCAGCTGGCCAGAGATCTGGTTCTTTCCCAACTTGCCGGGTTCAGATTCCTGGTGAACTCGCGGAAGTCCCAATTGGTGCTGTTCCAGGTACAGATTTAGTTGGGTCTTGTTTGGGACTCTCGGTCAGTATCTCTCTCCCTGCCTCCGGCATCTTTGCTTCACCTGCATCTTTGTCGTGCTTCCTCCAGGTGAGATGGGGGCTTAGTGCTCGTACTCCATAAATTGTGCGGCTCCTTCACACTTTATTATAAAACAAACATTAGGTATATTATTTTACATACATACATGAACCAGTATTGGCATATTTGTATTATAAGATTGCTAATCAAGCAACCTAATTACTTCTCTCTCTTCCTTACCTGTTGTGTGAAAGCAGAGGCAGCCCCAACACAGATGGAGAGTATGTGGTAGGTGAGCATGGAGAGGAGCATTGTGCGAGCATAGTGCTTGTCTGAGGTCCCAAGCAGTGACCACACGAACACGCACAGACCTACAATAGAAACATAGTTACACCTGCCAAGTTTTGGGACCACTGAGATACGCAGTTCTTAAGTTTAATAATTTAGCTTGTAATACTTTTCACGCTCACGGCACGCAAGAGTGTCAGGTAGATCCAGGTAAAAAAAATGGAATGTAAATATGGTGACATTCAACAAATTGTGCAGAAACTGGCGGTTCTTCGGTTGATAAGTCTGCAAAGGCCGTGGTAAAGTAATTAGCATTCCGGAAAAGGCGGGGGGGTAGGAGGAACCACCTAACTCTATGAAACAGATGGCTAGGAGGCCCCATGTAGCTCTAAAAACATATAGCTAGGAGGAACCACCTAATCTTAAGAGAAAGGTGCCTAGGGGGCGCCTCTTAGCAGGCAGAAAACAAAATACCAACCTGCCAAAGCAGCACCGGCGACGCGGGAGGCGGTGACGCCGGCGCCCTGAGGATCATCATCAGCCTCCGTCATGTCAGGGGGCATGACCCCCAGGTGGGCGGCGATGCCGGGGAAGAGCAACAGCAGGAGGGTCTCCACCGTGACTCCGGCGCCCATCAGGACGTGGGCGGACCAGAAGCCTCGGGGCAGCCGCACGTACAAGTGCTCATTGTGACCCAGCACCTGTGAGATCTGTCGACACGGAGCACACTTTGTATCGCATACACTATATCACTGCGTCACCATACTACTACTTGTACTACTATTGCTACTACTTGTACTATTACTTGTACTACTACTATTTGTAGTACTATTACTGCTACTTGTACTACTACTATTTGTAGTACTATTACTGCTAACTTGTACTACTACTATTGTAGTACTATTACTGCTACTTGTACTATTACTTTACTACTACTATTTGTAGTACTATTACTGCTACTTGTACTTTTGGTACTCGCAGAAGTAGTACTGCTACTTATACTACTTGTACTACTACTTCTGCTACTTGTACTATTAATACTTTACTACACCTACTACTACCATTATTACTACTACAGCTGCTATTTATAATATTGTAATTGTTACATTAATATTATTAATAATAATTATACAGTAAGCAAACACCGCCCTATCCCCGCTGGAGAGGGCGGTGTTTGTGGTGATGAGGAGAATGAGAAAAATCAAAATAAGATTTTGGATAGAATGACAGGGTGGTGGTAGTATTATATTTTAAAGTAATTAGCACCAGTCCAGTCATCTAGAGACACACTACTCCTATGCTCTTTACTCAATCCACTCTACTACTCTCTCTACTCCTTCCTACTCCTCCTCCTCCTCTTTCTTCTCTCCCTCCTGACTCCCTTCTTCATGTTCGCTCTCCGTTTTCTGTTCCCGCTGCCTCTACCTTAGTCCCTCCCCCATGTTCTATCCACTCACATTTATTCTATCCTCCCTTACTCCTTCTTCCTTACTTTTCTTTACTTCTCATTATTAAGGAGTAGAAAACACGCGAGGTGTTACACCTGTCCGATAAAAACTTAAGGGTACTAAAGTGACTTCGTTTTCGACTTACAGTCATGAATTCCGGGTTCGAGTCCTGGTCGGGACAGAAATAATTGGGTTCTTCCTACTCACCTAATGTCTCTGCTCACCTAGCATTAAATAGGTACCCAGGAGCTAGTTTTGGCGTTGCCATCCTGGGGTGGGTCAGTAGTTCAACTTTGGGGGTTGACCTCGATATAAGCCTATGTATATATACACAGGCTGCCTTGTCACCCCTACAAAATGAATTATAACTTGCAGATAGACAAAGGGACAAAACACCAACACTTGTTTAATATAGCGTAGTTACCCCAGTGTTGTCGGGACCTCAGACGAAGGTAACGTTTTCTCTATTTCCAATCTGCCGTAGGATTTACAAGGCTCACTACCAATCACAGAGTAATACCCAGGCTGAGGAAGAAGGGTCTGCCACTGACGCAGGCTGGCCTGCGTCAGTGGCAGACTGACTGCTGCCTCGCCACCCATTCAATTTACTCAGGAGTACGTTCTCTCTCGTCTCGTACTTGCTTGTTTAAAAAACATTATCCGTGGAAGCGTTGTGTCGCTGAGCGGATACAAGTCACATTGTACATAAGACTTGACAATCCTAGTAATCCTGACAGTAACAGACTTGAAATCCTACCTAGCCTTACCTACCTAACCCAATCGAACCTAAAACATCCTAATCTAACGATACACAATTTTGACAATCATAAATCTAGCTTTTATCGATCCATCTCTCGTACAATTTAACCATACCCCCGTGTGGCGACAGAAGAGAGAATGTTAAAGAGAGTTTTTAAAGTTAAAACAAACTTCTCTACGCCATCGCTTCTAGGTGACTGGAGAGTGTCAGTCAGAGTCTTGACAATCACAGCTCTTAACAGTCAATGGAATTTCTGGGTCAAGTACTTGTATTTCCCCATAGTGCTCAAGTGCGGATCGAATTACTTGTGCGGCCCTGGTTCAACTGCTGCATAATCTTAGAGTCCCATTTGTCGCTTTACATAACGTGAACTGCTCGTTTCTACATCTGCTCTTCTAAACGATAGGGAATTACCAACAGATATAACCCAAGCACTTGGGGTAATTGGTACACCGACGACCCTGCTTTTTTGTAGGTAATTATAATGTATATAATTCTTATATACATTAAACTCTCCATCGTGCACATAGTTACAGAAAAATAAGAGGATGGGTTGTATTATATTGTAGCCTGAAGCAAAGAAACATTCGTCTTGATAAAGAAAAGTTAAAGACAAAGGCACAGTAACAGGTCCTGACACGTATAACCCAAGATGATGAAGATGTTCTAGAATCGGTTACTCAGAACAAAAAGTTCCAAGCAGCACGGGCTATGGTGAGCCCGTCGTACTTACCTTTTTTTTTTTTTTTACCCAAGAATACAGTATTAAATATATTGAAAATATAATAGTAGCTTCTTTTATCCAGAATTTTCTATGTCAGTTTTGTTCTTGATTTATATAAATGATATCAATAATGGCTTATACTGTACCTTATCTACATTTGCATATACACTGAGCTAGGAAGCCAAGTTTTTCAACAGCTATACAGCGACGCATCACACGCAGACCTAAAGTCAACTTTTCTAAAGGAACAAAAATGAATTGTAATGCTGATCAATTATTGACATTGGAAGCCAAAATACAAATCAAGCTACTGTACGAACAACAAAGAGTCGATGAAAGTAAATATATGTTGAAAAGAAAACCAATATAGTATTAGGCTTTATTAGGATATCTTTCGATCTGTGATCAAAGTTATCCTCGCTATGTACTGTTTACCTGTACGTCTCGTACACGAATATCCATAACCAGGCACTTCAGTGGTTAATGAACCAGGCCACGAGAACACTGGTCCCCAGGCCGACAAGGAGGTACGAACACATTTTGACCTATCAATCATAAATGGATCATAACAAAGTCCATCCATCCCCCATCGCGCCCTAATGCCATGTCACTCTTTCTGTAAACTTCATCTGTTGCATACGAGTCACAACAACGTGGCTGAAGATATGATGACCAAACCCCACGCCAGAGGATAACAAACGACGAAGTTTCGGTCCGTCCTTGGACCATTATTATGACCACATACGACTTAATAATGGTCCCGGACGGACCGAAACGTCGTCGTTTCTTTCATTCTATGGTATGTGGTTTGGTCTTCAACTGTTGCCTATCTCTCCTCCATGTCCTCCATTCCTTACCCCTGTGTCAACCCAATCCTCGTGTTCCAGTATCCCCCAACACTCCATGTCACTCCCTTCCACAGTACAAACCCCTTTTATTAGAGTCGCCGTCGTACAGCAGCCTGAGCGCGACGCCCACCAGGGCATTGTAGCATCGGCTGGAACACACAAAGCGACTTACCTTGGACCTGTGGATATCCCCATTGTCGGTTCTCCCGACTCCCCAGTATCTTTCGGGTCTTGAGCCGAGAGTGGAGGTCCCCAGGACGAATGTTTCCTGCGGCGAGAAGAGAAAGAAAGTTGTTATTCACCTGACAGACTCTCACAGGTCGGGAAGATGGGTCTGAGACCCCCAAGTAGCCTCGAGGAAAGTATGTAACTTGTAGGCTTAAGACAGAACATGTCTTAAACAGAGCTCTTTCAGCTAGCTGCAAACTCTCATTTGCCGAAACTGGCCACAGTTTAATCTAATAATTGTGTTGGTAGGACAGGTTAATACAAATGCCAAAAATTGCCCATTCGTAGTACATAACCATGTAAACAGGGTGGCAATTGGGCGCTGGTCAAGCAAAAAATAATTCTAGAATGAATGATGATCGAAGGTTGTTGTGTAGATCATAGGATGTTAGTCTATGCCACAAGATAACTGTGGAATGTAGGTAGTCCATTCCACTAGATGGATGAGGAATAGAAAATTAAAAAAACCACGTTCAAATGCTGAGGCACCTCTCCTATTATTTCAGGCACTATTATTATTATTTATCCTACACTATTATTTATTATTATTTACACTGAAATACTATTATTTCAGGCCACCTCTCCTGTTATTTTTACCCCAGCTTCATGTATGCTCGTCCAAGCTTCGGATGGACATCAAAACACACCCTTCAGTCCTGTGTGTTCAAAATCGTCAAAATCTAAATTATTATCTGTATTATCAAATATAATTACGTGTACAGTTATTACCTTGGTATGGTGTTCAGTTCTGTTGACACTTATTTGTATTTGCAGCAGGAGGGTAAAGAATTTTGAAAGATGTGATTCGAACAGAGGACGTGAGCGAAGCCCTGTTTGAGGAATGTTCAAATGTTCAAACGTCATCAGTTGAGTCGTATGTTTTCATTCATTAACGGGGGGGGGGGGGGTTGGTAGTTGAATTAACGAGCATTTAGCCTTCGTTCATGGCAACGGGCGTGAATTATTTATGAATGAAAAACACGCATGACTCAACTGTAAGCACACCATTCGCTCTCTCTCTACCCTCTATTTTTTATTTGTATTCAACACATCTTATTCTTTTTACCATTAGTTTTAAGCTTTAGTCATTAATGTTTTTTCCTGCCCGAAACGCTTTGCGTAATAGTGGCTTTAGGCATTGTATGTACTAGCTCTATCTATAAAGCCAACAAACTTTGTAAAATCTCTTTATGTATGTACCTTACCTAAATAAAATTATTATTATTATTATTATTATTATTATTATTAACTGACGTTGAAACTTTTCTCGAACCGCGCAAGGGAGGCCTACCTGCCTGCTCGTCTCTCTCTCTACCCTTCCTCCCTATCTCCCCAATCCACATACCCCCACCTTCCATCCTTTCCTCTCCTCCCTCCCTCTCCCTACCCTCCTTCCTCTCCCACTACCTACCTTCTTCCCTCTATCCATTAGACTGATGAGGCCAACGCTCTCATCCACAACACACACACTTACCCGCTGAGTTTGGTCACTTGCATTAGGCTAAGTTTACTCGGTGTCCCATACACAGACAAAGTGTGTATGGGACACCGGGGCCGGACACCAACACCCAGGACACACAAGCACTACTAAGGGTGAACACCTACACCCGAAAAAAACAAGGACACATAATAGTGTGTCCAGTTGTACAACTTCTTGGATTTTTGCATTCGCCGCGTCCGTTACTTCCGTTATGTCTGAAAATTTGAAATCGAAGACTATTCCCAATAAAATTTGTGAGGCTTCCAGGGAAATTTTTGGGTTTCATCAAATATTTTTTGATTTATTGATTTCAATTTATTGATTTCAATTATTTTATTGAATAATCATTATGGATTTTTACATTGTCCACCCGCACTTCATATTCATTGTTTATAGCTCGGGAATGATTCAAGCAAGTCGAATTCACCACACAGTGTAAGAAATTGGTTGTTAGGCTAGGCTAAGATATTCTAGGCTAGGTTAGGTTAAGCCAGGCTAAGCTAGATTAAGCTAGGATAGGCTAGGTTAAATTAGGTTGGATTTAGTTAGGCTAAGCTAGGTTAAGATAGGCTAGGCTTGGCTAAGCTAGGTTGGTAGTGCATTAATGGCATTGGGAAATATCATAAGCACTGTCCGAATAGAATTTTCGACACTGTTTTCTGGAGAAATGCTCCCATTGTATTCCTTCTTAGACCTTCTGGTGTTTGGTGACATGGTTAGAATTGCCCACACACAGCCCCAAGACAGTGCCCACACACAGCCCCAAGGACAGTGCTCACACACAGCCCCAAGACAGTGCCCACACACAGCCCCAAGACAGTGCCCACACACAGCCCCAAAACAGTGCCCACACACAGCCCCAAGACAGTGCCCACACACAGCCCCAAGACAGTGCCCACACACAGCCCCCAAGACAGTGCCCACACACAGCCCCAAGACAGTGCCACACACACAGCCCCAAGACAGTGCCCACACACAGCCCCAAGACAGTGCCCACACACAGCCCCAAAACAGTGCCACACACAACAGCCCCAAGACAGTGCCCACACACAGCCCCAAGACAGTGCCCACACCACAGCCCCAAGACAGTGCCCACACACAGGCCCCAAGACAGTGCCCACACACAGCCCCAAGACAGTGCCCACACACAGCCCCAAGACAGTGCCACACACACAGCCCCAAGACAGTGCCCACACACAGCCCCAAGACAGTGCCCACACACAGCCCCAAGACAGTGCCCACACACAGCCCCAAGACAGTGCCCACACACAGCCTCAAAACAGTGCCCACACACAGCCCCAAGACAGTGCCCACACACAGCCCCAAGACAGTGCCCACACACAGCCCCAAGACAGTGCCCACACACAGCCCCAAGACAGTGCCCACACACAGCCCCAAGACAGTGCACACACACAGCCCCAAGACAGTGCCACACACACAGCCCCAAGACAGTGCCCACACACAGCCCCCAAGACAGTGCCCACACACAGCCCCAAGACAGTGCCCACACACAGCCCCAAGACAGTGCCCACACACAGCCCCAAGACAGTGCCACACACAGCCCCAAGACAGTGCCCACACACAGCCCCAAGACAGTGCCCACACACAGCCCCCAAGACAGTGCCCACACACAGCCCCAAGACAGTGCCCACACACAGCCCCAAGACAGTGCCCACACACAGCCCAAGACAGTGCCACACACACAGCCCCAAGACAGTGTCACACAAACAGTGCAATACAGTAACTTTCATTAAGCAAGTAAGGGTCATTCGCACATTAATTGGAAATTTGCAAATGTGGCCGAGTGTCTCCTCCCATCCCGCGCCGTCACGCCCACGCACCCACTCTCCTGTCCGCCCACTCCCCGCTCTCACACCCACACACCTGCCCGCCCACTCCCCGCTCTCACACCCACACTCCTGCCCGCCCACTCCCCGCTCTCATACCCACACTCCTGCCCGCCCACTCCCCGCTCTCACACCCACACTCCTGTCCGCCCACTCCCCGCTCTCACACCCACACTCCTGTCCGCCCACTCCCCGCTCTCACACCCACACTCCTGCCCGCCCACTCCCCGCTCTCATACCCACACTCCTGTCCGCCCACTCCCCGCTCTCACACCCACACTCCTGTCCGCCCACTCCCCGCTCTCACACCCACACTCCTGCCCGCCCACTCCCCGCTCTCATACCCACACTCCTGCCCGCCCACTCCCCGCTCTCACACCCACACTCCTGTCCGCCCACTCCCCGCTCTCACACCCACACTCCTGCCCGCCCACTCCCCGCTCTCACACCACACTCCTGTCCGCCCACTCCCCGCTCTCACACCCACACTCCTGCCCGCCCACTCCCCGCTCTCACACCCACACACCTGCCCGCCCACTCCCCGCCCACACACCCACCCTGCGTCGCTAATATTTCCCTGCGACTAATTTAATCAGAAGCGAGTGATATACTCCATCGGGCCTCCAATATTGATCAGATCAATACTGATCATGGCCCTTCCAGACGTATGGGGATTAGGATCTGGGATATGAGAGAAAAAAACTGGGATATGAGGCCAAGGAGCTGGGATAGGAGAACAAGGAGCTGGGATACGAGGACAAGGAGTTGGGATACGAGGACAAGAAGCTGGGATACGAGGACAAGGAGCTGGGATACGAGGCCAAGGAGCTGGGATACGAGGACAAGGAGTTGGGATACGAGGACAAGAAGCTGGGATACGAGGACAAGGAGCTGGGATAACGAGGCCAAGGAGCTGGGATACGAGGACAAGGAGCTGGGATACGAGGACAAGGAGCTGGGATACGAGGACAAGGAGCTGGAATACGAGGACAAGGAGCTGGGATACGAGGCCAAGGAGCTGGGATACGAGGCCAAGGAGCTGGGATACGAGGCCAAGGAGCTGGGATACGAGGCCAAGGAGCTGGGATACGAGGACAAGGAGCTGGGATACGAGGACAAGGAGCTGGGATACGAGGACAAGGAGCTGGGGTACGAGGCCAAGGAGCTGGGATACGAGGACAAGGAGCTGGGATACGAGGACAAGGAGCTGGGATACGAGGACAAGGAGCTGGGATACGAGGCCAAGGAGCTGGGATACGAGGACAAGGAGCTGGAGAATAGGGGCATGGAACTGTAATATAGTTTCACGCTTCTTTGTAGTGATAAAGGACAGAGTGACGAACGTTGAACAGCAACTTGGACTATCGGGGATCGAACGCCGACCTGCAGAAAGCGAGGCCGTCGTTGTACCGACCAGGGTAAATGTTTGAGCTTACTCCCTCATCCATCACCCCCCCCCCCATACATACACTAATCGGGTGCTCACAAACACTTCCCCAGGGCACAAAAACACTCCCCCAGGACACACAAACACTCCCCCAGGACACACAAACACTCCCCCAGGACACACAAACACTCCCCCAGGACACACAAACACTCCCCCAGGACACACAAACACTCCCCCAGGGCACACAAACACTCCCCCAGGGCACACAAACACTCCCCCAGGGCACACAAACACTCCCCCAGGGCACACAAACACTCCCCCAGGACACACAAACACTCCCCCCGGACACACAAACACTCCCCCCGGACACACAAACACTCCCCCCGGACACACAAACACTCCCCCCGGACACACAAACACTCCCCCAGGACACACAAACACTCCCCCAGGACACACAAACACTCCCCCAGGGCACACAAACACTCCCCCAAGGACACACACTCCCCCAGGACACACAAACACTCCCCAGGACACACAAACACTTCCCCAGGACACACAATCACTCCCCAGGACACACAAACACTTCCCAGGACACACAAACACTCCCCCAGGACACACAAACACTCCCCCAGGACACAAACACTCCCCCAGGGCACACAAACACTCCCCCAGGACACACAAACACTCCCCCAGGGCACACAAACACTCCCCCCATGACACACACTCCCCAGGACACACAAACACTCCCCAGGACACACAAACACTCCCCAGGACACACAAACACTTCCCCAAGACACACAAACACTCCCCCCGGACACACAAACACTCCCCCAGGACACACAAACACCCCCAGGACACACAAACACTCCCCCAGGACACAAACAACTCCCCCAGGACACACAAACACTCACCTTTACCACACACTCAGGCGGGAAACATAATACTATAGGAAAGCACCATTGAAGTGATGGTCAAATATTATCAGTGGATGAGGTTACCAGATGCTGAAATGTATCTCCTGCCTCGCCCCACCTGGTCCCATCTCCTGCCTCGCCCCACCTGGCCCCATCTCCTGCCTCGCCCCACCTGGTCCCATCTCCTGCCTCGCCCCACCTGGTCCCATCTCCTGCCTCGCCCCCACCTGGCCCCATCTCCTGCCTCGCCCCACCTGGCCCCATTGTAACAAACTAGGCTGGTTGTGAGAATTATTCCAGAAGGTTCCAGAAGTTTCGTGTAGGGACCTGACCTTCAACAACACACATTCTCCTGGGGATTAGCAGGTCTGAGTCACAAATGGCGGGCGTCTCTGTTCATAGTTGCGTATAATGAATCATCCTATAGTATTCAGTAATTTAGAGAAATTAGCCTTTATTCATTTTGTATTAAAATTGTATTGTATAATATTACTGGGTACAATATCAAGAGTATTCTAATTATTGAGTTAAGTCACCATCAGTGACGTCACGAATCAGATCTAAGTTGTAAGGCGGAGTGACCTGGCGGTCATAGGTCATCAGTGTTGACATGTCCACTATTTTCTCAAAGTTTTAATAACCATTTTGGTGATCGGGAACAGCTCTGCCGTTAGATGCTTGTGTAATTTAATTTCAGTAAAATAATTCAACCAGTCTGGATCAATTCAGTACAAACAGAGGTTAATTGTTATAACTTAAACCTGGCTAAGTAACTGGGTAAGCGATGCGGAACAATACAATGCTCTAGTCTGGGGTAGACCAGATGAGGAGAGATTAGTGTGGAGTCCAGATCAACTGAGGGAGGTCAACCATCTTACCTCTCCCCCAAGACCAGCCCCCAACATCTTTAGCTGGTCAACATAGAGGTATAGTTGCTATTTGTTATTTATAGGGATAGTCAACTCATTGTCGTCAGGTCAAGTAGGGAGTGTTTAAAGTGACAGGGAGTGAACATATTTAGATTTTGTTTTAGTTTCTTTTAATAAATTAATTAGTTAATATTTTGCATATTTATTATTTCCATGTATTTGTTATATGTACAGTATGTGAACTTGTCCTGGTCACGTGGTCCACACGAGGCAGAGTTGGATTGGGCGTCGATTCTAACATCGAATCGGAATTCATCATTCCCGTGTAATTAATTCCACACTTAAGAACTCTCAAGGTCATCGGTTATAGTGGGGATCAAGCCCCAAGATTGATTAATTAGCATGATCGATCCAGACCTCGATCATTGCTCTGTGTTACTGGTCTGGTGGTGGCGGCGGAGGCGACTCTAGGGTTTTGCTCAAAGCCTAGGTCACGTCATACTGGTTGTAGAATCCTAAGTCGGTCAATCGTCTTAGGACCACGTGGCGTGGAGTTGGCTTTGGTAAAAGTTTTGGAGTCCCTTGTAGAGAATAAAAAGTAAGAATACGGGTAGAGGGGGAAAAGAAGAAGGAAAGTTAAGTCGAGAGAAACCCTCCCATGTTACACCATCTCCTGCCTCGCCCCACCTGGCCCCATCTCCTGCCTCGCCCCACCTGGCCCCATCTCCTGCCTCGTCACCTGCCTCTCAAGTTGTGACGTCATTAAATTGATGCACTAAACTGCCCGAACCTAACCTGCCCGAGGGCCCATGGACGAGGCTGAGAGCCGCTATGACTTATAGTCCATCATATTTTGTCTGGTGGGGAATGTGTCAAAATGGGATGCATTATTCAAGAGGCCGTTGTCTGCGTGCCGAGAGGTAAACCTCGGTGTGGAAACACAAGTTTACTATACTCCTGCTGCTACAGGCTGCTTACTGGGAATGTGTAACAAAAAGGAGGCCTGGTCTCCTCCAACAGCCTGGTTGATCAGTCCAGCAACCAGGAGGCCTGGTCGACGACCGGGCCGCGGGGACGCTAAGCCCCGGAAGCTCCTCAAGATCCTCCTCAAGGTGGTCAAGGACTGGGCCGCGGGGACTCTAAAGCCCCGAAATCATATCAAGATCTCATCTCAAGATAACAGGAAGGCAGCTAACGTCCAAGTTAGAGAGAAAAGAGCACTAGAAAGGACAGCCTCTTCAGGGACAAAGAGCCCCTCTCTCAGAATTAGAGAGGGGCAACCTTCTCAGATGGAGAGGCGCCGGGTGAGAAGCCACCAAGATGAAATCTGAGGCAAGGAAGACTTCCAAAAGGAATTCGATACTATATACCCAAGAGACCAGAAAATGCTCACAGTTGGTAAATATTGGACTCCCGCACTTCATTTTAAGAATATTGTCTTCAGAAAAGACAACACTGCATCGCTCTATGAAAACACGTATATAGAGAGAAACTAATTGCAGAAGGAGATAGCTTGCAGAATAGGAAGACTTCAGTCTTCTACCAACAGATACAGCTTTTATAAAACTATGAACGAGTCTACAAGCTGTGCTACTCGGGCGGAACATTCAGCTAATGGATAGGATCTTTCCCTGATGCAAGAGACGACTAAACAAATCCACAAGGGCCGTGACGAAGATTCGAACCTGCGTCCGGGAGCATCCCAGATACTGCCTTAATCGACTGAGCTACGACAGGGTTAAAATCGGACCCAGGTTCGAATCCTCGTCACGGCCCTTGTGGATTTACTCATTTGATGCATCACGTTAGTGTTATCTCAAGAGTCGGCTGTTACTACCCGCCCCGTGAGCAGTTACACCGCCACACCTACAGTCAAATACAAGCTATAGTTGGGAAGTAGAAATTATCGTCGACATGAAATGGCCCTTTTGTAGGAGGGGAAATACCCCCTTCACGGGAGGGGAAATATTCCCTTCACGGGAGGGGAAATATTCCCTTCACGGGAGGGTTTCCCTGTACTCTTTCAATAGTAATCTTCATTTACGTCAGGAAACAAAATAACAAACCACAGCAAAAGAAAGAAAACAGAAACAAAGAATATAATAATAATTACAATAACGTGAAATATCCTACCCTTCTTGTATATAAATTAAGCCAAAATAGTATAAATTTGTGTCTGTATCTTCCCTGATTTACAGTCTACCTCCGTTTTCGTTCAACTGCGATTTATGTTAGTTTCCGTTCGAGTCCTTCACGATCATTTTTTGTCCCCCCATTTTCTTCAACACCACACAAGCAATTTTCTTCACCCTCTACCACACTATCGGACCCCGCCACGCCACGCCGGCTGGGAGGGGAAAGAGGGGATGGGATGGTGGGGATCAGACCCCTTTCCCATACACAGCCCCGCTCCTGTGCCAGGTAAGTCCACTACGGGCTCGCCATAGACCGTGCTACTTGCAACTTTTTGTTCCGAGTTGTTGAATCTTAAGCATCAACAAGTGGTGAGTGAAGCGTGAGGAGGAGGAATGATGGGGGGGAAGAGTGAGGAGGACAGGACCCTCCTGCACACTTAAGACTCGTGCACTCTGACAGCGAGTCCGAGCTCCACCCTTCATGTGACACATTTCTCTAATCTGTGTCGTGAATATGATAGCAGGCGTCGCATTCCTACGGGGTGAATACCGCTGTGTGTGTGTGTGTGTGTGTGTGTGTGTGTGTGTGTGTGTGTGTGTGTGTGTGTGTGTGTGTGTGTGTGTGTGTGTGTGTACTCACCTAATTGTACTCACCTAATTGTGCTTGCGGGGGTTGAGCTCTGGCTCTTTGGTCCCGCCTCTCAACCGTCAATCAACTGGTGTACAGATTCCTGAGCCTATTGGGCTCTATCATATCTACATTTGAAACTGTGAATGGAGTCAGCCTCCACCACATCACTTCCTAATGCATTCCATTTGCTAACTACTCTGACACTGAAAAAGTTCTTTCTAACGTCTCTGTGGCTCATTTGGGTACTCAGCTTCCACCTGTGTCCCCTTGTTCGCGTCCCACCAGTGTTGAAAAGTTCATCCTTGTTTACCCGGTCGATTCCCCTGAGGATTTTGTAGGTTGTGATCATGTCCCCCCTTACTCTTCTGTCTTCCAGTGTCGTGAGGTGCATTTCCCGCAGCCTTTCCTCATAACTCATGCCTCTTAGTTCTGGGACTAGTCTAGTAGCATACCTTTGGACTTTTTCCAGCTTCGTCTTGTGCTTGACAAGGTACGGGCTCCATGCTGGGGCCGCATACTCCAGGATTGGTCTTACATATGTGGTGTACAAGATTCTGAATGATTCCTTACACAGGTTCCTGAACGCCGTTCTGATGTTAGCCAGCCTCGCATATGCCGCAGACGTTATTCTGTGTGTGTGTGTGTGAGAGAGTGGGTGTGTGAGTGTTCACTCAGATATGAACGCTGTACTGGGAGATACTGAAGCATTAGTCTATATTCAGAACCACTTAACACGAGTCTTCACCCACACCACGGGCGAGTGCGTGCACACACACACACACACACACACACACACACACACACACACACACACACACAGATGTTTGTGCACATGTTTCATTGTTCTGTTTGCAGTGGCAATATTTTGTAATTTTCTGTTGTTTTTTCATAGTAATTTAGCAAAGTGGGATTTTAAGTGTAGAGTTGATACTTGAAGTTTGTGGATTAAATGTCATTAAAGTGATTGTTCCATTGCTGAGTTTGACGAGTCCAGTGCTTTATTCATTAAAGTAAATTAAAGATCTCACTGAGTTAAATAATTCCTTTTAATGGTGTCCCAGTTAAGGGATTATCAAATGTAAGAGTCAGAGTGAAGCCTGGAGGGAGAGACGTCCTCCCACCTCGCCCCATCTATCTCCTACGTCTCCTCCCCATTCCTCTCCCACAGTTCTCCACCCTCCCTCCTGCACCCGGCTACCCTCTTCCACATCCCTCCCATACACCCCCTCCCTCTTTCACCCAATAGTTACCCTTGCCACTAAGGAGCCCACTAAGACAAACCTCGGTACACAAGAACCCACTAAGCTCAGCACAAAGGAACCCACTAAACTTAAGTGTTCTTATCCTGCATTACTACAGCGATCTCACACTAAGATACAATACGCAATGATTTTTGTCTTTACGCACAAGGTCAGAAAAGATGAAAATCGCATGCATACGCTTTCTCTCACTCGGCATATAAAGTTACTGAGCTCACACTAGTCAGATCTATCGCTTGCTAATCAATCTATTGTCGGCTTGCTGGGCTGGGTCGTCTCTCTCTCTCTCTCTCTCTCTCTCTCTCTCTCTCTCTCTCTCTCTCTCTCTCTCTCTCTCTCTCTCTCTCTCTCTCTCTCTCTCTCTCTCTCTCTCTCTCTCTCTCTCTGTTCTCTGATTTTCTCTCCCTCTGTTCCTTTCTGAACCCATTCTCTTTTCCCTCTGTCCGTCTCATCTTCGCACCCCAAAGACACTACGACAAATTATTCGGAAAAGTTTTTGACATCTATAATTAGCTTATCACTCCAAGAGACAGTCAGCTGCAGATGAACTCCTAAACAACCTTCCAAATGTAAAACATTCATCAGTGTTCACGTCCAGTGTCGCTCACAATGTCAACAAACGAACTGGGAAAGCTATACCTTTGAATGCAAATTCATTCTTATTGTTAATCGCAGACTGAATGTGCGTCTCTCCCGCGTATAGATATGAGGGAGGGAAGGAGGAGGGGTACTGTATGGGAGGGGGGGGGGGGCAGGGAGATACATTATATTGCCTCACCTCTGAGGGTAGACACATTCGGTGGGCGCTGAAGGTGGTTTAGTGTAGGTGGTTCCCGCGCGGTCGTTGGTGGTGACGCAGGCGGCGCCACCTTCGTGGGCCGGGACGAGGGCGGGAACATCCCCAACGGTCTCCGACATGCTGTAGGGACTCAGGAACCTGTGTGACGGGCACCAACACTGACGGCGGTGATCTCCACCACCCTTCACCGCACCACTGGACCCACACTGACGCTCACACGCACTCAACACCACCACCACACACACCACTACGACGACACACCACCACGACGAAACACCACCACCACGACGACACACCACCACGACGACACACCACCACGACGACACTACACACGACGACACACCACCACCCGTCTACTACCACACCTGCACATGGTCCTACTACCGCGCGCCCCTCCGCTCTCACTCCTCTACCGCCATTAACAACATCCTTATAAGCGTATTGTTGGAGCAGGTTGCTAAGCCCCGCCACCAGTCCCACCACTCACAGGGTTCGACCCTCCCTCCTGCCCCCGTGGTCAGCACCCTCAGCACCCTCCGCGCCCCGCCGCCACCCTCCTCACCTCACCAACACCTCCCTCACCTCTCTGTGCTACGGGGAAATAAATAAATATATATAGGAAAAGTCCGCAGCTCTCATCCATCAAGGTTAAGAGTGTGGCGGCGGCCGCGCTGAGCCCCGGGGTGACCCTACCCACTCCTGCTGCCCCGCACACACCTGGTGCTGCTACACCCCTGGTGCTGCCACTCACACACCTGGTGCTGCCCCACACCTGGTGCTGCCTCCACACACCTGGTGCTGCCTCCACACACCTGGTGCTGCCCCACACACCTGGTGCTGCCTCCACACACCTGGTGCTGCCCCACACCTGGTGCTGCCCCCACACACCTGGTGCTGCTACACCCCTGGTGCTGCCTCCACACACCTGGTGCTGCTACACCCCTGGTGCTGCCTCCACACACCTGGTGCTGCCCCACACACCTGGTGCTGCTACACACCTGGTGCTGCTACACCCCTGGTGCTGCCTCCACACACCTGGTGCTGCTATACCCCTGGTGCTGCTACACTCCTGGTGCTGCCCCCACACCTGCTGCTGCCCCCACACACCTGGTGCTGCTACACCCCTGGTGCTGCTACACCCCTGGTGCTGCCTCCACACACCTGGTGCTGCTACACCCCTGGTGCTGCCTCCACACACCTGGTGCTGCTACACCCCTGGTGCTGCCTCCACACACCTGGTGCTGCTATACCCCTGGTGCTGCTACACCCCTGGTGCTGCTACACCCCTGGTGCTGCCCCCACACCTGCTGCTGCCCCCACACACCTGCTGCTGTCCCCACACACCTGCTGCTGCCCCCACACACCTGCTGCTGCCCCCACACACCTGGTGCTGCCCCCACACACCTGGTGCTGCTACACCCCTGGTGCTGCTACACCCCTGGTGCTGCTACATCCCTGGTGCTGCTACACACCTGGTGCTGCCTCCACACACCTGGTGCTGCTATACCCCTGGTGCTGCTACACCCCTGGTGCTGCCTCCACACACCTGGTGCTGCTATACCCCTGGTGCTGCTACACCCCTGGTGCTGCCTCCACACACCTGGTGCTGCTATACCCCTGGTGCTGCTACACCCCTGGTGCTGCCGCCACACACCTGGTGCTGCCTCCACACACCTGGTGCTGCTACACCCCTGGTGCTGCCTCCACACACCTGGTGCTGCCTCCACACACCTGGTGCTGCCCCCACACCTGCTGCTGCCCCCACACACCTGGTGCTGCTACACCCCTGGTGCTGCCCCCACACCTGCTGCTGCCCCCCACACACCTGGTGCTGCTACACCCCTGGTGCTGCCCGACACCTGGTGCTGCCCCTCACACCTGGTGCTGCTACACACCTGGTGCTGCCTCCACACACCTGGTGCTGCTACACACCTGGTGCTGCCTCCACACACCTGGTGCTGCTACACACCTGGTGCTGCCCCACACCTGGTGCTGCCGCCACACACCTGCTGCTGCCCCACACACACCTGTTGCTGCTACACCCCTGGTGCTGCTACACCCCTGGTGCTGCTACACCCCTGGTGCTGCTACACCCCTGGTGCTGCTACACCCCTGGTGCTGCTACACCCCTGGTGCTGCTACACACCTGGTGCTGCTACACACCTGGTGCTGCTACACCCCTGGTGCTGCTACACACCTGGTGCTGCTACACCCCTGGTGCTGCTACACCCCTGGTGCTGCTACACCCCTGGTGCTGCTACACCCCTGGTGCTGCTACACACCTGGTGCTGCTACACACCTGGTGCTGCTACACACCTGGTGCTGCTACACACCTGGTGCTGCTACACACCTGGTGCTGCTACACACCTGGTGCTGCTACACACCTGGTGCTGCTACACACCTGGTGCTGCTACACACCTGGTGCTGCTACACCCCTGGTGCTACCTGAGCTCAGCATTCCACTTCAGCTGATTTTTCAGACATCCCTGTGTACAGGAATCGTAGCAGACGTGTGGAAAAAGGCTAACATAGTTCCAATCTACAAAAGTGGCAGCAGGGAAGACCCCCTCAATTATAGACCTGTATCATTGTCAAGTGTAATAGTCAAAATATTGGAAAAATATAATTGAAACTAAATGGGTAGAACACCTGGAGAGAAATGCTATAATATCAGACAGACAGTATGGTTTTCAATCTGGAAGATCCTGCGTATCGAATTTACTCAGTTTCTATGATCGAGCCACAGAGATTTTACAGGAAAGAGATGGTTGGGTTGACTGCATCTATCTGGACCTAAAAAAAGGTTTCGACAAAGTTCCACATAAGAGGTTGTTCTGGAAACTGGAACACACTGGAGGGGTGACAGGTAAGCAGCTAACATGGATGAAAAATGTTCTTACTGATAGAAAAATGAGGGCAGTAATCAGAGGCAATGTATCGGACTGGAGAAATGTCACAAGTGGAGTACCACAGGGTTCAGTTCTTGCACCAGTGATGTTTATTGTCTACATAAATGATCTACCAGTTGGAATACAGAATTATATGAACATGTTTGCTGATGATGCTAAGATAATAGGAAGGATAAGAAACTTATATGATTGTATAGGGTCTTCTTCCCTTCAAGAAGACCTGGACAAAATAAGTATATGGAGCAACACTTGGCAAATGGAATTTAATGTGAATAAATGCCATGTTATGGAATGTGGAATAGGAGAACATAGACCCCACACAACTTATATATTATGTGAGAAATCTTTAAAGACTTCTGATAAAGAAAAAGATCTAGGGGTGGTTCTAGATAGAAAACTATCACCTGAGGACCACATAAAGAATATTGTGCAAGGAGCCTATGCCACACTTTCTAACTTTAGAATTGTCTTTAAATACATGGATGGCGAAATACTAAAGAAACTGTTCACAACTTTTGTTAGACCAAAGCTAGAATATGCAGCTGTTGTGTGGTGCCCATATTTTAAGAAGCACATCAACAAACTGGAAAAGGTGCAAAGACATGCTACTAAATGGCTCCCAGAACTGAAGGGCAAGAGCTACGAGGAGAGGTTAGAGGCCTTAAATATGCCAAAACTAGAAGACAGAAAAAAAAGAGGTGATATGATCACTACATACAAAATAGTAACAGGAATTGATAAAATCGATAGGGAAGATTTCCTGAGATCTGGAACTTCAAGAACAAGAGGTCATAGATTTAAACTAGCTTAACAAAGATGCCGAAGAAATATAAGAAAATTCATTTTCGCAAACAGAGTGGTAGACGGTTGGAACAAGTTATTAAGTGAGAAGGTGGTGGAGGCCAAGACCGTCAGTAGTTTCAAAGCGTTATATGACAAAGAGTGCTGGGAAGACGGGACACCACGAGCGTAGCTCTCATCCTGTAACTACACTTAGGTAATTACACACACACACACACACATCGTGTCAGCGAGGGGGACAGTCAGCCTGCCATCATATCTCACACCATTTCTAAAATTTCATTTCACCTGTACCTTACCATCCCCCTTCACTCAATACCCTTACTCCCGGATGCCTGCTAACTGCTAGGTGAACAGAGGCATCAGGTGTAAGGAAACAATGTTTTTTTGAAATTTGAATTTTTTTTTGAATGCCCAAACGTAACTGTCCCACAGAACAAGTTGAGAGGATCTCATTAAGTTATAATGAGGCAGATGTCAAGTTTAATTGGAATACAGATCCTCTGTGTTTCATACTTATCACAGCCAGGACGAGGCTGTTAATTACCAATCTTTAACGAGTTCTTAACTGCTTGTTAAGCTTTGTTTTGTGGGGGGGGGGGAAGGGTGGGGGTGGTAATAGGGAGGGGTGAAGACCTGGGGGGAGGAGGTGTTCCGTCATGAGGGAGGGATAATGAGGGGGGTAGGAAAGATGAGGAGTGAGAGCAGTAACAGGTGAGTGGAGGTAGTAAGATGAGGAGGAGGAAGGAGGGACAGGTGAGGCTGGAGGGGGTGAGTGAGGTGAGTAAGCTGATCACCTCACTCACTTGGGGGTCCAAAGCCCCCCCCCCCCCATCACCGGGGGGCGGGGGTGAGGAGAGGAAGGGTAGAAGAAGCACTACGTCGTCACTCCGCCCACTGGGTGGGTAGCTGGGTGGGGCAGCGGAGGTCCGGACCACCGTGCAAGGTGAGGGCGCCTGAGAGAGAGAGAGAGAGAGAGAGAGAGAGAGAGAGAGAGAGAGAGAGAGAGAGAGAGAGAGAGAGAGAGAGAGAGAGAGAGAGAGAGAGAGAGAGAGACCCACCCATTTTCTTTGAGAAAATGGGGAGGGAGTGGGTTGATAAATTAGGGTAACTGAGATAAAGACCGTAAAGTCCAATTATTATGCTTTATGTCCAGAATATAAATCTATATGTTTCCTGGGTATTATAGACAGGTCTCTTACGATGTCTGATTATTTACTAAATAAATTAGTACAGTAATCAGGCATTACTCAAAACTCGTTCATTTCCCGGTGATTTCTCTGTCTAGCGTTAATACTGATTTTTTAATTGTTGCCGCCGGAGGCGGCTAGTTTATTGTGCACCCCATACCCATCCTGTGAGCGGTAGCGCAAAAAGCATTACAGAGGGCACAAAAGGTCTTTATCAGACCTCATCTTAGATTATTACATAAACAATTTCATCTGTTAATAGACGAGTGATAACCTTGCTTGTAGCAGTCTATCTTAGTTAACAATACATCCTTCCTCGGAGAGGAGATAAGTCACTGGAGACTGAGGTCACAGCTGGGCCAGGTGTAGGGGTGTTGAGCACACGAGAATAAGCTGAAACCTTCAGAAATACTCAAGAAATGACCTCACAGGAACAGCTGATATTGAAATACATCAATAATAAGAATTTAGTAAAAAGGAGGAGATGAAATAAAGCTGTTAAGAGGAAGAGGAGGGAAGGAAGAGGAGGGGAGGAAGAGGAGGGGAGGAAGAAATGAAGGAATAGGGATAAGTAGTGAAAAGTCAATATATAAAGAGACGCAGGAGTCCCGGCAGCTCCACAGGTATAGAGTGCTGTGTGGGGTCCACCTCTGTGGGGTCCCGCTCTGTGGGGGTCCAGCTCTGTGGGAGGCTGGGACAGGGAGTGGCTCCAGTGTTGGAGAGGCTGCCTGTTACGTTCTTTCCAGGTGTGTCTAGCAGTTGATCATGTCATGGGGGAGACATGATTACCACATACAAAATTCTCAGGGGAATTGACAGGGCAGACAAGGATGGATTATTTAACACGGGTGGTACATGCACAAGGGGTCACAGGTGGAAGCTGAGTACCCACATGAGCCACAGAGACATTAGAAAGAACTTTTTCAATGTCAGAGTAGTTAGTAAATGGAATGCATTAGACAGTGATGGGGTGGAGGCTGACTCCATACACAGTTTCAAATGTAGATATGATAGAACCCAGTAGGCTCAGGAACCTGTACACCAGTTGATTGGCAGTCGAGAGGCGGGACCAAAGAGTCGAAGCTCAACCTTTCTCAAGCACAACTAGGTTAGTGTACACACACACACACACACACACACACACACACACACACACACACACACAGACACACACACACACACACACACAGCATCAAGTAGGTTGTAACACTCACCAAACAGGGCCTCCGTCCTGCTGGTCCATGACTGGTGAAGGAGTAGGGTGAAGCAGAGGCCCCACAGGTGACGCAGGAGGCGGCGACGGTGCTGGTGGTGGTGGTCAGAGGAGCGAGAAACTATCAATACCAGTCACCAACCAACTGGCTTCGTGGCTCCCAGGTCCACCTTGTGGCTCTCTCACTCTCACAGCAGGTACTCCACTAATTCCTCTAGTTCCTCCTACTTTCCTCGGTTTCTTGTTGCTTTCCTTGGCTTCCTGTTTCTCTCCTTGGCTTCCTGTTGCTTTCCTTGGCTTCCTGTTGCTTTCCTTGGCTTCCTGTTTCTCTCCTTGGCTTCCTGTTGCTTTCCTTGGCTTCCTGTTGCTTTCCTTGGCTTCCTGTTGCTTTCCTTGGCTTCCTGTGGCTTTCCTTGGCTTCCTGTGGCTTTCCTTGGCTTCCTGTGGCTTTCCTTGGCTTCCGGTTGCTTTCCTCGACTTCCTGCTACCTTCTTTTACTTTAAGAGAGTGGTAGTGTAACCCATCACCTCTCTGGATGTATGTATGCTGCTGCCCATGAATTCCTAACGCATGTTCATCACAAACTACAACACCACACACACACTATGTCGCAGATGTTCATGTCTAGTAGTCCTCGCAATGTATAACAATTCCCATCTTAGAATGTCTTGTGAGATTTATTTTCATACATTAATTGCCGGTCATACACGCCATATTTGGGGGTCTCTCTGGTCCGTCCTGACCACGGCACCTCGACTGACGTCTTCACCTGCAGGACAAATGATTACAGACACGCCAAAAATATATATCATGATTTTTATTTTGACAAAAGTAGGGCATCCGGTTAGTAGGTGGATGAATGGACCCCTTCAATAGGTGCCTCGTTAGTGGTTGGTGGAGGCGTGAACGGTGCCCCTTGGAGGGGAGAACTAATATAGGGGACATGATAAGAAGATACTAAGGGGAATGTAGGCAAGATGGACAAGGATAGTTTCTTAAATTTAAAGAGTAGAACGAGGGGACTTAAGTGTGCTTCCAACTTCCACTTAAGTGTAAGGAATGTATGGAAATACTCGCACCCTGTACGGGTGGTCAACAAGTGGAATGTAATGAAAGTAGAAGTTGTGGAAGCCACCTCCATCTACAACTTTAACGCCGAGACTCGAAAAATAATTCGAATGTCAGAATAGTTCAATTGTAACGCAACAGGAACACCAACGAGTGATGGCCACACACACACACACACACACACACACACACACACACACACACACACACACAGCTTGAGGCTTCAAGAAGATCTGGACAAGCTGCAGGAATGGTCGAACAAATGGCTGTTAGAGTTTAATCCAAGCAACTGTAATGTAATGAAGATAGGGGTAGGAAGCAGGAGACCAGATACAAGGTATCACTTGGGAGAGGAAATACTTCAAGAGTCCGAGAGAGAGATCTGGGGGTTGATATCACGCCAGACCTGTCCCCTGAAGCTCATATCAAGAGGATAACAGCACCAGCATATGCCAGGTTGGCTAACATAAGAACGGACTTTAGAAACTTGTGTAAGGAATCTTTCAGAACGTTATATACCACACATGTCAGACCATGCTGGTGCCGCATACTCCAGGATTGGAGTCCATATCTAGTCAAGCATAAGACTAAAATGGAAAAGGTTCAAAGGTTTGCCACCAGACTAGTACCCGAGCTGAGAGGTATGAGCTACGAGGAGAGACTACGGGAATTAAACCTCACTTCGTTGGAAGACAGAAGAGTTAGGGGGGACATGATCACCACATTCAAGATCCTCAAGGTAATCGACAGGGTTGATAAAGACAGGCTGTTTAACACAAGGGGCACACGCACTAGGGGACATAGGTGGAAACTGAGTGCCCAAATGAGCCACAGAGATATTAGAAAGAACTTTTTTAGTGTCAGAGTGGTTGACAAATGGAATGCATTAGGGGGTGATGTGGTGGAGGCTGACTCCATACACAGTTTCAAGTGTAGATATGATAGAGCCCAATAGGCTCAGGAACCTGTACACCTGTTGATTGACGGTTGAGAGGCGGGGCAAAAGAGCCAGAGCTCAACCCCCGCAAGCACAACTAGGTGAGTACACACACACACACACACACACACACACACACACACACACACACACACACACACACACACACACACACACACACACACACTCACACATTCCCGTAGGGTATCGATTCATTTCTCTCAATGTTTGCGGACGATGCTAAAATTATGAGAAGGATTAAAACAGAAGAGGACTCTTTGAGGCTTCAAGAAGACCTAGACAAGCTGAAGGAATGGTCGAACAAATGGTTGTTAGAGTTTAACCCAACCAAATGTAATGTAATGAAGATAGGTGTAGGGAGCAGGAGGCCAGATACTAGGTATCATCTGGGAGAGGAAATTCTTCAGGAGTCAGAGAAGGAAAAAGACTTGGGGGTTGATATCACGCCAGACCTGTCTCCTGCAGCACATATCAAGCGGATAACATCAGCGGCATATGCCAGGCTGGCCAACATACGAACGGCATTCAGAAACTTGTGTAAAGAATCATTCAGAACTTTGTATACCACATATGTCAGGCCAATCCTGGAGTATGCAGCCCCAGCATGGAGTCCATATCTAGTCAAGGATAAGACTAAACTGGAAAAGGTTCAAAGGTTTGCCACCAGACTAGTACCCGAGCTGAGAGGTATGAGCTACGAGGAGAGACTACGGGAATTAAACCTCACTTCGCTGGAAGACAGAAGAGTTAGGGGGGACATGATCACCACATTCAAGATTCTGAAGGGGATTGATAGGGTAGATAAAGACAGTCTATTTAACACAAGGGGCACACGTACTAGGGGACACAGGTGGAAACTGAGTGCCCAAATGAGCCACAGAGATATTAGAAAGAACTTTTTTAGTGTCAGAGTGGTTGACAAATGGAATGCATTAGGAAGTGATGTGGTGGAGGCTGACTCCATACACAGTTTCAAGTGTAGATATGACAGAGCCCGATAGGCTCAGGAATCTGTACACCTGTTGATTGACGGTTGAGAGGCGGGACCAAAGAGCCAGAGCTCAACCCCCGCAAACACAACTAGGTGAGTACAACTAGGTGAGTACACACACACCTGTGATACTAGCGCGTGCGAGCAGGTGTGTAACCAGAGCACAGGATCAACAACACGGACACACACGCGTCTATCAGGGGCGACGTCGTATTGTCCACCTGTTGCTGTCCGCTCTACACGGGTCGACACACACACACACACACACACACACACACACACACACACACACACACACACACACACACACACACACACACACACACACAGAGGCCGTGTTTGCCACTGTCAATAACATTTAATTCAACAATGCTCGCGGACGGCCGGCTGCCGTTATTGAGCAAGCAATACTGTCAAGGGTTGACCGCCGGGTGTGTTTGAGGAGAGTTGGAGAGGTGAGGGAGGCAGGTGTTGGGGGTCTAGGGCGGTATACACCTTCCCAAGTGTAGCCTTCGTGATGGCTAGGCTCTAGGTGTACTTCAGTTCATTTACTCTGCACCCCATACCCATCCTGTGGGCGGTGGTGTACCCCATACCCATCCTGTGGGTGGTGGTGCACCCCATACCCATCCTGTGGGCGGTGGTGCACCCCATACCCATCCTGTGGGCGGTGGTGCACCCCATACCCATCCTGTGGGCGGTGGTGTACCCCATACCCATCCTGTGGGTGGTGGTGCACCCCATACCCATCCTGTGGGCGGTGGTGTACCCCATACCCATCCTGTGGGTGGTGGTGCACCCCATAGCCATCCTGTGGGCGGTGGTGTACCCCATACCCATCCTGTGGGTGGTGGGGCACCCCACACCCAACCTGTGGGCAGGAGTACACCCCATACCCATCCTGTGGGCAGAAGTGCACCCCATACCCATCCTGTGGGCAGAAGTGCACCCCATACCCATCCTGTGGATGGTACCTGGATGGTGTTCTGGGAGTTGTTCTACTCCCCAAGCCCGGCCCGAGGCCAGGCTTGACTTATAAGAGCTTGGTCCACCAGGCTGTTGCTTGGAGCGGCCCGCAGGACAACACACCCACCACAGCCCGGTTGGTCGGGCACCTCTTGTAGAAATCTATCAAGCTTTTTCCTGAAGACTTCCAACTTTGTTCCGGCAATATTTCTTATACTTGCTGGGAGGACGTTGAACAACCGCGGACCTCTGATGCTCAGTGTTCTCTGATTGTGCCTATGGCACCTCTGCTCTTGACCGGCTCTAATAAGGAGTGAACATATTGTTCACTCCAGTATGTTGTTATTTTACTGTGTAAATTAGGGACCTATCACTCCAGAATATATATATATATATATATATATATATATATATATATATATATATATATATATATATATATATATATATATATATATATATATATATATATATATATATGACCGAAAAAGTAAGATTAATAATTCTAACACGAATTTTCTCAATATTTCTTATGTTTCTTTTCACTGTCGATGGTAATTGAAAAATCAATTCTGGTTGAATTGGCCTATCAACCCCTCCAGAGGTTGATAGGCCTTAATAACCCTCCAGAGGTTGATAGGCCTTAATAACCCTCCAGAGGTTGATAGGCCTTAATAACCCTCCAGAGGTTGATAGGCCTTAATAACCCTCCAGAGATTGATAGGCCTTAATAACCCTCCAGAGGTTGATAGGCCTTAATAACCCTCCAGAGGTTGATAGGCCTTAATAACCCTCCAGAGGGTAATAGGCCTTAATAACCCTTCAGAGGTTGATAGGCCTTAATAACCCTCCAGAGGTTGATAGGCCTTAATAACCCTCCAGAGGTTGATAGGCCTTAATAACCCTCCAGAGGTTGATAGGCCTTAATAACCCTCCAGAGGTTGATAGGCCTTAATAACCCTCCAGAGGTTGATAGGCCTTAATAACCCTCCAGAGGGTAATAGGCCTTAATAACCCTCCAGAGATTGATAGGCCTTAATAACCCTCCAGAAATTGATAGGCCTTAATAACCCTCCAGAGGGTAATAGGCCTTAATAACCCTCCAGAGGGTGATAGGCCTTAAGGCCAACACAAAACGAGACAGCACTGGTAAATACAGGTCAAATTTCCTCTGATATACAGAATTTCATTTTGAATTAAATTTCGATACTTATATCAGATACTCAATTTCATATAAAAGAGTTACCCATTAATAATACGTTTTCTTATACATTTCAAGAGAATGTAAATGGGGTTAACTATAGAAAAAACATTTAATATCGTCTAAAACCTCAATATTTTGCATAAATAATTTATTGGTCCCAATGATGCCACATATTCTAAAATTATATTTAATAATAGTTATGTTTTTATTGAATAAAAATAACCAGATAACGCCCATAAATGTCAATAATGAAAAACATTAATTGACTTTGGGTGAAGAATTTCACTTCACTTGATTTAAGGCGAATTCTAAGGACTGAATCGTAACATTATCCTATACCCAAGTGTAACCTAGTCTGACGGCTGAGTGGACGGCGCTCGGTATTCGTAGTCCTACGGTTCCGGGTTCAAATCCCCGGCGGAGGCGGAAACAAATGGGCAGAGTGTCTTTTAACTTGATGCCCCTGTTCATCTAGCAGTAAATAGGTACCTGGGAGTTAGACAGCTGCTACGGGCTGCTTCCTGGGGGGGGGGGGGGGTAACAAAAGAAGCCTGGTCGAGGACCGGGCCGCAGGGACGTTAAGCCCCGAAATCATCTCAAGATAACCTCAAGATAACTTGCTTGAGCCATAATGGTCCATAGTGATGGAACAGGGAGGGGAGACAGTAGTGGTAGGAAGGGAAGGGAGAAAGCGCCAAGACATAGGAAGACTCCTCCAAGACCCACCACCAGGACGAAAAGGGAGAGTGAGAGACACAACAGTTTGCTTGCTCCAGTGCTCACGGCCGGTGTGTGTTTACTCCAGGTCGTAAATCACCTGTGAATGTAATGATATTTGGCGACGGTGTGAAGTGGGGGGGGGGGGCAGGGTGTGGATGGGGGGAGGGTGGGAAGTGGGTGCGGGTGGGGTGTGGCAGGGGAGAGACAGGGTGATGGCAGAAAGATTACACCAAACAGGATTAGGCGGGATCCAAGAGTCAATGCTCGATCCCGCAAGCACAAATATGTGAGTACACAGGCATTACTCCGAGACGAGACGCCCCATTCCTGCAGATTGTGCAGGAGTCCAAGAGCTTGAACCTCTCAGCCGGAAACCCAGCCTCACAATACAACATTCCCACATGAAGTGTACAACTCCCCTAACTCTAAATGACCACAACACACCAAAACAAGCACAAACATCCGAGTGTATTATATATATATATATATATATATATATATATATATATATATATATATATATATATATATATATATATATATATATTGGTGTATACTGGCAGCAGGTTTTCTTTCAAACATGTTTCATTGAATATGACCGCATATTCTGTATTTATTATTTTCTGGTTTAGGGCTTCTATCCCTCTATTTTCTTAGCATCAGGGCTTAATTGAAATAGGAGTTCTCCAAAACTCATTTTCGTACTTTTAAGGTGAAGAAAAGAAGTGATTTACTATAGAGTGTATTACACTTATTTGTATAATTTGCACGACGTTTCGAACCTCCATGGTTCATTCTCAAGTGAACAGATCTTACAATACTAGTTGATTTTATACCCGCATTAGGTCAGGTGATAATACAATGAAGGTGAAAACACGGGGGGATACAAAAGGGATAAACATAGGGGCTGCAGAAGGCTTATTGGCCCATACGAGGCATCTCCTAACTAAACACAAAGATTAATCCAGTGTAATTGGCCTGTTATGTTGGACATTGTCTTCTGTGTTGGCATCGATATGTTCTTGTCTTGTCCTTACTGGGACCTTAGTAAGGACAAGACAAGAACATATCGATGCCAACACAGAAGACAATGTCCAACATAACAGGCCAAATTACACTGGATTAATCTTTGTGTTTAGATAGGAGATGCCTCGTATGGGCCAATAAGCCTTCTGCAGCCCCTATGTTTATCCCTTTTGTATCCCCCCGTGTTTTCACCTTCATTGTATTATCACCTGACCTAATGCGGGTATAAAATCAACTAGTATTGTAAGATCTGTTCACTTGAGAATGAACCATGGAGGTTCGAAACGTCGTGCAAATTATACAAATAAGTGTAATACACTCTATAGTAAATCACTTCTTTTCTTCACCTTAAAAGTACGAAAATGAGTTTTGGAGAACTCCTATTTCAATTAAGCCCTGATGCTAAGAAAATAGTTAGAGGGATAGAAGCCCTAAACCAGAAAATAATAAATACAGAATATGCGGTCATATTCAATGAAACATATATATATATATATATATATATATATATATATATATATATATATATATATATATATATATATATATATATATATATATATATATATATTTCTACCACAGACGTGGCCACACATTTACAATGCTAACCAGCATATTTACATTTTCTTCCGTCCTCCATTGACAGGGTGAGAGACCTGATAAACATATAGTTCAGTGATATATTGAACAATCAAGGAAGGAGAGAGAGTGGTGTGTGGTGAGAGTGTGGCCATTGTCCTGTTCACTCACAGCACGAATAACGCTGCCTAATAAACTCAACCTCCATACACACCCCACCACATAAACCCAAACCCCAAAACTGCCCAAAATAATTTGGAATGCTAAAATTTTAATTCAAAATAGTGAAATGGTACAACTATTAACGCCCACCATCACCCTTCCAATTACTACCCATTACTATTTTAAAAAATCAGTTTGGTGCATCAAATCGTAAGGAATGAGAGAGCCGGTGGACACAGTCAAGTCGGGTCGGATCGTCTTTCTGCCCAGGGGAAAGGAACCTTTTTTCCCTCTTAAGAAAGGTCAGTTGTCCGCCGAAATACCCGTCAGTGGAGTCTGGTGAGAGGACTAGCAGCTTGTGCTCACCTAGTTGTGCTTGTGGGGGTTGAGCTCTGGCACCCACGCACGTGCGCGCGTGTGTGTGTGTGTGTCCTCCATACTTTTCGTTTATATTCCTCCATACTTTTCGGACTACTTTGGCAGCCTTCCATACTTCTGGGAAAATGTTCGCAGCGGTCCATATTTGTATAACTTTGCTGGCAACCCTCCATGCTTCTGGGACTATGTTATCAACCCTCCATGCTTCTCGGACTAGGTTATCAACCCTCCATGCTTCTGGGACTATGTTATCAACCCTCCATGCTTCTGGGACTACGTTATCAACCCTCCATGCTTCTGGGACTACGTTATCAACCCTCCATGCTTCTGGGACTACGTTATCAACCCTCCATGCTTCTGGGACTACGTTATCAACCCTCCATGCTTCTGGGACTATGTTATCAACCCTCCATGCTTCTCGGACTAGGTTATCAACCCTCCATGCTTCTGGGACTATGTTATCAACCCTCCATGCTTCTGGGACTACGTTATCAACCCTCCATGCTTCTGGGACTACGTTATCAACCCTCCATGCTTCTGGGACTACGTTATCAACCCTCCATGCTTCTGGGACTACGTTATCAACCCTCCATGCTTCTGGGACTACGTTATCAACCCTCCATGCTTCTGGGACTACGTTATCAACCCTCCATGCTTCTGGGACTACGTTATCAACCCTCCATGCTTCTGGGACTACGTTATCAACCCTCCATGCTTCTGGGACTATGTTATCAACCCTCCATGCTTCTGGGACTACGTTATCAACCCTCCATGCTTCTGGGACTACGTTATCAACCCTCCATGCTTCTGGGACTACGTTATCAACCCTCCATGCTTCTGGGACTACGTTATCAACCCTCCATGCTTCTGGGACTACGTTATCAACCCTCCATGCTTCTGGGACTACGTTATCAACCCTCCATGCTTCTGGGACTACGTTATCAACCCTCCATGCTTCTGGGACTACGTTATCAACCCTCCATGCTTCTGGGACTACGTTATCAACCCTCCATGCTTCTGGGACTACGTTATCAACCCTCCATGCTTCTGGGACTACGTTATCAACCCTCCATGCTTCTGGGACTACGTTATCAACCCTCCATGCTTCTGGGACTACGTTATCAACCCTCCATGCTTCTGGGACTACGTTATCAACCCTCCATGCTTCTGGGACTACGTTATCAACCCTCCATGCTTCTGGGACTACGTTATCAACCCTCCATGCTTCTGGGACTACGTTATCAACCCTCCATGCTTCTGGGACTACGTTATCAACCCTCCATGCTTCTGGGACTACGTTATCAACCCTCCATGCTTCTGGGACTACGTTATCAACCCTCCATGCTTCTGGGACTACGTTATGTTATGATCTCAGCCTGCAGGAGAAACGAGTCTCCCTTCTTGAGAGTTATTCAGCAAGCCTGACCTAACTAGAAGGTCTAGCAAGTATTGAGGTGATAACGCATATGTAAAATAGTTGGTTGGATATGTGTAACAGTTTGAGATTATGGGCAATGCAGAAGAAAATAGATAAATGACGGGCTAGGAGATGTGGACATTTTGCTGGAGGCGTGAGGCTCGCTTCTGGAGGACCTTGACCTCACTTGAGTGCCAGACATCGCAGGGGGAAGCCGCGCTCCGTTGAGCTCCCGTCAGAAGGGAACCCCTAGTGATATATCTCTAAGAGAAGAGAAGTGTGCAGACGTACCAGCTGTGGAATAGAGCTGGGGACGTGTGGTCTCAAGTCGTGGACGATAATTAGTGAATATTAAGCCGCCCGGAGGCATTATTGTGGGCCGTGGGAGCGCCCTGACCAAGCCTCGTCAGAGGAAGAAGCGCCCTCGACCAGACGTTCTGTGGTAAGCACGATATACGCCAGTTCATAGTGATTGCATTGTAGTTGGTCGTGTGCCCAGCGACAGTAGCAATGTTTATTTATAGGTTAGACATGTTTTAATAAGGCAGAAGGCCTGAAATAGGAGAGTGAAGAGGGAGGAGCACGGAGCGACGTCCGTCCTCTCTGAGCTCTGGCGGACGACTGAGGGAGCCTGGCTCCGGATGGAGGAAGACCCTCCCAGCGAGTGAGGACGCCGCCAGGCGAGGTGGAGTATGGACCCGCCCAAAACGGGGGAGTCCACTCTCACTGTATGTAGAGGACAGATAGAGGTTTGAGGCAAGCATATTGTGTGGTTATTTTTGTTTATGTGTTAAAGGGGAACATTTTATTGGAACGTCGATGGGTTGCAGGTTTGTCCTTTGGGGAAGAAGTTGCTGAGAACTTCGAAGCCAGCAGATGATGTAGCTGATGAGACTCCAAGGTAGTGGAGCAGAGGACCTCGAGCTGTGAGGAGAAGCAGCAGTGAAGAGGAGTGTCACGCGCTTCTGTAGAGGTGGTGTAGCAGCCAAGAGAGCTGTGGAAGAACCTAACAGAAGGGTGAAGCACCGTAGTTACACAAGGAAACTTCATGATAGCAGCCGGGAGGAGCTGCAGAGGATCCTGGTAGTGAAGCCCGGAAGAACCTAAGGATATTAGGGTTGTGAACTTCCAGAGGTGGAAGGGGGAAGTTCTGGTGGATTACTAGTAGGGAGTTGATAGTGTTTGGTTGTCATTAGCGTGCAAGACGCAGTGAGAGGTGAGTGACTGTTGGCATTCTTATGTCAAGGAGTTTTTTATACTGAAGTATCAATGAACATTTATACTGGTATATGTTATTGCATTCAAATGCTGATTTTCTATATATACATTATCTTGCTGATAGTGCAACAGTGTATGTAGGCTTGACCAACTTGAGGAGGTTAATGGTATCAGGTGGCGAACCAGGAGATAGGATACCCCTTTGATAAGCTGAAAATAGAGTTCTGATGGTGTTGGAGTGCAACCTGATTGTGATATTATAGAGTATAGGATTCATTATTATTATATGTGTGTATGTATCGTGTATGTGCTTTGTTCAGTAAATGTGTCACAATTTGCTGGTGTTTGCCCTTGTCCTAGTGAGGCTTCCCAGGAGGTAGTAAAGAAGGAGAGAGAGAGAGGAAGAACCATGAACCACTGCTGTGGACAGGGTAAGAGGTAATACTAGTAAGTCATAGGGGGATTGAGGAGATCATATCTCATAAGGAGAGAGTGGGGAGTCACAGCGGCTCGAGTGGGTGTGTGCACGTGACAACGAGGCTAAGTGTTGGAGCCGCATCCCCTAAACGTGTGACGTTGAGCCCCTCTCCAAGAGCCAGAAGCGCCAAGGGTGATCTCCTAGTATAAGCACTCTGCCGAGTTGTGGGTTGGGTTGTCCATAGAGAAGGATCAATGACGACAACACCAACCAACCCACAGTATATAATAAATTGGGGGCCTGTGTCCGGGAGAGTGAACTGACACACCCACACCCTGTCCAAGAGTGGATTTGTACACCCTTGCTGAGATAAACTGTGTGACCGCAGGTGTATACTCTCTCTCTTGGGAAGACTCACAGGACAAAGATGGATAAGGTGCAAGCGTTTGTGGAGTCAGGCAAGCCTGAGGACTTGGAAGGTTGCACGAGGGATCAATTGAAACAAATAGCAGAAAAATGTGGCATCAGGTTGAAAGCATCTAAAGTAGCTGGGATGAAGGATGAGATCCTGAGGCAGTTGAGAGCCAGAAGTGAAGCGGCAGAACAAGGAGCCCAGGAAGGAGCTGAAAGTAGAAAGGAGGATGATGGGCAGGATGACGTGAGATCCCAGGGATCGAGTAGGAGCAGCAAGAGTAGCCGCAGTAGTAGGAGTAGCCGGAATAGGAGCTTGGAGAGATTCCAGTTAGAGCTCCAGATGCAGCGTGAGGACAAGGAGAGACAGTTCCAGCTGGAAAAGATGAGATTGGAACTCCAGATGAAAAATGAAGCCGAGAAGGAGAAAGAGAAAACCAGACTGGAAATAGAAAAAGAGAAAGCAAGGCTAGAGGTGGAAAAAGAAAAAGAGAGAACAAAACAAATGCAGATAGAAGCGAACAGAACCTTGGCTGAGCAAAGGATTGAACATGGGTTGCCAGAGAGCACCACCCAGGTATCACACCCACCAGATGTTAGGGTTAGGGAGAAGGACATTCCCTTGTTTGTTCCCGAAGAGGCAGAGAGCTTTTTCGAGCACTTTGAAAAAGTAGCCAGCATCAAGGAGTGGCCACAGGAGGAATGGGCCCAGCTGGTCCAGTTAAGATTGACCGGTGCAGCCAGGGAGGCATACACCCAATTGTCACTGGAAGAGTGCCAGGATTATGCCACGGTAAAGAGCAGCATTTTGCGCTCGTTTCAGTTAACCCCAGAAGCTTATAGAAAGCGTTTCAGAGAGATGGTGAAAGTTGGAGCATGTACGTTTGCTGAGACAGCAAGGGATCTGGAAAGACGATTCCAGAAGTGGATTGAGGCTGCTGGAGTTGGATCTTACGCTGACCTGAAGCAACTGATGGTCATGGAAAAGTTCTTGGAGATGATGCATCCCGAAACAAAGTTCAAGATCCAAGAAGCAGGGATAAAGGAGGTGAAAGATGCCGCAGATAGGGCGGATATGATTACTGAAGCGTACAAGAGCTTAAGGGAGAACAGAGTGAGAAATGAGGTGAGACGCAGCGATGGCAGACCCAATGGAGTCTGGGGAGGAAGAAATTACGAAAGACCCAGAAGAGTCTGGGGTGAGAAAAATTTTGATAAATGGGCAGATAAAAGTAAGTACCCTAAAACTCAGAAGAGTAGGTCGCGCACTTCGTCTGAAAGTGAGGATGGAGGAGCTAAACGAGAAACTAATCGTTATCCAGGGAATCAAGAGTCCAGTAAAGCTCCACAGAGTACGAGTAGTACGTCTGGCCCGAGGAACTCCAATACGAGTGGGCAGAGTCAGAGCTACTCTGGGACATATAGAAGAGACTTTTCCCAGATGAGATGTTACAATTGTAACGGATTGGGTCACGTGATGCGAGATTGTCGGCAGGGCAAGAGAGTTGTGACCCTGGCCATGTGTGACCCCCGAGGTAAATATACTAATGTGTTCCGAGACAAACCACAGAGAGCGAACTTAGTGAACGAGAGGTATAGGCCGTTCATGAGCAAAGGTTGGATCAGAATAGGAAGCCAACCTGAAGTAGAAGTTGGTATCTTAAGAGATACCGGAGCTAATCAGAGCTTGATTACGAGAAGCCTGATTGGGAATGATCGACGGTTAGCTGGCAGGAGTAAGATGAGGGTATATGGGTTATTGTCGGAGAGTGACATGCCCGTTTGTACTGTCCAGCTAAGGTCGGAATATGTGTCGGCAGAGGTGATGTTGGGAGTATGCCCCGACATACCTGTTCCAGGAGTCCAAGTGATCCTGGGGAATGACTTGTGCGGGACAAAGGTGTTGACAAGAGTCATAGCGGAGACTGTGCCAGAGGAGTGCCCAGAAGGCCACGGCACGGGTGGGACACCTGAGAGTGTGAACTTGACTGACATCCGAGGGGATGAGTCAGGAGACCGCCAAGCCATTTGAGTACCCTGTCTCGGTAGTGACGAAGGCAGAAGTGGCCGACGAGGAAGACGCTGGAGAAGGTGAGACAGTGTCGATTCAACCGGTGGAAGATATCGACGTAGATATAGCATGGCTGTTTGATGAAGGTCCAGCCCAGGAAAATGAAGTCTCGGTGAGGTCAAAAGTGAAGATGGCCCAGCCGAAGAAGAATCATGTGAAGAGAGCGGACCTGAGTAGAGCCCAGACTGCTGAAACTAAGAGTCGGAAGGTGAATGCAACTGTGCTGAGTATGAATGAGGAAAGATGTGGACATACTGAGGACGGGAGTAGAGCGTCACGTTGTCCACGAGCACAGAGGCATAGGGATAGTGGAGTTAAGTTGTTTGAGATGTCAGGAGTCGACATGTTCCACAGAAAACGTGAAGAAGAAATAATGAAGAAGAGTAATAGCCGAGAAAATGAAAGGAGAAGAGACAGCATGTGTGGAGAGATGCTTATGAGCACTCTGGGAGAGGCAAAGCGACATGTATGGTCGAGTGCTGTTGGATGTAGTATAGTGCCCGAAGAAACTTTTAGGGAACGAAGAAGAGTCGAAGGAGAAGAAATGGAGTGGTATAGAAGTGAAAAGTGTAGGAAGAGGATGATGATGCAAGCATGGAGGGATAGAAGAAAGCCGAGGACTCGATGGAAGTCAGACAGGATGAGGTCTCAGATAAATGAGGAGACGAAAAGGAGGAGCGTCGGTGAAGACGATGGAGTGAAGTATGATGACAGGAGACGAAAGTATAACGGCAGTAGATGGAAGTGTGAAGACGACAGAGGAGGTACAGACAGTAGATGTCTGACTCTGGACGGGAAGAGAAGAAGACGAGGAAACGGAGGGTGGAGACAGTAAGTAGAGTGGACCAATGGATTGCAGGCGTCCTAGGAGGACAGCCTAGCCAACAGGTGCCAGAGAAGTCAGATCGTTTATGAGAAGATCATGTTTCTGGCGAGTTGTGAGCCAGATGTTGCAAGGAGCAACGAACTAATTGTAGACTCCTAAGAGAGTATATCGGGTGAAGAACGAGACAGTGTGGTGGCGGATGTATTATCCCGAGCTTTGCCACTGGAATAACTCTCAAAAATAAGGGGAGGGGAGTGTTATGATCTCAGCCTGCAGGAGAAACGAGTCTCCCTTCTTGAGAGTTATTCAGCAAGCCTGACCTAACTAGAAGGTCTAGCAAGTATTGAGGTGATAACGCATATGTAAAATAGTTGGTTGGATATGTGTAACAGTTTGAGATTATGGGCAATGCAGAAGAAAATAGATAAATGACGGGCTAGGAGATGTGGACATTTTGCTGGAGGCGTGAGGCTCGCTTCTGGAGGACCTTGACCTCACTTGAGTGCCAGACATCGCAGGGGGAAGCCGCGCTCCGTTGAGCTCCCGTCAGAAGGGAACCCCTAGTGATATATCGCTAAGAGAAGAGAAGTGTGCAGACGTACCAGCTGTGGAATAGAGCTGGGGACGTGTGGTCTCAAGTCGTGGACGATAATTAGTGAATATTAAGCCGCCCGGAGGCATTATTGTGGGCCGTGGGAGCGCCCTGACCAAGCCTCGTCAGAGGAAGAAGCGCCCTCGACCAGACGTTCTGTGGTAAGCACGATATACGCCAGTTCATAGTGATTGCATTGTAGTTGGTCGTGTGCCCAGCGACAGTAGCAATGTTTATTTATAGGTTAGACATGTTTTAATAAGGCAGAAGGCCTGAAATAGGAGAGTGAAGAGGGAGGAGCACGGAGCGACGTCCGTCCTCTCTGAGCTCTGGCGGACGACTGAGGGAGCCTGGCTCCGGATGGAGGAAGACCCTCCCAGCGAGTGAGGACGCCGCCAGGCGAGGTGGAGTATGGACCCGCCCAAAACGGGGGAGTCCACTCTCACTGTATGTAGAGGACAGATAGAGGTTTGAGGCAAGCATATTGTGTGGTTATTTTTGTTTATGTGTTAAAGGGGAACATTTTATTGGAACGTCGATGGGTTGCAGGTTTGTCCTTTGGGGAAGAAGTTGCTGAGAACTTCGAAGCCAGCAGATGATGTAGCTGATGAGACTCCAAGGTAGTGGAGCAGAGGACCTCGAGCTGTGAGGAGAAGCAGCAGTGAAGAGGAGTGTCACGCGCTTCTGTAGAGGTGGTGTAGCAGCCAAGAGAGCTGTGGAAGAACCTAACAGAAGGGTGAAGCACCGTAGTTACACAAGGAAACTTCATGATAGCAGCCGGGAGGAGCTGCAGAGGATCCTGGTAGTGAAGCCCGGAAGAACCTAAGGATATTAGGGTTGTGAACTTCCAGAGGTGGAAGGGGGAAGTTCTGGTGGATTACTAGTAGGGAGTTGATAGTGTTTGGTTGTCATTAGCGTGCAAGACGCAGTGAGAGGTGAGTGACTGTTGGCATTCTTATGTCAAGGAGTTTTTTATACTGAAGTATCAATGAACATTTATACTGGTATATGTTATTGCATTCAAATGCTGATTTTCTATATATACATTATCTTGCTGATAGTGCAACAGTGTATGTAGGCTTGACCAACTTGAGGAGGTTAATGGTATCAGGTGGCGAACCAGGAGATAGGATACCCCTTTGATAAGCTGAAAATAGAGTTCTGATGGTGTTGGAGTGCAACCTGATTGTGATATTATAGAGTATAGGATTCATTATTATTATATGTGTGTATGTATCGTGTATGTGCTTTGTTCAGTAAATGTGTCACAATTTGCTGGTGTTTGCCCTTGTCCTAGTGAGGCTTCCCAGGAGGTAGTAAAGAAGGAGAGAGAGAGAGGAAGAACCATGAACCACTGCTGTGGACAGGGTAAGAGGTAATACTAGTAAGTCATAGGGGGATTGAGGAGATCATATCTCATAAGGAGAGAGTGGGGAGTCACAGCGGCTCGAGTGGGTGTGTGCACGTGACAACGAGGCTAAGTGTTGGAGCCGCATCCCCTAAACGTGTGACGTTGAGCCCCTCTCCAAGAGCCAGAAGCGCCAAGGGTGATCTCCTAGTATAAGCACTCTGCCGAGTTGTGGGTTGGGTTGTCCATAGAGAAGGATCAATGACGACAACACCAACCAACCCACAGTATATAATAGTTATCAACCCTCCATGCTTCTGGGACTACGTTATCAACCCTCCATGCTTCTGGGACTACGTTATCAACCCTCCATGCTTCTGGGACTACGTTATCAACCCTCCATGCTTCTGGGACTACGTTATCAACCCTCCATGCTTCTGGGACTACGTTATCAACCCTCCATGCTTCTGGGACTACGTTATCAACCCTCCATGCTTCTGGGACTACGTTATCAACCCTCCATGCTTCTGGGACTACGTTATCAACCCTCCATGCTTCTGGGACTACGTTATCAACCCTCCATGCTTCTGGGACTACGTTATCAACCCTCCATGCTTCTGGGACTACGTTATCAACCCGCCATGCTTCTGGGACTACGTTATCAACCCTCCATGCTTCTGGGACTACGTTATCAACCCTCCATGCTTCTGGGACTACGTTATCAACCCGCCATGCTTCTGGGACTACGTTATCAACCCTCCATGCTTCTGGGACTACGTTATCAACCCTCCATGCTTCTGGGACTACGTTATCAACCCTCCATGCTTCTGGGACTACGTTATCAACCCTCCATGCTTCTGGGACTACGTTATCAACCCTCCATGCTTCTGGGACTAGGTTATCAACCCTCCATGCTTCTGGGACTAGGTTATCAACCCTCCATGCTTCTGGGACTAGGTTATCAACCCTCCATGCTTCTGGGACTACGTTATCAACCCTCCATGCTTCTGGGACTAGGTTATCAACCCTCCATGCTTCTGGGACTAGGTTATCAACCCTCCATGCTTCTGGGACTACGTTATCAACCCTCCATGCTTCTGGGACTACGTTATCAACCCTCCATGCTTCTGGGACTACGTTATCAACCCTCCATGCTTCTAGGATTATATCGGAATCTTTTGATCACTTTGCGTGGAATGATCTTTTAAACAATCGAAGACCATTCAACTTTTCCTTGTATTCAGATAGGACTCATACAGGAGGTAGGCAGCTGGTGTATGGAGGGTACAGGAGGTAGGCAGCTGGTGTAGGGAGGGTACAGGAGGTAGGCAGCTGGTGTAGGGAGGGTACAGGAGGTAGGCAGCTGGTGTATGGTGGGTACAGGAGGTAGGCAGCTGGTGTATGGTGGGTACAGGAGGTAGGCAGCTGGTGTAGGGAGGGTACAGGAGGTAGGCAGCTGGTGTATGGTGGGTACAGGAGGTAGGCAGCTGGTGTATGGTGGGTACAGGAGGTAGGCAGCTGGTGTATGGAGGGTACAGGAGGTAGGCAGCTGGTGTATGGTGGGTACAGGAGGGAGGCAGCTGGTGTATGGAGGGTACAGGAGGTAGGCAGCTGGTGTATGGTGGGTACAGGAGGTAGGCAGCTGGTGTATGGAGGGTACAGGAGGTAGGCAGCTGGTGTATGGAGGGTACAGGAGGGAGGCAGCTGGTGTATGGTGGGTACAGGAGGTAGGCAGCTGGTGTATGGTGGGTACAGGAGGTAGGCAGCTGGTGTAGGGAGGGTACAGGAGGGAGGCAGCTGGTGTATGGTGGGTACAGGAGGTAGGCAGCTGGTGTATGGTGGGTACAGGAGGTAGGCAGCTGGTGTAGGGTGGGTACAGGAGGTAGGCAGCTGGTGTATGGAGGGTACAGGAGGTAGGCAGCTGGTGTATGGAGGGTACAGGAGGTAGGCAGCTGGTGTATGGAGGGTACAGGAGGTAGGCAGCTGGTGTATGGAGGGTACAGGAGGTAGGCAGCTGGTGTATGGAGGGTACAGGAGGTAGGCAGCTGGTGTAGGGAGGGTACAGGAGGTAGGCAGCTGGTGTATGGTGGGTACAGGAGGTAGGCAGCTGGTGTAGGGAGGGGTACAGGAGGTAGGCAGCTGGTGTATGGAGGGTACAGGAGGTAGGCAGCTGGTGTATGGAGGGTACAGGAGGTAGGCAGCTGGTGTATGGAGGGTACAGGAGGTAGGCAGCTGGTGTAGGGAGGGTACAGGAGGTAGGCAGCTGGTGTAGGGAGGGTACAGGAGGTAGGCAGCTGGTGTATGGTGGGTACAGGAGGTAGGCAGCTGGTGTAGGGAGGGTACAGGAGGTAGGCAGCTGGTGTATGGTGGGTACAGGAGGTAGGCAGCTGGTGTAGGGAGGGTACAGGAGGTAGGCAGCTGGTGTATGGTGGGTACAGGAGGTAGGCAGCTGGTGTATGGTGGGTACAGGAGGTAGGCAGCTGGTGTAGGGAGGGTACAGGAGGTAGGCAGCTGGTGTATGGAGGGTACAGGAGGTAGGCAGCTGGTGTATGGTGGGTACAGGAGCAGCTGGTGTAGGGAGGGAACAGGAGGTAGGCAGCTGGTGTATGGTGGGTACAGGAGGTAGGCAGCTGGTGTATGGAGGGTACAGGAGGTAGGCAGCTGGTGTATGGTGGGTACAGGAGGTAGGCAGCTGGTGTATGGTGGGTACAGGAGGTAGGCAGCTGGTGTAGGGAGGGTACAGGAGGTAGGCAGCTGGTGTATGGTGGGTACAGGAGGTAGGCAGCTGGTGTATGGTGGGTACAGGAGGTAGGCAGCTGGTGTATGGAGGGTACAGGAGGTAGGCAGCTGGTGTATGGTGGGTACAGGAGGTAGGCAGCTGGTGTATGGTGGGTACAGGAGGTAGGCAGCTGGTGTAGGGAGGGTACAGGAGGTAGGCAGCTGGTGTATGGTGGGTACAGGAGGTAGGCAGCTGGTGTATGGTGGGTACAGGAGGTAGGCAGCTGGTGTATGGAGGGTACAGGAGGTAGGCAGCTGGTGTATGGTGGGTACAGGAGGTAGGCAGCTGGTGTATGGAGGGTACAGGAGGTAGGCAGCTGGTGTATGGAGGGTACAGGAGGTAGGCAGCTGGTGTATGGTGGGTACAGGAGGTAGGCAGCTGGTGTATGGAGGGTACAGGAGGTAGGCAGCTGGTGTATGGTGGGTACAGGAGGTAGGCAGCTGGTGTATGGTGGGTACAGGAGGTAGGCAGCTGGTGTAGGGAGGGTACAGGAGGTAGGCAGCTGGTGTATGGTGGGTACAGGAGGTAGGCAGCTGGTGTAGGGAGGGGTACAGGAGGTAGGCAGCTGGTGTATGGTGGGTACAGGAGGTAGGCAGCTGGTGTATGGTGGGTACAGGAGGTAGGCAGCTGGTGTATGGAGGGTACAGGAGGTAGGCAGCTGGTGTATGGAGGGTACAGGAGGTAGGCAGCTGGTGTATGGTGGGTACAGGAGGTAGGCAGCTGGTGTATGGTGGGTACAGGAGGTAGGCAGCTGGTGTAGGGAGGGGTACAGGAGGTAGGCAGCTGGTGTATGGTGGGTACAGGAGGTAGGCAGCTGGTGTATGGTGGGTACAGGAGGTAGGCAGCTGGTGTAGGGAGGGGTACAGGAGGTAGGCAGCTGGTGTAGGGAGGGTACAGGAGGTAGGCAGCTGGTGTATGGTGGGTACAGGAGGTAGGCAGCTGGTGTATGGTGGGTACAGGAGGTAGGCAGCTGGTGTAGGGAGGGGTACAGGAGGTAGGCAGCTGGTGTATGGTGGGTACAGGAGGGAGGCAGCTGGTGTATGGAGGGTACAGGAGGTAGGCAGCTGGTGTATGGAGGGTACAGGAGGTAGGCAGCTGGTGTAGGGAGGGTACAGGAGGTAGGCAGCTGGTGTATGGTGGGTACAGGAGGTAGGCAGCTGGTGTAGGGAGGGTACAGGAGGTAGGCAGCTGGTGTATGGAGGGTACAGGAGCAGCTGGTGTAGGGAGGGTACAGGAGGTAGGCAGCTGGTGTATGGAGGGTACAGGAGGTAGGCAGCTGGTGTATGGAGGGTACAGGAGCAGCTGGTGTAGGGAGGGTACAGGAGGTAGGCAGCTGGTGTATGGTGGGTACAGGAGGTAGGCAGCTGGTGTATGGTGGGTACAGGAGGTAGGCAGCTGGTGTATGGTGGGTACAGGAGGTAGGCAGCTGGTGTATGGTGGGTACAGGAGGGAGGCAGCTGGTGTATGGAGGGTACAGGAGGTAGGCAGCTGGTGTATGGAGGGTACAGGAGGTAGGCAGCTGGTGTAGGGAGGGTACAGGAGGGAGGCAGCTGGTGTATGGAGGGTACAGGAGGTAGGCAGCTGGTGTAGGGAGGGTACAGGAGGGAGGCAGCTGGTGTATGGAGGGTACAGGAGGTAGGCAGCTGGTGTATGGTGGGTACAGGAGGTAGGCAGCTGGTGTATGGTGGGTACAGGAGGTAGGCAGCTGGTGTAGGGAGGGTACAGGAGGTAGGCAGCTGGTGTATGGTGGGTACAGGAGGTAGGCAGCTGGTGTATGGTGGGTACAGGAGGTAGGCAGCTGGTGTATGGAGGGTACAGGAGGTAGGCAGCTGGTGTATGGAGGGTACAGGAGGTAGGCAGCTGGTGTATGGTGGGTACAGGAGGTAGGCAGCTGGTGTAGGGAGGGTACAGGAGGTAGGCAGCTGGTGTATGGAGGGTACAGGAGCAGCTGGTGTATGGAGGGTACAGGAGGTAGGCAGCTGGTGTAGGGAGGGGTACAGGAGGTAGGCAGCTGGTGTATGGAGGGTACAGGGGGTAGGCAGCTGGTGTAGGGAGGGTACAGGAGGTAGGCAGCTGGTGTAGGGAGGGTACAGGAGGTAGGCAGCTGGTGTATGGAGGGTACAGGAGGTAGGCAGCTGGTGTATGGAGGGTACAGGAGGTAGGCAGCTGGTGTATGGAGGGTACAGGAGCAGCTGGTGTATGGAGGGTACAGGAGGTAGGCAGCTGGTGTAGGGAGGGTACAGGAGGTAGGCAGCTGGTGTATGGTGGGTACAGGAGGTAGGCAGCTGGTGTATGGTGGGTACAGGAGGTAGGCAGCTGGTGTATGGAGGGTACAGGAGGTAGGCAGCTGGTGTATGGTGGGTACAGGAGGTAGGCAGCTGGTGTATGGAGGGTACAGGAGGTAGGCAGCTGGTGTATGGAGGGTACAGGAGGTAGGCAGCTGGTGTATGGAGGGTACAGGAGCAGCTGGTGTATGGTGGGTACAGGAGGTAGGCAGCTGGTGTAGGGAGGGTACAGGAGGTAGGCAGCTGGTGTATGGAGGGTACAGGAGGTAGGCAGCTGGTGTATGGAGGGTACAGGAGGTAGGCAGCTGGTGTATGGTGGGTACAGGAGGTAGGCAGCTGGTGTATGGTGGGTACAGGAGCAGCTGGTGTATGGAGGGTACAGGAGGTAGGCAGCTGGTGTATGGTGGGTACAGGAGCAGCTGGTGTATGGTGGGTACAGGAGGTAGGCAGCTGGTGTATGGTGGGTACAGGAGGTAGGCAGCTGGTGTATGGTGGGTACAGGAGGTAGGCAGCTGGTGTATGGTGGGTACAGGAGCAGCTGGTGTATGGAGGGTACAGGAGGTAGGCAGCTGGTGTATGGTGGGTACAGGAGCAGCTGGTGTATGGTGGGTACAGGAGGTAGGCAGCTGGTGTAGGGAGGGTACAGGAGGTAGGCAGCTGGTGTATGGAGGGTACAGGAGGTAGGCAGCTGGTGTATGGTGGGTACAGGAGGTAGGCAGCTGGTGTATGGTGGGTACAGGAGGTAGGCAGCTGGTGTATGGTGGGTACAGGAGGTAGGCAGCTGGTGTATGGAGGGTACAGGAGGTAGGCAGCTGGTGTAGGGAGGGTACAGGAGGTAGGCAGCTGGTGTATGGAGGGTACAGGAGGGAGGCAGCTGGTGTAGGGAGGGTACAGGAGGTAGGCAGCTGGTGTAGGGAGGGTACAGGAGGTAGGCAGCTGGTGTAGGGAGGGTACAGGAGGTAGGCAGCTGGTGTAGGGAGGGTACAGGAGGTAGGCAGCTGGTGTAGGGAGGGTACAGGAGGTAGGCAGCTGGTGTAGGGAGGGTACAGGAGGTAGGCAGCTGGTGTAGGGAGGGTACAGGAGGTAGGCAGCTGGTGTAGGGAGGGTACAGGAGGTAGGCAGCTGGTGTATGGAGGGTACAGGAGGTAGGCAGCTGGTGTAGGGAGGGGTACAGGAGGTAGGCAGCTGGTGTATGGAGGGTACAGGAGGTAGGCAGCTGGTGTATGGTGGGTACAGGAGGTAGGCAGCTGGTGTAGGGAGGGTACAGGAGGTAGGCAGCTGGTGTATGGAGGGTACAGGAGGTAGGCAGCTGGTGTATGGAGGGTACAGGAGGTAGGCAGCTGGTGTATGGTGGGTACAGGAGGTAGGCAGCTGGTGTAGGGAGGGTACAGGAGGTAGGCAGCTGGTGTATGGAGGGTACAGGAGGTAGGCAGCTGGTGTAGGGAGGGGTACAGGAGGTAGGCAGCTGGTGTATGGAGGGTACAGGAGGTAGGCAGCTGGTGTAGGGAGGGTACAGGAGGTAGGCAGCTGGTGTAGGGAGGGTACAGGAGGGAGGCAGCTGGTGTAGGGAGGGTACAGGAGGTAGGCAGCTGGTGTATGGTGGGTACAGGAGGTAGGCAGCTGGTGTAGGGAGGGTACAGGAGGTAGGCAGCTGGTGTATGGAGGGTACAGGAGGTAGGCAGCTGGTGTATGGTGGGTACAGGAGGTAGGCAGCTGGTGTAGGGAGGGTACAGGAGCAGCTGGTGTATGGTGGGTACAGGAGGTAGGCAGCTGGTGTATGGTGGGTACAGGAGGTAGGCAGCTGGTGTATGGAGGGTACAGGAGGTAGGCAGCTGGTGTATGGTGGGTACAGGAGGTAGGCAGCTGGTGTATGGTGGGTACAGGAGGTAGGCAGCTGGTGTATGGTGGGTACAGGAGGTAGGCAGCTGGTGTATGGAGGGTACAGGAGGTAGGCAGCTGGTGTAGGGAGGGTACAGGAGGTAGGCAGCTGGTGTAGGGTGGGTACAGGAGGTAGGCAGCTGGTGTATGGTGGGTACAGGAGCAGCTGGTGTATGGTGGGTACAGGAGGTAGGCAGCTGGTGTAGGGAGGGTACAGGAGGTAGGCAGCTGGTGTAGGGAGGGTACAGGAGGTAGGCAGCTGGTGTAGGGAGGGTACAGGAGGTAGGCAGCTGGTGTATGGAGGGTACAGGAGGTAGGCAGCTGGTGTATGGAGGGTACAGGAGGTAGGCAGCTGGTGTAGGGAGGGTACAGGAGGTAGGCAGCTGGTGTAGGGAGGGTACAGGAGGTAGGCAGCTGGTGTAGGGAGGGTACAGGAGGTAGGCAGCTGGTGTATGGTGGGTACAGGAGCAGCTGGTGTATGGTGGGTACAGGAGGTAGGCAGCTGGTGTATGGTGGGTACAGGAGGTAGGCAGCTGGTGTATGGTGGGTACAGGAGGTAGGCAGCTGGTGTATGGAGGGTACAGGAGGTAGGCAGCTGGTGTATGGAGGGTACAGGAGGTAGGCAGCTGGTGTATGGTGGGTACAGGAGCAGCTGGTGTAGGGAGGGTACAGGAGGTAGGCAGCTGGTGTATGGTGGGTACAGGAGGTAGGCAGCTGGTGTATGGAGGGTACAGGAGGTAGGCAGCTGGTGTATGGTGGGTACAGGAGGTAGGCAGCTGGTGTAGGGAGGGTACAGGAGCAGCTGGTGTATGGTGGGTACAGGAGGTAGGCAGCTGGTGTATGGAGGGTACAGGAGGTAGGCAGCTGGTGTATGGAGGGTACAGGAGGTAGGCAGCTGGTGTATGGTGGGTACAGGAGGTAGGCAGCTGGTGTATGGTGGGTACAGGAGGTAGGCAGCTGGTGTATGGTGGGTACAGGAGGTAGGCAGCTGGTGTATGGAGGGTACAGGAGGTAGGCAGCTGGTGTATGGAGGGTACAGGAGGTAGGCAGCTGGTGTATGGTGGGTACAGGAGGTAGGCAGCTGGTGTATGGTGGGTACAGGAGGTAGGCAGCTGGTGTATGGTGGGTACAGGAGGTAGGCAGCTGGTGTAGGGAGGGTACAGGAGGTAGGCAGCTGGTGTATGGTGGGTACAGGAGGTAGGCAGCTGGTGTATGGTGGGTACAGGAGGTAGGCAGCTGGTGTATGGTGGGTACAGGAGGTAGGCAGCTGGTGTAGGGAGGGTACAGGAGGTAGGCAGCTGGTGTATGGAGGGTACAGGAGGTAGGCAGCTGGTGTATGGTGGGTACAGGAGGTAGGCAGCTGGTGTATGGAGGGTACAGGAGGTAGGCAGCTGGTGTATGGTGGGTACAGGAGCAGCTGGTGTATGGTGGGTACAGGAGGTAGGCAGCTGGTGTATGGAGGGTACAGGAGGTAGGCAGCTGGTGTATGGTGGGTACAGGAGGTAGGCAGCTGGTGTATGGTGGGTACAGGAGGTAGGCAGCTGGTGTATGGAGGGTACAGGAGGTAGGCAGCTGGTGTATGGTGGGTACAGGAGGTAGGCAGCTGGTGTATGGAGGGTACAGGAGGTAGGCAGCTGGTGTATGGTGGGTACAGGAGGTAGGCAGCTGGTGTATGGAGGGTACAGGAGGTAGGCAGCTGGTGTATGGTGGGTACAGGAGGTAGGCAGCTGGTGTAGGGAGGGTACAGGAGGTAGGCAGCTGGTGTATGGAGGGTACAGGAGGTAGGCAGCTGGTGTATGGTGGGTACAGGAGGGAGGCAGCTGGTGTATGGTGGGTACAGGAGGTAGGCAGCTGGTGTATGGTGGGTACAGGAGGTAGGCAGCTGGTGTATGGTGGGTACAGGAGGTAGGCAGCTGGTGTATGGTGGGTACAGGAGGGAGGCAGCTGGTGTATGGAGGGTACAGGAGGTAGGCAGCTGGTGTATGGTGGGTACAGGAGGTAGGCAGCTGGTGTATGGTGGGTACAGGAGCAGCTGGTGTATGGTGGGTACAGGAGCAGCTGGTGTATGGTGGGTACAGGAGGTAGGCAGCTGGTGTAGGGAGGGTACAGGAGGTAGGCAGCTGGTGTAGGGAGGGTACAGGAGGTAGGCAGCTGGTGTAGGGAGGGTACAGGAGGTAGGCAGCTGGTGTAGGGAGGGTACAGGAGGTAGGCAGCTGGTGTATGGTGGGTACAGGAGGTAGGCAGCTGGTGTATGGTGGGTACAGGAGGTAGGCAGCTGGTGTATGGTGGGTACAGGAGGTAGGCAGCTGGTGTAGGGAGGGTACAGGAGGTAGGCAGCTGGTGTATGGTGGGTACAGGAGGTAGGCAGCTGGTGTAGGGAGGGTACAGGAGGTAGGCAGCTGGTGTAGGGAGGGGTACAGGAGGGAGGCAGCTGGTGTATGGTGGGTACAGGAGGGAGGCAGCTGGTGTATGGTGGGTACAGGAGGGAGGCAGCTGGTGTAGGGAGGGTACAGGAGGGAGGCAGCTGGTGTATGGTGGGTACAGGAGGGAGGCAGCTGGTGTAGGGAGGGGTACAGGAGGTAGGCAGCTGGTGTATGGAGGGTACAGGAGGGAGGCAGCTGGTGTAGGGAGGGGTACAGGAGGTAGGCAGCTGGTGTATGGAGGGTACAGGAGGTAGGCAGCTGGTGTATGGTGGGTACAGGAGGTAGGCAGCTGGTGTAGGGAGGGTACAGGAGGTAGGCAGCTGGTGTATGGTGGGTACAGGAGGTAGGCAGCTGGTGTAGGGAGGGTACAGGAGGTAGGCAGCTGGTGTATGGTGGGTACAGGAGGTAGGCAGCTGGTGTAGGGAGGGGTACAGGAGGGAGGCAGCTGGTGTATGGTGGGTACAGGAGGTAGGCAGCTGGTGTATGGAGGGTACAGGAGGTAGGCAGCTGGTGTATGGTGGGTACAGGAGGTAGGCAGCTGGTGTAGGGAGGGTACAGGAGCAGCTGGTGTATGGTGGGTACAGGAGGTAGGCAGCTGGTGTATGGTGGGTACAGGAGGTAGGCAGCTGGTGTATGGTGGGTACAGGAGGGAGGCAGCTGGTGTAGGGAGGGTACAGGAGGGAGGCAGCTGGTGTATGGTGGGTACAGGAGGGAGGCAGCTGGTGTAGGGAGGGTACAGGAGGGAGGCAGCTGGTGTATGGTGGGTACAGGAGGGAGGCAGCTGGTGTAGGGAGGGTACAGGAGGGAGGCAGCTGGTGTATGGTGGGTACAGGAGGGAGGCAGCTGGTGTAGGGAGGGTACAGGAGGGAGGCAGCTGGTGTAGGGAGGGTACAGGAGGGAGGCAGCTGGTGTATGGTGGGTACAGGAGGTAGGCAGCTGGTGTAGGGAGGGTACAGGAGGGAGGCAGCTGGTGTATGGTGGGTACAGGAGGGAGGCAGCTGGTGTAGGGAGGGGTACAGGAGGTAGGCAGCTGGTGTAGGGAGGGTACAGGAGGTAGGCAGCTGGTGTATGGAGGGTACAGGAGGTAGGCAGCTGGTGTATGGTGGGTACAGGAGGTAGGCAGCTGGTGTATGGAGGGTACAGGAGGTAGGCAGCTGGTGTAGGGAGGGTACAGGAGGTAGGCAGCTGGTGTATGGAGGGTACAGGAGGTAGGCAGCTGGTGTATGGAGGGTACAGGAGGTAGGCAGCTGGTGTATGGTGGGTACAGGAGGGAGGCAGCTGGTGTAGGGAGGGTACAGGAGGGAGGCAGCTGGTGTAGGGAGGGTACAGGAGGGAGGCAGCTGGTGTATGGTGGGTACAGGAGGGAGGCAGCTGGTGTATGGTGGGTACAGGAGGGAGGCAGCTGGTGTATGGTGGGTACAGGAGGGAGGCAGCTGGTGTATGGTGGGTACAGGAGGGAGGCAGCTGGTGTATGGTGGGTACAGGAGGTAGGCAGCTGGTGTATGGTGGGTACAGGAGGTAGGCAGCTGGTGTATGGTGGGTACAGGAGGTAGGCAGCTGGTGTATGGTGGGTACAGGAGGTAGGCAGCTGGTGTATGGTGGGTACAGGAGGTAGGCAGCTGGTGTAGGGAGGGTACAGGAGCAGCTGGTGTAGGGAGGGTACAGGAGGTAGGCAGCTGGTGTATGGTGGGTACAGGAGGTAGGCAGCTGGTGTAGGGAGGGTACAGGAGGTAGGCAGCTGGTGTAGGGAGGGTACAGGAGGTAGGCAGCTGGTGTATGGTGGGTACAGGAGGTAGGCAGCTGGTGTATGGTGGGTACAGGAGGTAGGCAGCTGGTGTATGGAGGGTACAGGAGCAGCTGGTGTAGGGAGGGTACAGGAGGTAGGCAGCTGGTGTATGGTGGGTACAGGAGGTAGGCAGCTGGTGTATGGTGGGTACAGGAGGTAGGCAGCTGGTGTAGGGAGGGTACAGGAGCAGCTGGTGTAGGGAGGGTACAGGAGGTAGGCAGCTGGTGTAGGGAGGGTACAGGAGAGGCCGGCGCCTAATGGCAGCTGGTGGCGCTTGACAGGAGAGCGAGGCAGGCGGTGTCATATGACAGCTGGCGAGACAGGCTTATAGCAGTTGGTGTTTGTTGACAGCCAACACGACCCTCGCTTGCTGGCATGTACACCCACACCACCTACACCCACACCACCCACACCACCCACACCACCTACACCCACACAACCTACACCCACACCACCTACACCCACACCACCCACACCACCTACACTAATACACGACACGGATAATCTCTCCACGTCACCTACCATGTTTGCTTGTCATGATCTCTCGCACTCTCCCTCTCTCACACTTCTCCCCCCCCCCCTCCCTCCCTCTCTTTCTCTGTCACCCACTCTCTCTCTCACTCACTCTGCCAGACGGAGAGTGAGTGTACTCTGCCAGTTGTACTAGTGTGTAGTGCTGGGTGCGAGTGTGTAGGTGTCGCCCAGCAGGTGAGGGAGGTGAGGCAGGAGCTGTGATGGCGGGGGGGGGGGAGGAGGGGGTGTGTTACTGCGGGTAGGTCACTCCTGGTCACCTGCACCACACTCACCTCACGAGGCAGACACGGAGCCACACCCAGGCACTGGCACGGAGACCCGTGCCATGATCCCCCCCCCCCAGCGCCCGCCCCAGGGGCAGGCCTGGCCAGCGTCTGTATACAGGCAAGAGTAAGGTCACCACTGACTCGTGTCAACAAAGCCGACTGAGCAGTGGAGTACCCACTCTCTGCCAGTTAAGGTGTTTGTGCCCCGAGGTTCGGTGCCCTCAGCCGCACACTCCCACTCTGGTCTCACGTAGGTAGTATACAATTCCATGAATACCTTCTTGTCTAAGTTTCTGAAGGCAACTTTTAATGTTCACTAAATAAGCATATTCTGTTTAAGTAATTATGTTGATATTTACTTTCGCAAGCAGGTTGGACGTTGTGTAAACTCCTGGACCTGTTCTCCTCCTCTCTGAGTATACTGGCGGCAAGGTTTACTTTCTCATCACCTTACATTTGCTTGGGTTGAAGTCCTGTAGCCATTTTTTTATACCAGCCTTGTAGCTACTCCAAGACCATTCAGTGGCTCTCACAACCTACTGTTCCTTATACCTGCAGCATCACAACACCTTCCTCACCCAGGTCTCTTAACAACCGCCTAACTACAACACCAATCACCTTGGTGCTCCACACAAACGAGGTAGTTAAACCTTCACCTGTTGAAATTAAACAAATTAAATCTATTTCCTTTCACTCTCAACTTCAAAGTGCCGCCGGGCGCCACCTGCCGCCTGGCGCTACCTGCCGCCTGGCGCCACCTGCCACCTCATTAATATGCAAATTAGTGCACCTGTTTCATTGTTTCTTTGGTAAATATCTACGTGATCAAGGAAGTCTTTCATTTTGTTCTAAATGGTGACAGTATTGGGCAGCGTCACTCATCCTGTGAGTGGACACACCGCCATAGTAACAGTACTGGCCAGCGTCACTCATCCTGTGAGTGGACAAACCGCCACAGTAACTCACCATACCTTACAACCATTAATATGAGTGCACTAAGTGTTTAATTAAGCCTAACACTTCTGATACCGGTTGTACTAGTAAATAAGTCAGAGGAAGCCACATGGTTCTCTACAGTGGTTGAACCTGCCATTACCGGCCATGTTGTGGATCCCACATGCAGGTGACGTGTAGTAGCTCTGAAAGGAAATATTAAGGGGCAATGTGTTGGGATCGAACTCGCGTCTCCACGCACCCACAAAGATACAATTTTTACCTCACACAGCAGCCTACCCTCCTCCTTAAGTGCCTAATTACGGTGCCCAGCGGGGAGTAATTAACGAGGGAACCTTCGACTTTGGTCAAGAGTTTTCCTCCCCTCAGGAAGGCAAAGTTTAACACGGAAATGCATGCAACCCCAGGGAGGCCTGGTCAGAGACCGGGCCGCGGGGACCTTGAGCCCCGGAACCACCGCAAGGTCAGGTAACCAGCCGCTGAAGCCAACAGCTTCTCGTTCATGACGTGTTCGCAGGTGTAATTACTGGGACGGAAACAAGTGCCCAAACTACCCTCTAACGGAAGTTAATCATTCGTATCAACGTTTGCTCACGATGCTAATCAACTGATAAGGATGAGAACTGACGACTACAATACAGTCTCCAGCGATGATCTGAGCAATGGCTACTAGACTTTAACCTAGGTAAATGCAAGGTTACTAGGACAGCAATGGGAGAGAGAAGGCCTCAAATACAGTACACACTGAAGGGCCACATACCACTTCTGAAGAGAGGGGCCCAGGGCATGGACGTATCTCCAACAACACAGCCCCGCTCCTGTGCCAGGTAACTCCACCACGGGCTCACCATAGCCCGTTCTACGTTCCCAGTAGCTGACTCTAAAACAAGAGCATAACTGTACCAGCCGAGTCACACGGTTGAGAGGCGGGACCAAAGAGCCAGAGCTTAACCCCCGCAAACACAACTAGGTGAGGCACACACAGCACAATAAGGATGGGAGCACATGTGTCACACTGGCACATGTCAGGGCACACGTCAACAACTCTCACACGACAAACACACAGTGCTATATGCATCAGGGTGATCCACGTCCCACAATCTATTAATACTGACACTGCACAAACGTCTCCAATTTCAAGTTATATCTGGCTCAAGATCAAGTTTTTAGCTTTAAAATTGTATAAATATGATTTTCTGCTTACACTTACGTTATTTGTTATCTGCGATCTCCCATAATGTATATCTTTATGTTAGTTAATTTATATTAAACATTACATTTAATTAACAGTATTTGACGGGTGAAAGGAGGTCAGTATGTCGCCCATCACCACTACCGTATAAACTGTATTTACACGCACAAGATCATGTTTCCCCACAACAAAACAGCTGGGGCATCAATATATATATATATATATATATATATATATAACCCATACATTCTTCACCCAGCCCAGGCCAGCTGGTGGACCCACCCACCCAGCCCAGGCCTGCTGGTGGACCCACCCACCCAGCCCAGGCCAGCTGGTGGACCCACCCAGCCAGCCCAGGCCAGCTGGTGGACCCACCCACCCAGCCCAGGCCAGCTGGTGGACCCACCCACCCAGCCCAGGCCAGCTGGTGGACCCACCCACCCAGCCCAGGCCAGCTGGTGGACCCACCCACCCAGCCCAGGCCAGCTGGTGGACCCACCCACCCAGCCCAGGCCAGCTGGTGGACCCACCCACCCAGCCCAGGCCAGCTGGTGGACCCACCCACCCAGCCCAGGCCAGCTGGTGGACCCACCCACCCAGCCCAGGCCTGCTGGTGGACCCACCCAGCCCAGGCCAGGCCAGCTGGTGGACCCACCCACCCAGCCCAGGCCAGCTGGTGGACCCACCCAGCCCAGGCCAGCTGGTGGACCCACCCAGCCCAGGCCTGCTGGTGGACCCACCCAGCCCAGGCCAGCTGGCAGGCCAGGTGGTGCGTCATATTTCCGCTACAAATCTCCACAAAACCTACAGTCTAACAGAAAATATATATTTATTCAAGCCCCATCAAAATCGATCTGATTTGTTTACACAATTCCGAAGGTTTACCCCCACTGAGGGAATGTTTACATGAAACAGCTGTTCGAGGCAATATTTACATGAAACAGCTGATCGATGCAATGTTTACCTGAAACAGCTGTTCGCGTGATGTCAGAGCAAGCTTCTCTATAAAGAAACTCCGCTGGGTTGTTGATCCTGTCACTTGTTGCAATGTCAACGTGCCACGAGGACATTTATAGTGATGATAAATTAATATTGTTATAGTGACAGTAAGATGAATATTTATATTGTTAAATATGTTGTATTTTATGAGAAATGGGAGACGAGTTTGGGGCATCAGTTGTTGGCTCGGAGCTGATGTTTGGATGTGAAGGGTGAGGCTAGCGACACGTGTGTGTTTGTGAGTGTGTGTGTGTGTGTGTGTGTGTCTGTGTGTGTGTGTGTGTGTTTACTAGTTGTATTTTTACGGGGGTTGAGCTTTGCTCTTTCGGCCCGCCTCTCAACTGTCAATCAACTCTTTACTAACTACTTTTTTTTTTTTTCCCACACCACACACACCCCAGGAAGCAGCCCGTGACAGCTGACTAACTCCCAGGTACCTATTTACTGCTAGGTAACAGGGGCACTTTGGGTGAAAGAAACTTTGCCCATTTGTTTCTGCCTCATGCGGGAATCGAACCCGCGCCATAGAATTACGAGTCCTGCGCGCTATCCACCAGGCTACGAGGCCCACCATGTGTGTGTGTGTGTGTGTGTGTGTGTGTGTGTGTGTGTGTGTGAGGGAGACTGGGGGTGATGGAGTCTCTTAGTGTCAGCCATGACCATCTGGGTGACGTAGGCTCTTGTCAGTTACCTGACAGGTGTCAACCCGCCCACTTGTTGGATTAGAAGCTGGTGCCTCGCAACACAGGGCTGGTGCTTCACAACAGAGGGCTGGTGCTTCACAACAGGGGGCTGGAGCCTCACAACAGGGGGCTGTAGCCTCACAACAGAGATTTTAAAATCACATGTGCAATAGACATTCAGACAATGCAACAAAAGGTTACTATCTTGGTGTAAATTTCTTATATCTCTCCAGAATATCATCAATCTTTCCGTTGCAAAACATCCAGGCTATTTGTTCAGGAACAGTCCTTATCTCAGTGTTCCTATATACATTAATCAGCGGGCACTTAAGAACATCACGGGTGAGGGAGTGAGACCTTAACATAACACATACTTTACACAGAGTCACTCCAAGTATTTCTCCTTTTACCATAAGGGAAATGTTGATGTTTTGCCTCACATGCAGTGTTGCAGGGGGTGCCGCCCCCCTCCGTCTTAAGGAGGGCGAAGGTGACTCGTCTATCACGTCGCGAGGTGATTAAGTACAAGCCACTAAGGTTGCGTGAACTGCACCTCACGTCGCTGGAAGACTGAAGAGTTTGCGGAGATATGATCACCACATGCGGAATTCTCAGGGGAATTAACTGGGTAGATTATTTAACACGTGTTAAATATTAGATTTTTTTCAGTGTCAGAGTAGATAATAAATAGAATGCATTAGGCAGTGATGTGGTGGAGGCTGACTTCATACACAGTTTCAAGTGTAGATATGATAGAGCCCAGTAGGCTTAGGAACCTGTACACCAGTTGACTGAGAATTGAGAGGCGGGACCATAGAGCCAGAGCTCAACCCCCGAGGGCACAATTAGGAGAGTACAGTGTTATTCCCCGCCCTAGTCTTGAGTGTGGCGACAAAGGCCAACAGGAAACATGTTGTTGGCGGCGACGGTCGTTATCTCCAAGATGATGATGGTCTCTTTGATAGTTAGTGTGTCGAGGCACGGAAGTGCCAAGCCTGGAGTGCCATGCATGTCTGTCACCAGAGTGCCATGCCCCGTCTTTCACCAGTACCATGCCCCGTCTGTCACCAGTGCCATGCCCCGTCTGTCACCAGAGTGCCATGCCCCGTCTGTCACCAGAGTGCCATGCCCCGTCTGTCACCAGTGCCATGCCCCGTCAGTCACCAGAGTGCCATGCCTGTCACCAGAGTGCCATGCCTGTCACCAGAGTGCCATGCCTGTCACAAGAGTGCCATGCCTGTCACAAGAGTGCCATGCCTGTCACAAGTGCCATGCCCGTCTGTCACCAGAGTGCCATGCCTGTCACCAGAGTGCCATGCCCGTCTGCAAGGGTGCCAAACCTATCTGTCCAGGAAGGAATGCTCCTACCTGTCAACCACACAACACAGTGCCACACTCCTCCGGTTACAACCACTTACAGGCGTGTCAAGCCAACATGTCAAGAGACCTCACAGGAAGGAGAGGCGCGGACCAAGCAGCTACACTTGACCTGGTATTCTCCTTGAAAGATTCAGACAAGGGGGACCTCATCTTCGAGGCCCCCGTGAGAGTGAGTGGTCACAGTGTATATACTCTTTGTGCCTTCAGAATCGAGCTATTAGCTCTTGGACCCCGCCTTTCAAATCAATCTATTTCCCCCCCCCCCTGTTATGTCTACTACATATATTTCTATTTTAACACACGCAAGCACACACACATACACCACTAGGTAGCAGCTGTCCAACTCCCAGGTACCTATTTACTGCTAGGGGAACAGAGGAATCAGGGGTGAAAGAAACTCTGCCCATTTGTTTCTGCCTCGGCCGGGAATCGAACCTCTACGACTACGACTCACGAGCGCTATCCACTCAGCCGCGAGGCCTTTGAAGTTTGAGTGTCTGGTGAAAATATGGATAACTTACTTAATGAAGAGACCAGAAAACAAAAGGCTGGCATACCGAAAGGTAAATAACATGGAGATAAGAACATTTCTGATAAGAACATTTCTGACAGAAATCCCCTGGGTAGCAGAGGTGAGAGGAAAGGCTGCCCAAGACATGATGGACTACGTCACCCGGAAGTGTCAGGAGGCACCAGACAAGTTTGTCCCGGTCCAAAAGGAAAAAAAAAAACAGAATGCAAAGGAGTTTAGATCTTAAATTAAGTTTAAATGCATCCATGGTTTAATCATGGATGCAAGGCAGCAAAGCAGCTAAGTTCATGGGCTTCTTGAGGTTAACTGAGATGATTTCGGGGCTTTTTAGTGTCCCCGCGGCCCCGGTCCTGGACCAGGCCTCCACCCCCAGGAAGCAGCCCGTGACAGCTGACTAACACCCAGGTACCATGTACATTAGGGAGGGAAACAACATCAGAGCAGCGGAGTTGCAGAATGTGTGGAGCGGGAGATGGGGGGGGGGGGACCACCTTGACCTCTGCCTGCGAGACTGTCTAATCTATGCACCTAATCAAGATTAGATACTGTTCATAAGAGTTCCCATCCCCCCCCACCCCCCTTAGCACCCACATGATAACGTAAGGTTAAGGATTAGATCCTGATTACGTAACACTGAATTTGTGATGGTAAGTTCATGCCTCAGCTTACTTCAGGAAGGAATTGACACTGACAATCACTGATGGGGTCACACTGACCCCATCAGTGTGTTGACACATGTGCCTGCAGGTGTGTGGCACGAGGAGTGCCACGAGGAGACTGTCACGACACTAGGGGAGGAGGGACAGGAGGGTGTCATGATGTGTCATATCCTCCCACCTCCCCCTAGTGTGTCATAGGGCATGGGGGTGAGGGCACACCATGCCCTCCACACCTCCAGGTCCGCCTGACCACATCCTGTCAGCCACACCCCAGCAATCAGTGTTTACATTGTGTGGCTGGTAATGGTGCCCATCACGACACGTGGTGAGCTCTTGTGGTGAACGTGTTCAGCTCCTCTCACGAACACGTGTTCTTGTTTACGCTTGTTTACGTTCATTGAAAACCTGATTTTTTGTTTTGTGCGAACATACGTTTTTTTCGTACACTTATTTTTTTGGAACCTTGTGTTTTCGATGTGTTTTTTTCTGCCTGTTGGCTACACACTGACTCGGGTGGTGTTCACGTATGTGTCGGATATATTGAGTTTGTTTGTTCCAAAGAAGGTAGCTAGAACACACACACACACACACACACACACACACACACACACACACACACACACACACACACACACACACACACACACACACACACAGCGGCGTGACCCCACGCCGGCTTGTGTAAATACCTGGTGTGCCAGCCACTCATCACTCGGCGGCACTCAGGCAGTGAGTGCGTCAGAGTGCCAGGCAAGGTATGCTAGTAACTCAGCGGTACCGAGGATATTAGAGTGCCAGGTATACTTGGAGTAT
>NC_091196.1:5509237-5622714 GCF_040958095.1 Procambarus clarkii
CAGCCATGTCCTTCCCTACAGGATCAGCAGGTGGGTTCACAGGACTAAAACCCAACCACCTCAAGCAAATGCTCAACCCTGCACTGGGTGACATTGCAAAGAACCTCTTGGTGGAACTAACCAGATTCACCAACACATGTCTAGCTGGCAACATACCAGCGTCCATAAGACCTATCTTTTTTGGAGCTTCTCACTGTGCTCTAAAGAAAAAGGATGGAGGGATCAGGCCAATAGCTGTGGGCAATTCTCTCCGGCGTCTCGTCGCAAAGGCAGCTGCAAGAACAGTTAGTGATGCAGCGGCCAACATGCTGAAGCCAAAACAGCTCGGGTTTGGCATTCCACAAGGGTGTGAGGCGGCAGCCCATGCAGCTCGAGCCTTCATCGCCAACATCACAGACGAAAAGGCCCTTATCAAGCTAGATTTCAAAAATGCCTTCAATTTGGTGCGGAGGGATGCTGTACTCCGTGCGGTTCATAGTCATTTCCCTTCCCTCTACCCTTTTGTACATTCATGCTACAGTATGGATCTTAAGCTACTTTTTGGCGAACATGAAATTGACTCGCGAGAAGGCGTCCAACAGGGTGACCCCCTTGCTCCTCTCCTTTTCTGCTTAGTCATCAAACAAGTCACAGAGGTCCTGTCCAGCGAGCTTAACATCTGGTTCTTGGATGATGGTACCCTAGCTGGTTCCCAAGACTCAATCCTGGAGGACATCAGAAAAATCCAGGAGCAAGGTGCAGTTTTAGGCCTCACCCTGAACCCTTCTAAATGTGAAATAATATGTTCCAACCAGGGCATCGTAGAGAGAATAGAGGGTCTTCTGCCAAATATCCATAAAACTAAACCTGAAGACAGCACACTCCTAGGAGCTCCCCTGGGGTTGAAAGCCATCGATGAGGTCCTTGATAAGAAAATCGCCGACCTTAAGAGGATGGATGGGAGGATTGAGGATATTGATGCTCATGATGCACTCTACCTCATCACCAGATGTCTGTCCCTCCCCAGGTTAACCTACTTTCTGAGGTGTTCACCATCTTACAGTAGCCAAAAACTAAGTGAGTATGACCGGTTACTGAAATCAATGCTAGAAAAAGCCCTTAACCTCTCTCTCGATGACCTACAGTGGAAACAAGCCTCTCTTCCCGTAAGACTTGGGGGCCTCGGAGTTCGAACAGCAACGCAAATCGCTGTTCCAGCCTTCCTGTCCTCCTTATCAGCATATGACGACCTTGTGAAGGAAATTCTACCTGCCCACTTACATCAGCTGGCAGGTGTACATGATCCCAATTTTACACGCTGTGCCACAGAGTGGGCCTCTCGTGCAGGCCAATCACCTCAACCACCATCCCCAAAAGCCCACAAGCAATCCAGCTGGGATGGCCCCATTGTAGACCAAGTTGCTGCAGAGTGCCTGGGTGCTGCAACAACACAACACGACATTGCTCGCCTCACAACAGTAGCAGCACCACATGCAGGGGATTTCCTGTTAGCAACCCCAATGTCGGCAACTGGCACGCGTCTCACACCACACGCCCTCCGAACTGCTGTGGCCCTCTGCCTTGCTGCTCCAATCCACACCAGATATAGGTGTATTTGCGGCGAGGTGGTGGCTGACAGGTACGGCCACCATGGCCTACTCTGCCAAAGCACAGGGGGATGGCACTCGAGGCACAGTGAAGTTAACGACATCATCAAGAGGAGCCTCACCACAGCTAGATACCCAGCTGAAAGAGAGCCCCGTTACCTAACGCCCCGTAACTCTGATGCTCTTATTGGTCGCCCGGATGGTATCACAATGAACCCCTGGAAGAATGGCAAGCAGTTGGTATGGGACTACACGTGCGTATCAACCCTGGCTAACACCTACATTAACCTCAGTGTTGCACAACCAGGTGGCGCTGCCACCCACAGGGAAGCAGCCAAATCCCGTAAGTATAGAGAACTGGATCACCACTACAATTTTGTCCCCATTGCTTCTGAGACACTCGGCGCCTGGGGTAAAAGTGCTACCAGTTTTTTGAAGGAACTGGGTTCTAGGCTCATTGAAACAACAAGGGACCCGAGAGCTGCAAGCTTTCTTTTCCAGCGACTCAGTGTGGCGATACAGAGGGGAAATGCGCACTGCATCCAGGGTTCCTGCCCGCCATCTGAGGAGCTGGAGGAACTCGACAACCTATGATAACCATCTTTGTAACCCATATGTAACTCCTTTTTTGTAACAAAGTTCAAATAAAGTAAATATATATGTGTACATACAAAAGAATGGGGGTGGTAGGAGAAGATAATATTAGTGTTCAGTGAGAAACCACAAGGTCTCCTCTGAATACTTTTTATTTTCTTCTCCGAGGCTATGGGTCCCCACATTGGCACCAGAGGTGGTACCCTCACAAACTTTTTATATATATAAATATATATATATATATATATATATATATATATATATATATATATATATATATATATATATATGTATATATATATATATGTCGTACCTAGTAGCCAGAACGCACTTCTCTGCCTACTATGCAAGGCCCGATTTGCCTAATAAGCCAAGTTTTCATGAATTAATTGTTTTTCGACTTCCTAACCTACCTAACCTAACTTAACCTAACTTTTTCGGCTACCTAACCTAACCTAACCTATAAAGATAGGTCAGGTTAGGTTAGGTAGGGTTGATTAGGTTCAGTCATATATCTACGTTAATTTTAACTTCAATAAAACAAAATTGACCTCATACATAATGAAATGGGTAGCTTTATCATTTCATAAGAAAAATATTTGATAAAATATATTAATTCAGGGAAACTTGGCTTATTAGGCAAATCGGGCCTTGCATAGTAGGCTGAGAAGTGCGTTCTGGCTACTAGGTACGACATATATATATATATATATATATATATATATATATATATATATATATATACATATATATATATATATATATATATATATATATATATATATATAATATATATATATATAATATATATTATATTATATATTATAATATATATTATAATATATATATATATATATATATATATATATATATATATATATATATATATATATATATATATATATATTATATATATATATAATATATATATTGTGACGGTAAAGCGTTGGTGATCGGCTGTTTCAAAAGCTAGGGGCAGGGCCTCGTCACATAATCGAAAAAAAGAGAAAGTTGGTCCTTTCGTCTGTGGTAAGGTAATGGGAAGACACACAAAACACAAGTATATAAACAATGAAATTTTAATTACTCTAGAAAAACAAGACATGAATAAAGGTAATCACATAAAAATATGAAAGACAAGTCAACAAACAAAATAACATGAATAATCACTGGCAAATGAAAAGTTACGTTAAGACAAGTAAGTTACAGTGATAGCCAAAAAAATATAGTGGTGCTGGAATACTGGCTTCGAGCTGCCACCTCCCTTAGTACACGAAAGCCAAGGCTTAGTCTACTAGCGAGAGATGTCAACTGCTTGGAGCACTGAGATATTCTGACGATACTGGCGCACTGTAGCCCAGACGTCGACTTGTGGTGGAGGCGGAGGGCAGGTGCGACGGGACACCAGCCAATCAGCTACAGGCAGGCAGAGGATGAGCAGTTAGCTGGTTACGGCGGCGGTAGCAGGTGTCACCGTGTGCTGGGTACGATTTGCTCTCTGGGCAAAACGTTTGGCGATACTTGGTGGACGTATCTTCTATATTATCTTGTATATTGACGTACTTATGTAGGGAAGAGCAGGCTCAATCTCTCTTGAAAGAGATTATCGTCACAATATATATATAATATAAATATATATATATATATATATTATTAAATATGACCGAAAAAGTAAGATTAATAATTCTAACATGAATTTTCTCAATCTTTCGTACATTTCTTTTCACTGTTGGAGGTAAATAAAAAATCAATTCTCCAAAATTCATTTTTATTTCTAGTCTGACGCGACACGAGCGCGTTTCATAAAACTTATTACATTTTCAAAGACTTTAGTTCACAAATACACAACTGAATAGAACTTACGCATCTCCGATTTTATATCTACATTTGAGTGAGGTGGAAGGGGTGATGTGGCATTAACACAAGACAGAACAAAATGTGGCATTAATAGGGTATTAATTTCATCAACACAAGACAGAACAAGAGGTGATATTAATAGGGTATTAATTTCATCAACACAAGACAGAACACGAAACAATGGATATTGAATAGAAGTGTTTGTAGAAAGCCTATTGGTCCATATTTCTTGATGCTTCTATATTGGAGAAGAGTCTTGAGGTGGGTAGAATATAGTTGTGCAATAATTGGCTGTTGTTTGCTGGTGTTGACTTCTTGATGTGTAGTGCCTCGCAAACGTCAAGCCGCCTGCTATCGCTGTATCTATCGATGATTTCTGTGTTGTTTACTAGGATTTCATCGATAGATACAGCGATAGCAGGCGGCTTGACGTTTGCGAGGCACTACACATCAAGAAGTCAACACCAGCAATCAACAGCCAATTATTGCACAACTACGAAACGCTACGCCGTACTAGTGGCTGTACAAGAATGTAACAACTCTTGTATATATCTCAAAAAAAAATAAATAAAATAAAAAAATAAAAAAAAATAAAATTGACTTCATACATAATGAAATGGGTAGCTTTATCATTTCATAAGAAAAAAATTAGAGAAAATATATTAATTCAGGAAAACTTGGCTTATTAGGCACATCGGGCATTGCATAGTAGGCTGAGAAATGCGTTCTGGCTAGTAGATACGACATATATATATATATATATATATATATATATATATATATATATATATATATATATATATATATATATATATGCGAACAAGCCTGAATGGTCCCCAGGACAATATGCAACTGAAAACTCACACCCCAGAAGTGACTCGAACCCATACTCCCAGAAGCAACGCAACTGGTATGTACAAGACGCCTTAATAATCCACTTGACCATCACGACCGGACATAATGAGGTGATAGCAGAGACTATTTGAACCACCCCACCGCCGGCACTCGGATAGTAATCTTGGGCATAGCATTTTACCAAATCACCTCATTCTTTGGGGCACACGTGAGGAACACAAATGCGAACAAGCCTGAATGGTCCCCAGGACAATATGCAACTGAAAACTCACACCCCAGAAGTGACTCGAACCCATACTCCCAGAAGCAACGCAACTGGTATGTACAAGACGCCTTAATCCACTTGACCATCACGACCGGACATAATGAGGTGATAGCCGAGACTATTTGAACCACCCCACCGCCGGCACTCGGATAGTAATCTTGGGCATAGCATTTTACCAAATCACCTCATTCTTTGGGGCACACGTGAGGAACACAAATGCGAACAAGCCTGAATGGTCCCCAGGACAATATGCAACTGAAAACTCACACCCCAGAAGTGACTCGAACCCATACTCCCAGAAGCAACGCAACTGGTATGTACAAGACGCCTTAATCCACTTGACCATCACGACCGGACATAATGAGGTGATAGCCGAGACTATTTGAACCACCCCACCGCCGGCACTCGGATAGTAATCTTGGCCATAGCATTTTACCAAGTCACCTCATTCTTTGGGGCACACGTGAGGAACACAAATGCGAACAAGCCTGAATGGTCCCCAGGACAATATGCAACTGAAAACTCACACCCCAGAAGTGACTCGAACCCATACTCCCAGAAGCAACGCAACTGGTATGTACAAGACGCCTTAATCCACTTGACCATCACGACCGGACATAATGAGGTGATAGCCGAGACTATTTGAACCACCCCACCGCCGGCACTCGGATAGTAATCTTGGGCATAGCATTTTACCAAATCACCTCATTCTTTGGGGCACACGTGAGGAACACAAATGCGAACAAGCCTGAATGGTCCCCAGGACAATATGCAACTGAAAACTCACACCCCAGAAGTGACTCGAACCCATACTCCCAGAAGCAACGCAACTGGTATGTACAAGACGCCTTAATCCACTTGACCATCACGACCGGACATAATGAGGTGATAGCCGAGACTATTTGAACCACCCCACCGCCGGCACTCGGATAGTAATCTTGGGCATAGCATTTTACCAAATCACCTCATTCTTTGGGGCACACGTGAGGAACACAAATGCGAACAAGCCTGAATGGTCCCCAGGACAATATGCAACTGAAAACTCACACCCCAGAAGTGACTCGAACCCATACTCCCAGAAGCAACGCAACTGGTATGTACAAGACGCCTTAATCCACTTGACCATCACGACCGGACATAATGAGGTGATAGCCGAGACTATTTGAACCACCCCACCACCGGCACTCGGATAGTAATCTTGGGCATAGCATTTTACCAAATCACCTCATTCTTTGGGGCACACGTGAGGAACACAAATGCGAACAAGCCTGAATGGTCCCCAGGACAATATGCAACTGAAAACTCACACCCCAGAAGTGACTCGAACCCATACTCCCAGAAGCAACGCAACTGGTATGTACAAGACGCCTTAATCCACTTGACCATCACGACCGGACATAATGAGGTGATAGCCGAGACTATTTGAACCACCCCACCGCCGGCACTCGGATAGTAATCTTGGGCATAGCATTTTACCAAATCACCTCATTCTTTGGGGCACACGTGAGGAACACAAATGCGAACAAGCCTGAATGGTCCCCAGGACAATATGCAACTGAAAACTCACACCCCAGAAGTGACTCGAACCCATACTCCCAGAAGCAACGCAACTGGTATGTACAAGATGCCTTAATCCACTTGACCATCACGACCGGACATAATGAGGTGATAGCCGAGACTATTTGAACCACTCCACCGCCGGCACTCGGATAGTAATCTTGGGCATAGCATTTTACCAAATCACCTCATTCTTTGGGGCACACGTGAGGAACACAAATGCGAACAAGCCTGAATGGTCCCCAGGACAATATGCAACTGAAAACTCACACCCCAGAAGTGACTCGAACCCATACTCCCAGAAGCAACGCAACTGGTATGTACAAGACGCCTTAATCCACTTGACCATCACGACCGACCATCAGAATATTAAAGCGCACGACCCTGCAGCAAGGAATCAAGCCTTCACGATAAAATATCGCCAGGATCTGATTCGTGATCAGATATACAAGGCAGAGAATGAAATCAAAGACAACAAAACGCAACTAATTCATGCTACAAACGAGTGGAGAAATAGCAACATCGACGATAGTATCCGTACCCGCATTGAACAACACCTCGACATCCTCACAGACCAACATCACCTCAGCACTGAAACAAGGATTATCAAGAAACTAACAACATTATATGGAGGACCTATGGCAATTCCACGACCAAGAGATGGCTTCCTGAACCTTGCAGGAATTAACCTCACTGAGGACCAAGTCACTCTCCTAAATCTGGGCATAAACTGTCATGTTATGTCCAGACCGAATGAGATGGCCCGGAAAGTAGAGTTGGAAATTCTGTTGGACGACATATTCGACCTCGAGACACAAAAGAAGGTCACTACCAAAGATACCTTACAAGCAGAACTTATTGCAGAAGGAGGAAAGAATCGAGGCAACTACAGAAGCACCATACTGTCCCCCGAGCTTAAAGCGGCAGCTAAAAGCCTTCGTGAGAACAAGGAGATAGTTGTCAGGAGAGGTGACAAGTCGCCAATATATGTCATTCTTAAAAAAGACGAATATCTGGCGAAAATGAACATCATACTCTCTGACCAAACTAAGTTCCAAAGGGTAACGAAGGACACTACAGCCGAATTAAAAGCAAAGGTCAACAAACTGATCGAAACTGTGAACGCCAAGAAATCCGGACTCCACCTGCCAAAGATCATTGGGGAATATAAACCTGGATATGCGTATGGAAATGTCAAGACGCACAAGCCTGGAAACCCACTTCGGCCAATCATTAGCCAGATACCCACACCCACCTACAGACTGGCGAAGCGACTCAACGGCCTGCTGACTCCTTATGTTCCTTGCGCCTTCAGCCTGAAGTCTCCAAAGGAATTTGTTGACTTACTGCGGGGCACACGGGCCACAGGGATAAGAGCCTCGTTGGACGTAGAATCGCTGTTTACCAACGTACCTGTGGACGAGACAATCGGAATGATAGCCGACAGAGTGTATCGTGATCCAGCCTGAACTCCTCTTGACATACCAGAAAATATTCTGAGGAAACTACTCCAAGCTTGTACTAAAGAGGCACCCTTCTTGAGCCCGGATGGGCACATGTATAAGCAAGTAGATGGGGTCGCCATGGGTTCTCCCCTAGGTGTCCTGTTTGCAAACTTCTACATGGGTACCATCGAGCAAAAAGTCTTAGTCGACATGAACTTGAAACCGGCCATATACTGCAGGTATGTTGACGACATTTTTACACAGGTACCTGATGTCAGACATCTGCAGGAGCTGAAGGAGGCATTTGAGCAGAGTTCCGTGCTGCGTTTCACTTACGAGATGGAAAAGGATGGGAAGCTGCCCTTTCTAGATGTAACAGTCATGGAAAAGGGCGGAGGTTTCCACACTGCAGTCTACACTAAGGAAACAAACATAGGAATGTGCCTAAATGCCAACAGCGACTGCCCAGACAGGTACAAGAGGAGTGTTGTTAACGCATATGTCGACCGTGCTCTCAGCCACAGCTCAGAATGGAAGCAAGTCGACGAAGAACTCTGTAGGGTAAGGCAGGTCCTAGTCAATAACGGCTTCTCCAATGGTTTCGTCGAAGACATCATAAGAAGGAAAGTGAAAAGCCATGCAACCTCTGAAGAGACAACTAACACAACACCTATACCCCCTATTAGACTATTTTACAGGAACTTCTTTTCCACAGCTCATAAAACGGAGGAAAGGGTCCTGAAAGATATTGTTAATAGAAACGTTATCCCTACAGACAAAAATCAGAGGATACAACAGACGATTTACTATAAAACCAGAAAAACGGCCAGCCTACTCATGAGAAACTCTCCAGACACAAAACAGAACGCTTTAAAAGAGACTAACGTCGTCTATGCCTTCAAATGCCCACTTGGGGACTGTAAGCTCCAAAAAACCCAGTATATAGGCAAGACAACAACATCTCTTTCTAGGCGTTTAACGATGCATAAGCAACAGGGCTCCATTAAGGAACATATAATCTCTTCCCACAACCAAACCATCGCCAGAGAAATCCTAGTAAACAACACAGAAATCATCGATAGATACAGCGATAGCAGGCGGCTTGACGTTTGCGAGGCACTACACATCAAGAAGTCAACACCAGCAATCAACAGCCAATTATTGCACAACTATATTCTACCCACCTCAAGACTCCGCTCCAATATAGAAGCATCAAGAAATATGGACCAATAGGCTTTCTACAAACACTTCTATTCAATATCCATTGCTTCGTGTTCTGTCTTGTGTTGATGAAATTAATACCCTATTAATACTCTTGTTCTGTCTTGTGTTGATGAAATTTATACCCTATTAATACCACATTTTGTTCTGTCTTGTGTTAATGCCACATCACCCCTTCCACCTCACTCAAATGTAGATATAAAATCGGAGATACGTAAGTTCTATTCAGTTGTGTATTTGTGAACTAAAGTCTTTGAAAATGTAATAAGTTTTACGAAACGCGCCCGTGTCGCGTCAGACTAGAAATAAAAATGAATTTTGGAGAATTGATTTTTGATTTACCTCCAACAGTGAAGCGTAATGTACGAAAGATTGAGAAAATTCGTGTTAGAATTATTAATCTTACTTTTTCGGTCATATTTAATAATATATATATATATATATATATATATATATATATATATATATATATATATATATATATATATATATATATATATATATATATATTTTTTTTTTTTTTTTTTTTTTTTAATAGGGAAGGGAATACCACCTCTGGCTGGAAGAAGGGGGACCCATAGCCTCGGAGGAAACCACACATAACGCATTGGAGGGAATGTGTATTCCCTCCAATACAGTTTCTGTGTGCTTTTCTCCTACCACCCCCTTCCCTTTTTTTTTTCCTTTATTGTGTATTTAAAGGTTACAAAACATACAAGACAAATGCCTAAAGGTTATGGATCTCTTGAAGCTCCTCCGCTTCTGGACAGGTACCGAGGACGCAGCAAGCATTTCCCCTCTGGATCGCCACACTGAGACGCTGAAATAAAAAACTGGAAGCCCTTGGGTCTCTGGTGACGTCAATGAGCTTGGACCCCAATTCCTTGAGAAATCCCAAGGCACTCTTGCCCCAGGGGCCATGCGTCTCAGACGCTATGGGAACAAAGAGGTATTGACCTTCCAGTCGCCTGTACTTGAGTGATTTTGCTGTTTCCCTGTGGTTGGCCGCCCCACCTGCTTGATCAGCTCCGAAGTGTACATAGGTGTCAGCCAGGGTGGATACACATGTGTAGTCCCACACCAACTGTCTACCCTCCTTCCAGGAGTATATGGTGATGCCATCAGGGCGAAGTGCTGGGAAATCCGGGTTTTGGACCCCTAGGATGCGAGGTTCTCTCTCCGCTGGGCACCCAGCTGAGACGAGGCTTCTCTTGATGATGTCATTGACCTCGTTGTGTCTTGCATGCCAGCCCTTTGTGCTTCCGCAATGCAACCCATGCAGTCCGTATTGGTCTGCTTCCACCCTGTTGCAAATACACTTGTATTCAGTGTGAATTGGGGCACCAAGGCGGAGGGCCACTGCTACACGAAGGGATTCTGGATCTAGGCGCGTGCCCATTGTAGACATGGGTACTGCCAGGAGGAAGTCTCCTGCATGGGGGGCACGAACTGCTCTGAGGCGGGCTTTCTCCTTGTTTGATGTTGCGACGCTTAGCATGGCATCAGCTACTTTTTCCACTAGAGGGTGGTCCCAGCCGGACTGTTTGTGTTGTTTTGTTGGCTCTATAATGGTTTCTGGGGCTGCAAGAACATTCCACTGATTTGAACATTCAGTGAAAGCAGGATCGTGTATTCCTGCTGAATCTCTCAGGGTTGCAGGTAAAATATCTCTGACGAGGTCGTGCGATGCATGAGAGGAGGAAAGGAAGGCTGGTAGAGCAATTTGGGAGGCTGTGCGGACACCAAGGCCGCCGAGTCTTACAGGAAGGGTTGCTTGCTCCCACTGAGAGTCGTCCAATGGCAGGTTCAGGACTTTCACCAGCATGGACCTCAGAAGGGTGTCATACACATTTAACTTAGGGCTGCTGTAGGATGGAGAACATCTCAGAAAGTAGGTCAACTTAGGGAGAGACAGGCATCTTGTAAGGAGAAAGAGAGCATCATGGGCATCAATCTTGTCAATCCTGTCCTGCATTCTCTTTAGGTCAGTGATTTTTGCAGCCAGGACCTCCTCGATTGCTCGTGGACCAATGGGGGCACCCAGGAGAGTGCAATCCGGTGGCTCAACAACGAGAATGTCTGGAAGAGCATTTTGTATTTGCCCAGTGATGTCTGGGTTGCGGGAGATTATTTCACATTTGCATTGAGAATGAGGCCTAAGGCTGCTCCCTGCTCCTGGATTTTCCTTATATCCCCCAAAATGGTTTCCGGAGTTCCAGCTAGAGTGCCATCATCCAGGTACCAGATGTTTAGCTCGCTTGTCAGACTATCAGTGACCTCTTTGATAGCTAGGCAGAAAAGGAGGGAGGCTAAGGGGTCACCTTGTTGGACACCTTCACAGGAGTTTATTTCATGCTCCCCAAAAAGAAGCTTAGAGTCCCCACTGTAGCACGATCGGATGAATGGGTAAAGGGGACGGAAATGGTTGTGTACAGCCCTGAGGACAGCGTCTCGTCTGACTTGATTGAAGGCATTTTTGAAGTCAAGCTTTACTAGTGCCTTCTGGTCCGGGAGATCAACAATGTAAGCCCGCGCTGCATGTGCTGCAGCTTCACAACCTAGGGGAATCCCAAACCCGAGCTGATGAGGTTTCAGCAAGGTGGCTGCTTCCTGGCTGATAGATCTCACTGCAGCCTTAGCTACAAGGCGTCGGAGGGTGTTGCCAACGGCAATGGGCCTGATACCCCTATCCTTCTTCTTTAGAGCACAGAGTGCTGCTCCATAAAAGACAGGCCTGATGTCCTCAGGGATGCCGCCAGCCAAACACATGTTGGAGAATCTGGTAAGTTCCACTAGAAGGTCCTTTGCAGCATCTCCAAGCACCGGGTTCAGCATTTGTTTGATGTGCTGGGGACTTAGGCCTGTAAAGCCCCCTGCTGAACCTGTTGGGAAAGACATGGCTGCTTTGTACACCTCAGATTCTCGAACAGTCAAGGGTTCTATGCCAGCATTGTTTTCCTGGGGATCCCTGCTGCTGTCGGGGGCTCTGGGTGGGTGTTTGTCTTGAAGAGCCTCTGCTGTCGTGGCATTCCTGGGGGCAATAGTGTCATCGCTGGTCATGATTCTGATGGCACCTGTGGTATTGCCCTCTTCTATTTTCCTGGTGATCTGTGCTCTCATTTTGTGGTTCTCAGATGAGTTATTGTTGGTCGTCCTGCGGCTGGTGTTCTTGGCACGAGGGGGGAGGCGGACCAGGTTGTCTGCTCTGGGGAATTCATTAAGAGCTCTGATTACAGAGGTTGCTAATGACTTGTCTCTCCTGGGCGGTAATGCTAGGCATGCATTCCCAAATAGAAGGAGATTGTGCCATGCTCCAATGGTTCTAGGAGCATTGTTGACCTTTGTCAGCAGACTGGTGAGTTTGGCTGCTGCTTGATGACGGGCAGCCTTGGGGATGTGGGGCAAGGTCCTGGTGGACGTCGCTTTGATTGCTTCAAGCAGATTATCTGCTGAAATGAAGTTGAGGGAGATGTTGTTCCTCGCTCCTGCAGCAGGTTGTCCATCGTCACTGCCCCGGGGCAGGCGCCTAGACCCTAGACAACCACCTGAATTGAGAGAATGATAGCGGACAGTTCCATTTGAATTGAGACGATACCGTCTGTCACACACTTGACAGTTTCCTCTTGGGTGGCCATCTTCTTGGCTGGAAAGAGGCTGTGTGTCAGGTGCGACATGTGCCATGCCTAGATGTGATGACGCCTGGCTGCCCACTGAGTGCACCCTCTCCTTCCCAGATGGAGAGTAACACGGCAAGCATTACCCTCCTGGGGGAGTTGGGCATGGCCTGGGCACCGTGTGTGGGTAGGCTGTGTGTTGATGGGCGGCTGGCTGGGTAGGGCGCAGGTAGCGGGGTGGGGGAAGATGGCGGGCGGGGGTGGTGGAGGGGGGGCACACGAGGGAGGCTGCCGTCACACTTGTTACACACTATCAAACACTCGGGGAAATCACTAGTGCACTTTGTTTTTAACACTACACTCACCGATTTGCTTATGAACGCACTAACTTTCCACTAACATCACTGTAGGCAGCTCGAGAGCCTCCCCCATCACTCCCCCCTTCCCCCCGTACCCCGCCTTGGGGGCTGGTGGGTGGCGGCACTGAGACGGCGGCGACCCTCCCCTCACCCTCACCCATACACTGTACCTGCCTCGCCATACACAAAGCTCAGACAACGCACCTTTCAACGTTCATAGTGTTGGAATGAAGGAGATACGGTTCTTCTTGTCACCCCCGGGGCCTTCAGCAGGTATTCATACCTACACAGGTCAAGTCTTGACTGGCTCAGGCATTGTGATCCTCGTTGAAATTGGTTCAAGTGTAGGACCTTGCTCACCACGTGTCCGTCCCCCTCCTCCGTCTTCAAGGGACACATGAAAACATGAAAATATATATACACATATATATACACATGAAAAATACTGGAGGGGCCAGGTCCCAAATCTACACAGTAAAATAACAACGTACTGAAGTGAACAATATGGAAATAAATGCAGAATAGAACCAGTGAAGAGCAGAGGTGCCATAGGCACAATCAGAGAACACTGTATAAACATCAGAGGTCCGTGGTTGTTCAACGTCCTCCCAGCGAATATAAGAAATATTGCCGGAACAACAGTGGACATCTTCAAGAGAAAACTAGATTGTTTTCTATAAAAGTGCTGGACCAACTGGGCTGTGGTGGGTATGTGGGTCTGCGGGCCACTCCAAGCAACAGCCTGTTGGACCAAGCTCTCACAAGTCATATATATATATATATATATATATATATATATATATATATATATATATATATATATATATATATATATATATATATATATATATATATATATATTACGATGACAATGTGGTTTTTGTCAATTGATGCTCAACACTGTTGAAACTTAGAGGAAACAAATTCTTGTTATATGTCTTTATAATTGCTAACATTTCATATTTTTCTGGTTATTATCTATATTAATGAAAATGTAGTTGTTCGTTTGTACAAAATCGCTAATCTCCGAAAGTTCTTTACTGATTGCTTTGAATTTTTCACACAACGTTCCATTCGAAACCAAGCGTGTTTTAATATACTTACTACATACATTCCTCACCTGTGCTGGGAAAACACCTGTTTTATTTTTAAACAGCACTATCTGCTGGACGTAAGAGCAAGAGACGCTGAAATCTCCAATAGTTCTTCACCGATTGCTTTGAAATTTTGATACAACGTTCCATTCGAATATGCGCATATTTTTATATACCGACTTTATAGATGCCACACCTGTGACAGGTAAAAACATGCGTTATTGAAAAACAGCGCCATCTGCTGCAGGTAAGAGCAACACAGGCTATACTAAATATGTTACGATTCCATTTCAATGTCTCCGATTGCATTGATAAATTGAATTTTCATAGATTTTTATTTATTTTTATTTTTATTAAATTATTTTGCGTCACATTGTGTTGAAATTGAGCTGTGTTGTTTACCACTCCGTTCATTTCGTGAGTATAATTTATTTGTTTATTTTTTAATTGTTTTCAATTTCGTTTTTTATCTGTTTTTCTTATATTTCAGTGATGGGCACATCAGATCATATGATGTTCCCAATTTTCTGATGGGAACATCAGATCATTTGGGAATGCATCGAACGAAGATGTGAGGAATGGTGGGAAGGACGAGGGGACGGGAGTGGAGGACGAGGGGACGGGAGTGGAGGACGAGGGGATGGGGGAGTTGGGGATGGTGGGGACGAAAGACAGGGGAAAAGAAAATGGTGGGGAGGACAAGGGGACACGTGATTGGGGGAAGGTGGGGAGGACGAGGGGCCGGGGGAAATGGCAGGGAGGACGAGGGAGTGGGAGATGGTGGGGAGGATGAGGGGACGGTCGAGTGGGGAATGGTTAGGAGGACCAGGGGACGCTGGAGTGGAGATGGTGGGGAGGACAAAGGTACGGGGGAGTGAGGAAAGGTTGGGAGAACGAGGGGACGGGGAGGGTGGGAACGGTGGGGAGGACGAGAGGACAGGGGAAGGGGTAATGGTGGGGAGGTCGAGGAAGTTGGGAATGGTTAGAAGGACGAAGGGACGGGAGAGGAGAGAATGGTGGGGAGGACTGGGAGACAGGGAAAGGTTGCTGAGCCACAGCAACGCGTGGCCGGGTTCAGCTAGTTACCTAATAAAAAGGTGAATCTCGTTATTATACTTAAGTAACTAATAAAATAATTATGAACCAAGTGCTGTCATCACTCACAAATTTGTTTGAAAAATAATTAAGATTGAGTCGATTTACAATGCAGACTTCTCAGTTTACAATAAAATATTTGTTTTACCTCTGAATACTTTCAGAGAAAACGCAAGATAATGAATATATACTTGTACCCAAATTTCAGGACTTGAAATGATGAAATCAGAATTAAATTATGACATTCAGTGTATAAAAGGAAATATATGGACATTTCTGAATATATCTGGAGTTTGGATTTAAGGTATATTGTAAGAGGAAGTTCACCTAGGCTGGATTCATAATGTTAAAGAGCCGATGCTCATTTGTCTATAAGGCAATTAATATCCATATTCGTTGCACTTATACCGATGGGACGTCATTGTCTGTTTTGTAAATAAAGCCACGTGGACGGGACTGGCGCTTACCTCCCGGTCCCGCCTTACCATACCCAGATGTAACATCTGATTTCATATTTCAAATTCTTTACAAATAATGATATATTTTTCAAACATTTCTTTTTAAATTGCGCATAAAAGACCATTTGTGCTCCTGAAGGGAAGAGTACAATGTAGCCAGTTCCTGCTGGTGATGAATACTCATCATCCCAGTGATGAGTACTGGCCAGAGTACCTTTCTCAAGGGTCTTCCAATCAGAGGCCACAGAGGACGTGAGATCCCAAGCTGCCGCTGTGGATCATAACACCATAATTAAAAAATCACTACTGCAACTCTAATTTCAAACAAAGCAATTTAATTGGAACAATTTTTTCCGTAAAATTCAGCTAATGGTCCTAAATTTTCCTGTGAATTGTTATTTAAGTTCACCTTCTGATAATGTCCAACTTTTGTAGTTAATTTTAGACCTTGTGCAAAGCGTTGCACAGCCATTAGACATGGCTCATTTGCAACTCTCAATTGATAAACCACAAAAAAGTTGCTACAAAAGATTTATTCTTTTTCCGTAATCAACATTATTGTAGTTGGTTTTTGGGGATGTTTTTTGAATACAAAAATACCAATACCTACCTCATGCCTGCGTACCTGATGCAAATTTTATTAATGAGTTTGACTGCTATATATATATATATATATATATATATATATATATATATATATATATATATATATATATATATATATATATATATATATATATATATATATATATATATGTATGTGTGTGTGTGTGTGTGTGTGTGTGTGTGTGTGTGTGTGTGTGTGTGTGTGTGTGTGTGTGTGTGTGTGTGTGTGTGTGTGTGTGTGTGTGTCAGTATGGTGTAAAGTGTGCGTCAGTATGGTGTACAGTGTGCGTCAGTATGGTGTACAGTGTGCGTCAGTAAAGTGTACAGTGTGCGTCAGTATAGTGTACAGTGTGTGTCAGTATGGTGTACAGTGTGCGTCAGTATGGTGTACAGTGTCAGAATGGTGTACAGTATGCGTCAGTAAGGTGTACATTGTGCGTCAGTATGGTGTACAGTGTGTGTCAGTATGGTGTACAGTGTCAGTATGGTGTACAGTGTGTGCGTCAGTATGGTGTACAGTGTGTGTCAGTACGGTGTACAGTGTGTCAGTATGGTGTACATTGTGTGTCAGTATGGTGTACAGTGTGTGTCAGTATGGTGTACATTGTGCGTCAGTATGGTGTACAGTGTGTGTCAGTATGGTGTACATTGTGCGTCAGTATGGTGTACAGTGTGTGTCAGTATGGTGTACAGTGTCAGTATGGTGTACAGTGTGTGCGTCAGTATGGTGTACAGTGTGCGTCAGTATGGTGTACAGTGTCAGTATGGTGTACAGTGTCAGTATGGTGTAAAGTGTGCGTCAGTATAGTGTACAGTGTCAGTATGGTGTACAGTGTCAGTATGGTGTATAGTGTGTCAGTATGGTGTACAGTGTCAGTATGGTGTACAGTGTGTATCAGAATGGTGTACAATGTCAGTATGGTGTACAGTGTGTGTCAATATGGTGTACAGTGTGTGTCAGTATGGTGTACAGTGTGTGTCAGTATGGTGTAAAGTGTGCGTCAGTATGGTGTACATTGTCAGTATAGTGTACAGTGTGCGTCAGTAAGGTGTACAGTGTGCGTCAGTATGGTGTACAGTGTGTGTCAGTATGGTGTACAGTGTCAGTATGGTGTACAGTGTGTGCGTCAGTATGGTGTACAGTGTGCGTCAGTATGGTGTACAGTGTGTGTCAGTATGGTGTACAGTGTCAGTATGGTGTACAGTGTGTGCGTCAGTATGGTGTACAGTGTGCGTCAGTATGGTGTACAGTGTGTGTCAGTATGGTGTACAGTGTCAGTATGGTGTACAGTGTGTGCGTCAGTATGGTGTACAGTGTACGTCAGTATGGTGTACAGTGTGTGTCAGTATGGTGTACAGTGTCAGTATGGTGTACAGTGTCAGTATGGTGTACAGTGTGTGCGTCAGTATGGTGTACAGTGTGCGTCAGTATGGTGTACAGTGTATGTCAGTATGGTGTACAGTGTCAGTATGGTGTAAAGTGTGCGTCAGTATGGTGTACAGTGTCAGTATGGTGTACAGTGTGCGTCAGTAAGGTGTACAGTGTGCGTCAGTATGGTGTACAGTGTCAGTATGGTGTACAGTGTGTGCGTCAGTATGGTGTACAGTGTGCGTCAGTATGGTGTACAGTGTGTGTCAGTATGGTGTACAGTGTCAGTATGGTGTACAGTGTGTGCGTCAGTATGGTGTACAGTGTGCGTCAGTATGGTGTACAGTGTGTGTCAGTATGGTGTACAGTGTGTGTCAGTATGGTGTACAGTGTCAGTATGGTGTACAGTGTGTGCGTCAGTATGGTGTACAGTGTGCGTCAGTATGGTGTACAGTGTGAGTTAGTATGGTGTACAGTGTCAGTATGGTGTAAAGTGTGCGTCAGTATGGTGTACAGTGTCAGTATGGTGTACAGTGTGCGTCAGTAAGGTGTACAGTGTGCGTCAGTATGGTGTAAAGTGTCAGTATGGTGTACAGTGTGCGTCAGTATGGTGCACAGTGTCAGAATAGTGTACAGTATTCGTCAGTAAGGTGTACATTGTGCGTCAGCATGGTGTACAGTGTGTGTCAGTATGGTGTACAGTGTCAGTATGGTGTACAGTGTGTGCGTCAGAATGGTGTACAGTGTGTGTCAGTACGGTGTACAGTGTGTCAGTATGGTGTACATTGTGTGTCAGTATGGTGTACAGTGTGTGTCAGTATGGTGTACATTGTGCGTCAGTATGGTGTATAGTGTGTGTCAGTATGGTGTACATTGTGCGTCAGTATGGTGTACAGTGTGTGTCAGTATGGTGTACAGTGTCAGTATGGTGTACAGTGTGTGCGTCAGTATGGTGTACAGTGTGCGTCAGTATGGTGTACAGTGTCAGTATGGTGTACAGTGTGCGTCAGTAAGGTGTACAGTGTGCGTCAGTATGGTGTACAGTGTCAGTATGGTGTACAGTGTCAGTATGGTGTACAGTGTGCGTCAGTATAGTGTACCTTGTCAGAATGGTGTACAGTATGCGTCAGTAAGGTGTACATTGTGCGTCAGTATGGTGTACAGTGTGTCAGTATGGTGTACAGTGTCAGTATGGTGTACAGTGTGTGCGTCAGTATGGTGTACAGTGTGTGTCAGTACGGTGTACAGTGTGTCAGTATGGTGTACAGTGTCAGTATGGTGTACAGTGTGTGTCAGTATGGTGTACATTGTGCGTCAGTATGGTGTACAGTGTGTGTCAGTATGGTGTACAGTGTGTGCGTCAGTATGGTGTACAGTGTGCGTCAGTATGGTGTACAGTGTGTGTGTCAGTATGGTGTACAGTGTGTGTGTCAGTATGGTGTACAGTGTGTGTGTCAGTATGGTGTACAGTGTGTGTGTCAGTATGATGTACAGTGTGTGCGTCAGTATGGTGTACAGTGTGTGCGTCAGTATGGTGTACAGTGTGCGTCAGTATGGTGTACAGTGTGTGTCAGTATGGTGTACAGTGTCAGTATGGTGTACATTGTGCGTCAGTATGGTGTACAGTGTGTGTCAGTATGGTGTACAGTGTCAGTATGGTGTACAGTGTGTGCGTCAGTATGGTGTACAGTGTGTCAGTATGGTGTACAGTGTGTCAGTATGGTGTACAGTGTCAGTATGGTGTACAGTGTGTATCAGAATGGTGTACAGTGTCAGTATGGTGTACAGTGTGTCAGTATGGTGTACAGTGTGTGTCAGTATGGTGTACAGTGTGTGTCAGTATGGTGTAAAGTGTGCGTCAGTATGGTGTACATTGTCAGTATAGTGTACAGTGTGCGTCAGTAAGGTGTACAGTGTGCGTCAGTATGGTGTACAGTGTGTGTCAGTATGGTGTACAGTGTCAGTATGGTGTACAGTGTGTGCGTCAGTATGGTGTACAATGTGCGTCAGTATGGTGTACAGTGTGTGTCAGTATGGTGTACAGTGTCAGTATGGTGTGCAGTGTGTGCGTCAGTATGGTGTACAGTGTGCGTCAGTATGGTGTACAGTGTGTGTCAGTATGGTGTACAGTGTCAGTATGGTGTACAGTGTGTGCGTCAGTATGGTGTACAGTGTACGTCAGTATGGTGTACAGCGTGTGTCAGTATGGTGTACAGTGTCAGTATGGTGTACAGTGTGTGTGTCAGTATGGTGTACAGTGTGCGTCAGTATGGTGTACAGTGTATGTCAGTATGGTGTACAGTGTCAGTATGGTGTAAAGTGTGCGTCAGTATTGTGTACAGTGTCAGTATGGTGTACAGTGTGCGTCAGTAAGGTGTACAGTGTGCGTCAGTATGGTGTACAGTGTCAGTATGGTGTACAGTGTGTGCGTCAGTATGGTTTACAGTGTGCGTCAGTATGGTGTACAGTGTGTGTCAGTATGGTGTACAGTGTCAGTATGGTGTACAGTGTGTGCGTCAGTATGGTGTACAGTGTGCGTCAGTATGGTGTACAGTGTGTGTCAGTATGGTGTACAGTGTGTGTCAGTATGGTGTACAATGTCAGTATGGTGTACAGTGTGCGTCAGTATGGTGTACAGTGTGAGTTAGTATGGTGTACAGTGTCAGTATGGTGTAAAGTGTGCGTCAGTATGGTGTACAGTGTCAGTATGGTGTACAGTGTGCGTCAGTAAGGTGTACAGTGTGCGTCAGTATGGTGTACAGTGTCAGTATGGTGTACAGTGTGCGTCAGTATGGTGTACAGTGTCAGAATGGTGTTCAGTATGCGTCAGTAAGGTGTACATTGTGCGTCAGTATGGTGTACAGTGTGTGTCAGTATGGTGTACAGTGTCAGTATGGTGTACAGTGTGTGCGTCAGTATGGTGTACAGTGTGTGTCAGTACGGTGTACAGTGTGTCAGTATGGTGTACATTGTGTGTCAGTATGGTGTACAGTGTGTGTCAGTATGGTGTACATTGTGCGTCAGTATGGTGTACAGTGTGTGTCAGTATGGTGTACATTGTGCGTCAGTATGGTGTACAGTGTGTGTCAGTATGGTGTACAGTGTCAGTATGGTGTACAGTGTGTGCGTCAGTATGGTGTACAGTGTGCGTCAGTATGGTGTACAGTGTCAGTATGGTGTACAGTGTCAGTATGGTGTAAAGTGTGCGTCAGTATAGTGTACAGTGTCAGTATGGTGTAAAGTGTGCGTCAGTATGGTGTACAGTGTGCGTCAGTATGGTGTACAGTGTCAGTATGGTGTACAGTGTGCGTCAGTAAGGTGTACAGTGTGCGTCAGTATGGTGTGCAGTGTCAGTATGGTGTACAGTGTCAGTATGGTGTACAGTGTGCGTCAGTATAGTGTACAGTGTCAGAATGGTGTACAGTATGCGTCAGTAAGGTGTACATTGTGCGTCAGTATGGTGTACAGTGTGTGTCAGTATGGTGTACAGTGTCAGTATGGTGTACAGTGTGTGCGTCAGTATGGTGTACAGTGTCAGTATGGTGTACATTGTGCGTCAGTATGGTGTACAGTGTGTGTCAGTATGGTGTACAGTGTGTGCGTCAGTATGGTGTACAGTGTGCGTCAGTATGGTGTACAGTGTGTGTGTCAGTATGGTGTACAGTGTGTGTGTCAGTAAGGTGTACAGTGTGTGTGTCAGTATGGTGTACAGTGTGTGTGTCAGTATGATGTACAGTGTGTGCGTCAGTATGGTGTACAGTGTGTGCGTCAGTATGGTGTACAGTGTGCGTCAGTATGGTGTACAGTGTGTGTCAGTATGGTGTACAGTGTCAGTATGGTGTACATTGTGCGTCAGTATGGTGTACAGTGTGTGTCAGTATAGTGTACAGTGTGTCAGTATGGTGTACAGTGTCAGTATGGTGTACAGTGTGTATCAGAATGGTGTACAGTGTCAGTATGGTGTACAGTGTGTCAGTATGGTGTACAGTGTGTGTCAGTATGGTGTACAGTGTGTGTCAGTATGGTGTAAAGTGTGCGTCAGTATGGTGTACATTGTCAGTATAGTGTACAGTGTGCGTCAGTAAGGTGTACAGTGTGCGTCAGTATGGTGTACAGTGTGTGTCAGTATGGTGTACAGTGTCAGTATGGTGTACAGTGTGTGCGTCAGTATGGTGTACAGTGTGCGTCAGTATGGTGTACAGTGTGTGTCAGTATGGTGTACAATGTCAGTATGGTGTACAGTGTCAGTATGGTGTACAGTGTGTGCGTCAGTATGGTGTACAGTGTACGTCAGTATGGTGTACAGCGTGTGTCAGTATGGTGTACAGTGTCAGTATGGTGTACAGTGTGTGCGTCAGTATGGTGTACAGTGTGCGTCAGTATGGTGTACAGTGTATGTCAGTATGGTGTACAGTGTCAGTATGGTGTAAAGTGTGCGTCAGTATGGTGTACAGTGTCAGTCTGGTGTACAGTGTGCGTCAGTAAGGTGTACAGTGTGCGTCAGTATGGTGTACAGTGTCAGTATGGTGTACAGTGTGTGCGTCAGTATGGTGTACAGTGTGCGTCAGTATGGTGTACAGTGTGTGTCAGTATGGTGTACAGTGTCAGTATGGTGTACAGTGTGCGTCAGTATGGTGTACAGTGTGAGTTAGTATGGTGTACAGTGTCAGTATGGTGTAAAGTGTGCGTCAGTATGGTGTACAGTGTCAGTATGGTGTACAGTGTGCGTCAGTAAGGTGTACAGTGTGCGTCAGTATGGTGTACAGTGTCAGTATGGTGTACAGTGTGCGTCAGTATGGTGTACAGTGTCAGAATGGTGTACAGTATGCGTCAGTAAGGTGTACATTGTGCGTCAGTATGGTGTACAGTGTGTGTCAGTATGGTGTACAGTGTCAGTATGGTGTACAGTGTGTGCGTCAGTATGGTGTACAGTGTGTGTCAGTACGGTGTACAGTGTGTCAGTATGGTGTACATTGTGTGTCAGTATGGTGTACAGTGTGTGTCAGTATGGTGTACATTGTGCGTCAGTATGGTGTACAGTGTGTGTCAGTATGGTGTACATTGTGCGTCAGTATGGTGTACAGTGTGTGTCAGTATGGTGTACAGTGTCAGTATGGTGTACAGTGTGTGCGTCAGTATGGTGTACAGTGTGCGTCAGTATGGTGTACAGTGTCAGTATGGTGTACAGTGTCAGTATGGTGTAAAGTGTGCGTCAGTATAGTGTACAGTGTCAGTATGGTGTAAAGTGTGCGTCAGTATGGTGTACAGTGTGCGTCAGTATGGTGTACAGTGTCAGTATGGTGTACAGTGTGCGTCAGTAAGGTGTACAGTGTGCGTCAGTATGGTGTACAGTGTCAGTATGGTGTACAGTGTCAATATGGTGTACAGTGTGCGTCAGTATAGTGTACAGTGTCAGAATGGTGTACAGTATGCGTCAGTAAGGTGTACATTGTGCGTCAGTATGGTGTACAGTGTGTGTCAGTATGGTGTACAGTGTCAGTATGGTGTACAGTGTGTGCGTCAGTATGGTGTACAGTGTGTGTCAGTACGGTGTACAGTGTGTCAGTATGGTGTACAGTGTCAGTATGGTGTACAGTGTGTGTCAGTATGGTGTACAGTGTGTGTGTCAGTATGGTGTACAGTGTGTGTGTCAGTATGGTGTACAGTGTGTGTGTCAGTATGATGTACAGTGTGTGCGTCAGTATGGTGTACAGTGTGTGCGTCAGTATGGTGTACAGTGTGCGTCAGTATGGTGTACAGTGTGTGTCAGTATGGTGTACAGTGTCAGTATGGTGTACAGTGTGTGCGTCATTATGGTGTACAGTGTGTGTCAGTATGGTGTACAGTGTGTCAGTATGGTGTACAGTGTCAGTATGGTGTACAGTGTGAATCAGAATGGTGTACAGTGTCAGTATGGTGTACAGTGTGTGTCAGTATGATGTACAGTGTGTGTCAGTATGGTGTACAGTGTGTGTCAGTATGGTGTAAAGTGTGCGTCAGTATGGTGTACATTGTCAGTATAGTGTACAGTGTGCGTCAGTAAGGTGTACAGTGTGCGTCAGTATGGTGTACAGTGTGTGTCAGTATGGTGTACAGTGTCAGTATGGTGTACAGTGTGTGCGTCAGTATGGTGTACAGTGTGCGTCAGTATGGTGTACAGTGTGTGTCAGTATGGTGTACAGTGTCAGTATGGTGTACAGTGTGTGCGTCAGTATGGTGTACAGTGTGCGTCAGTTTGGTGTACAGTGTGTGTCAGTATGGTGTACAGTGTCAGTATGGTGTACAGTGTCAGTATGGTGTACAGTGTGTGCGTCAGTATGGTGTACAGTGTGCGTCAGTATGGTGTACAGTGTGTGTCAGTATGGTGTACAGTGTCAGTATGGTGTACAGTGTCAGTATGGTGTACAGTGTCAGTATGGTGTACAGTGTGTGCGCCAGTATGGTGTACAGTGTACGTCAGTATGGTGTACAGTGTGTGTCAGTATGGTGTACAGTGTCAGTATGGTGTACAGTGTGTGCGTCAGTATGGTGTACAGTGTGCGTCAGTATGGTGTATAGTGTGTGTCAGTATGGTGTACAGTGTCAGTATGGTGTAAAGTGTGCGTCAGTATGGTGTACAGTGTCAGTACGGTGTACAGTGTCAGTATGGTGTACAGTGTGCGTCAGTAAGGTGTACAGTGAGCGTCAGTATGGTGTACAGTGTCAGTATGGTGTACAGTGTGTGCGTCAGTATGGTGTACAGTGTGCGTCACTATGGTGAACAGTGTGTGTCAGTATGGTGTACAATGTCAGTATGGTGTACATGGTGTGCGTCAGTGTGGTGTACCGTGTGCGTCAGTATAGTATACAGTGTGTGTCAGTATGGTGTACAGTGTGTGTCAGTATGGTGTACAGTGTCAGTATGGTGTACAGTGTGTGCGTCAGTATGGTGTACAGTGTGCGTCAGTATGGTGTACAGTGTGAGTTAGTATGGTGTACAGTGTCAGTATGGTGTAAAGTGTGCGTCAGTATGGTGTACAGTGTCAGTATGGTGTACAGTGTGCGTCAGTAAGGTGTACAGTGTGCGTCAGTATGGTGTACAGTGTCAGTATGGTGTACAGTGTGCGTCAGTATGGTGTACAGTGTGTCAGTATGGTGTACAGTGTGTCAGTATAGTGTACAGTGTCAGTATGGTGTACAGTGTCAGTATGGTGTACAGTGTGCGTCAGTATGGTGTACAGTGTGTGTCAGTATGGTGTACAGTGTCAGTATGGTGTACATTGTGCGTCAGTATGGTGTACAGTGTGTGTCAGTATGGTGTACAGTGTCAGGATGGTGTACAGTGTGTGCGTCAGTATGGTGTACAGTGTGTGTCAGTACGGTGTACAGTGTGTCAGTATGGTGTACAGTGTCAGTATGGTGTACAGTGTGTGTCAGTACGGTGTACAGTGTGTCAGTATGGTGTACAGTCAGTATGGTGTACAGTGTCAGTATGGTGTACAGTGTGCGTCAGTATGGTGTACAGTGTGTATCAGAATGGTGTACAGTGTCAGTATGGTGTAAAGTGTGTGCGTCAGAATGGTGTACAGTGTGTGTCAGTATGGTGTACATTGTGCGTCAGTATGGTGTACAGTGTGTGTCAGTATGGTGTACAGTGTCAGTATGGTGTACAGTGTGTGCGTCAGTATGGTGTACAGTGTGCGTCAGTATGGTGTACAGTGTGTGTCAGTATGGTGTACAGTGTCAGTATGGTGTAAAGTGTGCGTCAGTATGGCGTACAGTGTCAGTATGGTGTACAGTGTGCGTCAGTAAGGTGTACAGTGTGCGTCAGTATGGTGTACAGTGTCAGTATGGTGTACAGTGTGCGTCAGTATGGTGTACAGTGTGTCAGTATGGTGTACAGTGTGTCAGTATGGTGTACAGTGTCAGTATGGTGTACAGTGTGTCAGTATGGTGTACAGTGTGTCAGTATGGTGTACAGTGTCAGTATGGTGTACAGTGTGTCAGTAAGGTGTACAGTGTGCGTCAGTATTGTGTACAGTGTCAGTATGGTGTACAGTGTGTCAGTATGGTGTACAGTGTCAGTATGGTGTACAGTGTCAGTATGGTGTACAGTGTGTCAGTAAGGTGTACAGTGTGCGTCAGTATGGTGTACAGTGTCAGTATGGTGTACAGTGTGCGTCAGTATGGCGAACAGTGTGTCAGTATGGTGTACAGTGTGTCAGTATGGTGTACAGTGTCAGTATGGTGTACAGTGTGTCAGTATGGTGTACAGTGTGTCAGTATGGTGTACAGTGTCAGTATGGTGTACAGTGTGCGTCAGTATGGTGTACAGTGTACGTCAGTATGGTGTACAGTGTGCGTCAGTATGGTGTACAGTGTCAGAATGGTGTACAGTATGCGTTAGTAAGGTGTACATTGTGCGTCAGTATGGTGTACAGTGTGTGTCAGTATGGTGTACAGTGTCAGTATGGTGTACAGTGTCAGTATGGTGTACAGTGTGTCAGTATGGTGTACAGTGTGTCATTATGGTGTACAGTGTCAGTATGGTGTACAGTGTGTGCGTCAGTATGGTGTACAGTGTGTGTCAGTACGGTGTACAGTGTGTGTCAGTACGGTGTACAGTGTGTCAGTATGGTGTACAGTGTCAGTATGGTGTACAGTGTGTGTCAGTACGGTGTACAGTGTGTCAGTATGGTGTGCAGTGTCAGTATGGTGTACAGTGTGTGTCAGTACGGTGTACAGTGTGTCAGTATGGTGTACAGTGTCAGTATGGTGTACAGTGTCAGTATGGTGTACTGTGTGCGTCAGTATGGTGTACAGTGTGTATCAGAATGGTGTACAGTGTCAGTATGGTGTACAGTGTGTGCGTCAGAATGGTGTACAGTGTGTGTCAGTATGGTGTACATTGTGCGTCAGTATGGTGTACAGTGTGTGTCAGTATGGTGTACAGTGTCAGTATGGTGTACAGTGTGTGCGTCAGTATGGTGTACAGTGTGCGTCAGTATGGTGTACAGTGTGTGTCAGTATGGTGTACAGTGTCAGTATGGTGTAAAGTGTGCGTCAGTATGGCGTACAGTGTCAGTATGGTGTACAGTGTGCGTCAGTAAGGTGTACAGTGTGCGTCAGTATGGTGTACAGTGTCAGTATGGTGTACAGTGTGCGTCAGTATGGTGTACAGTGTGTCAGTATGGTGTACAGTGTGTCAGTATGGTGTACAGTGTCAGTATGGTGTACAGTGTGTCAGTATGGTGTACAGTGTGTCAGTATGGTGTACAGTGTCAGTATGGTGTACAGTGTGTCAGTAAGGTGTACAGTGTGCGTCAGTATTGTGTACAGTGTCAGTATGGTGTACAGTGTGTCAGTATGGTGTACAGTGTCAGTATGGTGTACAGTGTCAGTATGGTGTACAGTGTGTCAGTAAGGTGTACAGTGTGCGTCAGTATGGTGTACAGTGTCAGTATGGTGTACAGTGTGCGTCAGTATGGCGAACAGTGTGTCAGTATGGTGTACAGTGTGTCAGTATGGTGTACAGTGTCAGTATGGTGTACAGTGTGTCAGTATGGTGTACAGTGTGTCAGTATGGTGTACAGTGTCAGTATGGTGTACAGTGTGCGTCAGTATGGTGTACAGTGTGCGTCAGTATGGTGTACAGTGTGCGTCAGTATGGTGTACAGTGTCAGAATGGTGTACAGTATGCGTTAGTAAGGTGTACATTGTGCGTCAGTATGGTATACAGTGTGTGTCAGTATGGTGTACAGTGTCAGTATGGTGTACAGTGTCAGTATGGTGTACAGTGTGTCAGTATGGTGTACAGTGTGTCATTATGGTGTACAGTGTCAGTATGGTGTACAGTGTGTGCGTCAGTATGGTGTACAGTGTGTGTCAGTACGGTGTACAGTGTGTGTCAGTACGGTGTACAGTGTGTCAGTATGGTGTACAGTGTCAGTATGGTGTACAGTGTGTGTCAGTACGGTGTACAGTGTGTCAGTATGGTGTACAGTGTCAGTATGGTGTACAGTGTGTGTCAGTACGGTGTACAGTGTGTCAGTATGGTGTACAGTGTCAGTATGGTGTACAGTGTCAGTATGGTGTACAGTGTGCGTCAGTATGGTGTACAGTGTGTATCAGAATGGTGTACAGTGTCAGTATGGTGTACAGTGTGTGCGTCAGAATGGTGAACAGTGTGTGTCAGTATGGTGTACATTGTGCGTCAGTATGGTGTACAGTGTGTGTCAGTATGGTGTACAGTGTCAGTTTGGTGTAGAGTGTGTGCGTCAGTATGGTGTACAGTGTGTGCGTCAGTATGGTGTACAGTGTGTGTCAGTATGGTGTACATTGTGCGTCAGTATGGTGTACAGTGTGTGTCAGTATGGTGTACAGTGTCAGTATGGTGTACAGTGTGTGCGTCAGTATGGTGTACAGTGTGCGTCAGTATGGTGTACAGTGTGTGTGTCAGTATGGTGTACAGTGTGTGCGTCAGTATGGTGTACAGTGTGCGTCAGTATGGTGTACAGTGTGTGTCAGTATTGTGTACAGTGTCAGTATGGTGTACAGTGTGCGTCAGTATGGTGTACAGTGTCAGTATGGTGTAAAGTGTGCGTCAGTATGGTGTACAGTGTGCGTCAGTATGGTGTACAGTGTCAGTATGGTGTACAGTGTGCGTCAGTAAGGTGTACAGTGTGCGTCAGTATGGTGTACAGTGTCAGTATGGTGTACAGTGTCAGTATGGTGTACAGTGTGCGTAAGTATGGTGTACAGTGTCAGAATGGTGTACAGTGTTGCGTCAGTAAGGTGTACATTGTGCGTCAGTATGGTGTACAGTGTGTGTCAGTATGGTGTACAGTGTCAGTATGGTGTACAGTGTGTGCGTCAGTATGGTGTACAGTGTGTGTCAGTACGGTGTACAGTGTGTCAGTATGGTGTTCAGTGTCAGTATGGTGTACAGTGTGTGCGTCAGTATGGTGTACAGTGTGCGTCAGTATGGTGTACAGTGTGTGTGTCAGTATGGTGTACAGTGTGTGTGTCAGTATGGTGTACAGTGTGTGTGTCAGTATGGTGTACAGTGTGTGTGTCAGTATGATGTACAGTGTGTGCGTCAGTATGGTGTACGGTGTGTGCGTCAGTATGGTGTACAGTGTGCGTCAGTATGGTGTACAGTGTGTGTCAGTATGGTGTACAGTGTCAGTATGGTGTACATTGTGCGTCAGTATGGTGTACAGTGTGTGTCAGTATGGTGTACAGTGTGTGCGTCAGAATGGTGTATAGTGTGTGTCAGTATGGTGTACATTGTGCGTCAGTATGGTGTACAGTGTGTGTCAGTATGGTGTACAGTGTCAGTATGGTGTACAGTGTGTGCGTCAGTATGGTGTACAGTGTGCATCAGTATGGTGTACAGTGTGTGTCAGTATGGTGTACAGTGTCAGTATGGTGTAAAGTGTGCGTCAGTATGGTGTACAGTGTCAGTATGGTGTACAGTGTGCGTCAGTAAGGTGTACAGTTTGCGTCAGTATGGTGTACAGTGTCAGTATGGTGTACAGTGTGCGTCAGTATGGTGTACAGTGTGTCAGTATGGTGTACAGTGTGTCAGTATGGTGTACAGTGTCAGTTTGGTGTACAGTGTGTCAGTATGGTGTACAGTGTGTCAGTATGGTGTACAGTGTCAGTATGGTGTACAGTGTGTCAGTAAGGTGTTCAGTGTGTCAGTAAGGTGTACAGTGTGCGTCAGTATTTTGTACAGTGTCAGTATGGTGTACAGTGTGCGTCAGTATGGTGTACAGTGTGTCAGTATGGTGTACAGTGTGTCAGTATGGTGTACAGTGTCAGTATGGTGTACAGTGTCAGTATGGTGTACAGTGTCAGTATGGTGTACAGTGTGTCAGTAAGGTGTACAGTGTGCGTCAGTATGGTGTACAGTGTCAGTATGGTGTACAGTGTGCGTCAGTATGGTGTACAGTGTGTCAGTATGGTGTACAGTGTGTCAGTATGGTGTACAGTGTCAGTATGGTGTACAGTGTGTCAGTATGGTGTACAGTGTGTCAGAATGGTGTACAGTGTCAGTATGGTGTACAGTGTACGTCAGTATGGTGTACAGTGTCAGAATGGTGTACAGTATGCGTCAGTAAGGTATACATTGTGCGTCAGTATGGTGTACAGTGTGTGTCAGTATAATGTACAGTGTCAGTATGGTGTACAGTGTCAGTATGGTGTACAGTGTGTCAGTATGGTGTACAGTGTGTCAGTATGGTGTACAGTGTCAGTATGGTGTACAGTGTGTGCGTCAGTATGGTGTACAGTGTGTGTCAGTACGGTGTACAGTGTGTGTCAGTACGGTGTACAGTGTGTCAGTATGGTGTACAGTGTCAGTATGGTGTACAGTGTGTGTCAGTACGGTGTACAGTGTGTCAGTATGGTGTACAGTGTCAGTATGGTGTACAGTGTGTGTCAGTACGGTGTACAGTGTGTCAGTATGGTGTACAGTGTCAGTATGGTGTATAGTGTCAGTATGGTGTACAGTGTGCGTCAGTATGGTGTACAGTGTGTATCAGAATGGTGTACAGTATCAGTATGGTGTACAGTGTGTGCGTCAGAATGGTGTACAGTGTGTGTCAGTATGGTGTACATTGTGCGTCAGTATGGTGTACAGTGTGTGTCAGTATGGTGTACATTGTCAGTATGGTGTAGAGTGTGTGCGTCAGTATGGTGTACAGTGTGTGCGTCAGTATGGTGTACAGTGTGTGTCAGTATGGTGTAGATTGTGCGTCAGTATGGTGTACAGTGTGTGTCAGTATGGTGTACAGTGTGTGCGTCAGTATGGTGTACAGTGTGCGTCAGTATGGTGTACAGTGTGTGTCAGTATGGTGTACAGTGTCAGTATGGTGTGCAGTGTGCGTCAGTATGGTGTACAGTGTGCGTCAGTATGGTGTACAGTGTGCGTCAGTATGGTGTACAGTGTGCGTCAGTATGGTGTACAGTGTCAGTATGGTGTACAGTGTGTGTGTCAGTATGGTGTACAGTGTGTGCGTCAGTATGGTGTACAGTGTGCGTCAGTATGGTGTACAGTGTGTGTGTCAGTATGGTGTACAGTGTGTGCGTCAGTATGATGTATAGTGTGTGCGTCAGTATGATGTACAGTGTGTGCATCAGTATGGTGTACAGTGTGTGCGTCAGTATGGTGTACAGTGTGCGTCAGTATGGTGTACAGTGTGTGTCAGTATGGTGTACAGTGTGTGTCAGTATGGTGTACAGTGTGTGTGTCAGTATGGTGTACAGTGTGTGCGTCAGTATGATGTACAGTGTGTGCGTCAGTATGGTGTACAGTGTGTGCGTCAGTATGGTGTACAGTGTGTGTCAGTATGGTGTACAGTGTGTGTCAGTATGGTGTACAGTGTGTGTCAGTATGGTGTACAGTGTGCGTCAGTATGATGAACAGTATACTGGCGGTATACTTTGACATCAAATATAACTGGCAGTTTATCTTGATATCATGTATAACTGACAGTATACCTGGACATCATGTATAATTGACAGTATACTTGACATCATGTATATCTGACAGTATACCTTGACATCAAGTATAACTGACAGTATACCTGGACATCAAGTATAACTGACAGTATACCTGGACATCAAGTATAACTGACAGTATACCTGGACATCAAGTATAACTGACAATATACCTGGACATCAGGTATAACTGACAGTATACCTGGACATCAAGGATAACTGACAGTATACCTGGACATCAAGTATAACTGACAGTATACCTGGACATCAGGTATAACTGACAGTATACCTGGACATCAAGTATAACTGACAGTATACCTGGACATCAGGTATAACTGACAATATTCCTGGACATCAAGTATAACTGACAGTATACCTGGACATCAGGTATAACTGACAGTATACCTGGACATCAAGTATAACTGACAGTATACCTGGACACCATGTATAACTGACAGTATACCTTCGTACCATTAGAACTGACAGTTCACCTTGAACATCATATAATTAGCTAAAAATAAGCCAATCGACTAAGGCAATACTTCATAATTATTATCACACAGTTCGGTTCAATGATAATTCCGTTAATCTTCATAATCTGTCAATGTGTTATGTTAATGATACGACTCGTGTTGTTATTGTTCTTATATCTAATTATGAAAGGCGGATCATAACTAGTAAACAAACGAGATTAATTTCAATCACTTGGGGTCATTGGAGACTTGAACTCAGGCCTCAGAAGTACGCAAATGTTGCTCTTCCGACTATGCAAAGAATGAGAGATAATGTTGAAAAAGGAACTTCGAATAGCTGGGCACAGACAAATTCTTTCAAGGTTTAACTTCAGATCCTTCAAGGTTTAACTTCAGATCCTTCAAGGTTTAACTTCAGATCCTTCAAGGTTTAACTTCAGGTCCTTCAAGGTTTAACTTCAGGTCCTTCAAGGTTTAACTTCAGGTCCTTCAAGGTTTAACTTCAGGTCCTTCAAGGTTTAACTTCAGGTCCTTCAAGGTTTAACTTCAGGTCCTTTAAGGTTTAACTTCAGATCCTTCAAGGTTTAACTTCAGATCCTTCAAGGTTTAACTTCAGGTCCTTCAAGGTTTAACTTCAGGTCCTTCAAGGTTTAACTTCAGGTCCTTCAAGGTTTAACTTCAGATCCTTCAAGGTTTAACTTCAGATCCTTCAAGGTTTAACTTCAGGTCCTTCAAGGTTTAACTTCAGGTCCTTCAAGGTTTAACTTCAGGTCCTTCAAGGTTTAACTTCAGGTCCTTCAAGGTAACTTCAGGTATATAAATCCAAAATATGGGAAAAATCACGTTATCGCTGAAAGAAGATGGAGATAAACGATTGCAATAGACGGAAGATTGGTAGATTGAGTTAAATGAAAATAGATATCTCGAAAACCATAGTGAAACTTACAAATGTTAATGTGAAAAAAAGATATCGAAGTCATGATTTATTGGGATGTTATGCCTAGAACCCACCTCATAAATGTGCGGAATATGGTAAATAGGATATTGGGATATATTAGTAAAGGAGTTTTGCAATAAGATATCCAGACAGCAGTGTTATCTGCACAGTGAAGCGCGCCCCCAGCATCACAGTGTACATATACACCGGTTGATTGACAGTTGAGAGGCGGGACCAAAGAGACAAAGCTCAACCCCCCCCCCCCCCCCCCCAAACACAACTAGGTGAGTACACTGAGAACATTGTTTAGTCCTTGAATGCAGTATACTTGCTTGTTGGTTAGTTAGCTATTTTGGTGATCTTAACAACCCTTCAGAGGTTGTTAGATCTTAAGCTCATTATCAATCCTACATATACACGTGGAAATCCAACCTGTTCTGAGACGAGACTCGTTAAAGCGGAGGCCGACCCCAAAGACTTATTCATCTGTTTTAATATATTGTGAATTACTGATAAGTTTGTTTTTATGTATAAATGAATATTATTATTCATTAAAGATCAATGTGTAAGTTAGGCGTAGGTTAGATTACATGTTTAAAGTCTGTTGACAATTTGGTGTATTTTAAGTTCGCTTGTGAAGCATGTGGAGTGTTGGGATTCCAACAGAGGTCGTCAACAAAGCACTGATCGAGAAATGTTCGAATGTCATCAGCTGCGAGTCGAGAGTAAATATTTTTTCCTTCGTAAACAAGGGGTTTGGGGGCTGGATTAACGATCATTTGGCCTTTACTGATGAGGACGGCCTGCAATGAGAAAGTTAATTGCAGCAATAAGAGGATTAGAGTACCCAGGTGCAGGGTTCGAATCCCTTCATTGCTACCAAGTGATTTATTCCAACATTATTACAATATTTCTCAAGCTTTATCTTAGACATGTTAGGCCTCATTTAGATCGACATAATCTCATTTAAACTTGACATAAAGACCTAGAGACTTGATATAAAGACCTAGAGACTTGACATAAAGACCTAGAGACTTGATATAAAGACCTAGAGACTTCATATAAAGACCTAGAGACTTGATATAAAGACCTAGAGACTTGACATAGAGACCTAGAGACTTGACATAGAGACTTGACATAAAGACCTAGAGACTTGATATAAAGACCTAGAGACTTGACATAGAGACTTGACATAAAGACCTAGAGACTTGATATAAAGACCTAGAGACTTGATATAAAGACCTAGAGACTTGACATAGAGACCTAGAGACTTGACATAGAGACTTGACATAAAGACCTAGAGACTTGATATAAAGACCTAGAGACTTGACATAGAGACTTGACATAAAGACCTAGAGGCATGATATAAAGACCTAGAGACTTGACATAAAGACCTAGAGACTTGATATAAAGACCTAGAGACTTGACATAGAGACTTGACATAAAGACCTAGAGACTTGATATAAAGACCTAGAGACTTGACATAAATAAACTTCATCAAGTGCAGAAAACATGACCAAGTTAATTCCAAGAATTAAAAACTTTATTTATGAATGGAGATAAAATAAAGTTTTCTTTGCAGTTTCCAGGAAGACAGAACACCGCCTCAATGATATTTCGGGAAACTACATATAAAATATATACAAAAACGGTGTTTCGGTAAGTGCCGTGAGGACTTACGAAACAAACTATTCAGTTGTTCGTTCAAAGAACCATTTTGTTCACCTAGAACATTACATATAAACACCAGAATAACATGGTAACAAACTCACTAAGTTATTCATTCACTGGACCTGGTCACCAGGCCAACACTGGACCTGGTCACCAGGCCAACACTGGACCTGGTCACCAGGCCAACACTGGACCTGGTCACCAGGTCAACACTGGACCTGGTCACCAGGTCAACACTGGACCTGGTCACCAGGGCCAACACTGGGCCTGGTCACCAGGCCAACACTGGACCTGGTCACCAGGCCAACACTGGACCTGGTCACCAGGGCCAACACTGGACCTGGTCACCAGGCCAACACTGGACCTGGTCACCAGGGCCAACACTGGACCTGGTCACCAGGCCAACACTGGACCTGGCCACCAGGCCAACACTGGACCTGGTCACCAGGCCAAAACTGGACCTGGTCACCAGGCCAACACTGGACCTGGTCACCAGGGCCAACACTGGACCTGGTCACCAGGCCAACACTGGACCTGGTCACCAGGCCAACACTGGACCTGGTCACCAGGCCGACACTGGACCTGGCCACCAGGCCAACACTGGACCTGGTCACCAGGCCAACACTGGACCTGGTCACCAGGCCAACACTGGACCTGGTCACCAGGGCCAACACCGGACCTGGCCACCAGGCCAACACTGGACCTGGCCACCAGGCCAACACTGGACCTGGTCACCAGGTCCAACACTGGACCTGGTCACCAGGCCAACACTGGACCTGGTCACCAGGCCAACACTGGACCTGGTCACCAGGCCAACACTGGACCTGGTCACCAGGTCCAACACTGGACCTGGCCACCAGGCCAACACTGGACCTGGTCACCAGGCCAACACTGGACCTGGTCACCAGAGCCAACACTGGACCTGGTCACCAGGCCAACACTGGACCTGGTCACCAGGCCAACACTGGACTTGGTAACCCGGACAATACTGGATCTCGTCACCAGGTCAACACTGGACCTGGTCACCAGGCCAACACTGGACCTGGTCACCAGGCCAACACTGGACCTGGTCAACAGGCCAACACTGGACCTGGTCACCAGGCCAACACTGGACCTGGTCACCAGGCCAACACTGAACCTGGTCACCAGGCCAACACTGAACCTGGTCACCAGGGCCAACACTGGACCTGGTCACCAGGCCAACACTGGACCTGGTCACCAGGCCAACACTGAACCTGGTCACCAGGCCAACACTGGACCTGGTCACCAGGCCAACACTGGACCTGGTCACCAGGCCAACACTGAACCTGGTCACCAGGGCCAACACTGGACCTGGTCACCAGGCCAACACTGGACCTGGTCACCAGGCCAACACTGGACCTGGTCACCAGGCCAACACTGAACCTGGTCACCAGGGCCAACACTGGACCTGGTCACCAGGCCAACACTGAACCTGGTCACCAGGGCCAACACTGAACCTGGTCACCAGGCCAACACTGAATCTGGTCACCAGGGCCAACACTGGACCTGGTCACCAGGCCAACACTGAACCTGGTCACCAGGCCAACACTGGACCTGGTCACCAGGCCAACACTGGACCTGGTCACCAGGCCAACACTGGACCTGGTCACCAGGCCAACACTGGACCTGGTCACCAGGGCCAACACTGGACCTGGTCACCAGGCCAACACTGGACCTGGTCACCAGGCCAACACTGGACCTGGTCACCAGGCCAACACTGGACCTGGTCACCAGGGCCAACACTGGACCTGGTCACCAGGCCAACACTGGACCTGGTCACCAGGTCAACACTGGACCTGGTCACCAAAGCTCTTTCAAGTTCACTCAAGTTAAAATCAGACATATTCTTTCTTCAAATGCTAATATCTGGTTATACTCCTGGTTATATCTTCTGCTAAACAGGATATATTCCTGCCCAAATGCTACGTAATAGGAAGTTCTCCGCCCCCCCCCCTCATGCTCGAACAGATTTCACGTGTCCCAAAATCTTGTTTCATAAAGTGTTTCTCGCATCTCGCGCCAGCGAGTCCAACCACTTGGGTTGGACGGAAGAGACGGTCTCGCCTCATGCAGGTCGGCGTTCAATCTCCGACCGTCCACCAAGTGGTTGGGCACCATTCCTTCCCTCCGTCCCATCCCAAATCCTTATCCTGACCCCTTCCCAGTGCTATATACTAGTAATGGCTTGGTGCTTTTCCCTGATAATTCCCTCCCTCGCCCCAGCTACGATACATTTCGTTATTTATTTCGTTCAACAAAAGGCTGTCTGCTCTCTATTACCTGCATGTGAACAAATTATTTCATTATTCGTTTAATATGCTTCTTGGCGGCGGATATATATAACATGTTTAACGATAGAATATTAATGATAATAATTTACTCCACATGTTTACAGACACAACATTTTCTGTTTATCATTGAATGTTCATGAAAACTTGGGAAGGAAGTTTCGAAATTTTGCTTGGCAAGAATATTGTTGAGCCTATACTGAGTATGAAACATTGTAAACAGTCCAACTTAGCGTCATCAGCGGCAGAACGAAAGGGAGGGAACGCGCTAGTGAGATCCAGCATTTTGATTGGGTGACCGAGGCTGGGAGGGATATCCAGCATTCTGATTGGCTGACCGAGGCGGTGAGCGGGACAGTTAACTGGCCGTACCTAGCGTGCTACCATCATATATATGACTGATTGTTGATATATATGTGACTGGCTATTGATATATATGACAGGCTCTTGTGGATGTGTTTATTGTTCAAGTTTCCTACGTCTAAGAACAGATATCCAGTGATATCTTACTGTCGCAATATTGTCAAATATGTGTCACTATGTGGCCCAAATACCTGAGCATGGCGGGGAGGGGGGCGCTGCCCTTACTGACGACCCCAACTGGTTACCTGCGTTATGCTACCATGTACCTCAGCATTTCATCATAGTTGGAGCATACTAAGCTTTGTTAATACAATGCTTCAAACGTCAGTCACAAAACTCACTGAGAATAATTCATTTCAAGAGTTTAAGAGATTTTTCAAACAATATATTTATCGTATTCAGTCCTAAATTTGATTAAACTTCATTTAAAAAAATAGGTTATATCCATGAATGATTTGCCGATTCTACTCTTTTTAACAATGATGAAATTTAAAAAATCAGGTTCTCTTACGTGCAAGACCAATATCATGTTCTCTTACGTGCAAGTCCAATATCATGTTCTCCTACGTACAAGTCCAACACGTTAGTTTCATGACCTGTTTGAAAACTTTACCTGTGAGTTCCTGATTAATGAATACTGATTAATACTAAAAATCTTATAAGTATGATTAACATTACACAGATCTGAGAGAGATCCTTGCTAATATATATGAACAGGAAAGGCTTAATATAATATTTTCCAAAAGAGTTAAATATTCCTGTCTTAGCTTAAGAGTCAGCTTTGTCAGTCAGCTCTGATTTCTCGTATTTAGTTGTCAATGTCTCTCAATACACTGAGGAATATTGATCCAGAATGTCCTAATTACCATTGATGTGATAATAAGAACTTCAGAAGTTTCCTAAGCTCATAATACTTCAAGAAATTAATTTGAATGAAAACATTCACAGACTATTATCTGAAGGCAATTGGTATTTGTGGAGATTGTGTGATCGTTGATGGATCCTTGTTGTTTGTGCATTGTTAAACATTCTGAAAGATGTTTCTGTCTTGCCAATATATCGAATTCGTTGAATTCTTCTCTTTCAAAGTTGTTTTGTTTGGTGTCGGAACACAACCATCGTGTTCGCGAGCACGATGGCTGTGTTCTAATTCCTGTAGCATATCGAGACCTGTAATTACTTTACAGTGCAAGTTTGGTCACTATTCTCTCGTTCAGATCTTCTCGGTCTCTCCTCCGTTTTGCGGTACGTTGAAAACATGTTCCCATGAAAGATTTTAGTAGGTGGGACTATGGGACATTCCCTTAGTGTTCCTTATGGGATTATACAAAAAAAAACAGAAGCCTGGATTCCGTGTGATCATGAGCCAGAGACAAGCACCCACACGCAGGCTGGTGTCAGTCTGCAGTAATGTGTATCTGAAGTCTGCTGACCTGTAACTTTCCGGGAGACTCAGAACACCAGTAAGAGCGAAGCCTGGGGGGACACGGCTTACTGCTTGGTGCCAAGAGGCTCAGAGACTCTTTTAAATGTTGAATATGCACTTTAAGTTCTTGAAGAAGTTGGGGCAAGAACTTGGTAGACAAACAAGTGACCAAAGAGCAGCCAATGTCATGTTCCAGCGCCTCAGTGACGTGATCCAGAGAGGGAATGTATTCACCTAGTTGCGTTTGCGGGGGTGGAGCTTTGCTCTTTCGGCCCGCCTCTCAACTGTCAATCAACTGTTTACTAACTACTTTTTCCACACCACACACACACACACACACACACACACACACACACACACACACACACACACACACACACACACACACCAGGAAGCAGCCCGTGACAGCTGACTAACTCCCGGGTACCTATTTACTGCTAGGTAACAGGGGCATTCAGGGTGAAAGAAACTTTGCCCATTTGCTTCTGCCTCGTGCGGGAATCGAACCCGCGCCACAGAATTACGAGTCCTGCGCGCTATTCACCAGGATACGAGACCCCTGTTGAAATGTCTGCTGATTCGCGAGTATGCTCCCCATCCTTGCAGAAGATGAGCTGATGTCAATACTGATTATTTTCTAAGTTATTTTTTATAACAACTTGGCTCACTGACAATGATAAAAAATCACTTTACAAAATGTTGACATGCCATAAATTGTAAATAAATGCAAAAGGAACCCAAAAACCGCGGCCTAATTAGACGTAACTCAATAAGAACACTTTGAAATAAATTAATAACATTATATATTGAGATATCTTATTTTACCCAGACGAAAGTAAACAAAAAAAAACTGTGGACAGCTATAGGGCTGACGATCCAGGCTTTGGAACATATTGAATGCGCACTAATTAAAGTCCATTTATACCAGAGGTAATTTGGCTCTCTTGGATGGAATTTGCATTATTAAAGTAAGAGTCCGCATTCATTACTCTGAATTCAGCACGATGATGTCAGTATTGTGGCAGAGGATCACTCTAGATCACCTTAATCTGCTCTCTGATACATTTGTTCTATCTTCGATAGTTTTATAGGCTTAAAACCGGGACAGGAATCACATACTTAGACGAAGATAAGTTCTTAAAGGGTTAGAACGGAAGTGTCAGGATGGAAAGTGAGAAGCATCAGTACAGTGTTCTCAACCTTCACCCAATACAATGTTGGAAAGTCAAGTGTTATGTTGAGATTCTTATAATTTTCAATATAATAGGTTTTGTTATATTTAGTGGTTATTTCATGTGACTTCGATATTTCTTAAGGAAATTGATTTATTTCAGAATTTTACTACAGTAAACAACCAAAGTGCATTTTTTTAATTATCAGGGGAAAGTGCCAAGCCACTAAGACTTTATAGTATTGGAAGGGGTCAGGATAAGGATTTGGGATGGGGCGGGGGGAAGGAATGGTGACCAACATTCGGTCGGGGACTGAACGCCGACCTACAGGAAGCGAGACTGTCGCTCTACCGTCCACCCCAAGTGGCTGGGTAACCAAAGTGCAAGTTACAGCGTTCCTCTGTTCTATAATTATTATAGATCATAGGGATCCTACTTACACCCACAGTCTTAGCTCCTGTACTGTGTAAGTGCACTGTGGACCTGCTGGGTATAGGCTGTGGACCTGCTGGGTATAGGCTGTGGACCTGCTGGGTATAGGCTGTGGACCTGCTGGGTATAGGCTGTGGACCTGCTGGGTATAGGCTGTGGACCTGCTGGGTATAGGCTGTGGACCTGCTGGGTATAGGCTGTGGACCTGCGCAGCCTGGTCAAACTCTTTGTTCTCCGCTTTACATAAACTTTATACCTTGTTTACCTGGTCGTAGTTTGTGTCCTGTATTGTACCTGGACATAACCCTTGGCCCGTACTCTACCTGGACATAACCCTTGGCCCGTACTCTACCTGGACATAACCCTTGGCCCGTACTCTACCTGGACATAACCCTTGGCCCGTACTCTACCTGGACATAACCCTTGGCCCGTACTCTACCTGGACATAACCCTTGGCCCGTACTCTACCTGGACATAACCCTTGGCCAGTACTCTACCTGGACATAACCCTTGGCCAGTACTCTACCTGGACATAACCCTTGGCCCGTACTCTACCTGGACATAACCCTTGGCCCGTACTCTACCTGGACATAACCCTTGGCCCGTACTGTACCTGGACATAACCCTTGGCCCGTACTGTACCTGGACATAACCTTGGCCCGTGTTGCACCAGTTCACATACCTGGGACTCGAGAATATTATACACGGCCGACCTGCGCGGCTCGCCATCAATCCTGACAACTCCCAGATTGATCTCGGGTATATTGCTTCTCCCCTGACTGTCTCACCCGGGACACGGCGGGCTGAGTAACTGTGAGAGAGAGAGAGAGAGAGAGAGAGAGAGAGAGAGAGAGAGAGAGAGAGAGAGAGAGAGAGAGGAGAGAGAGAGAGAGAGAGAGAGAGAGAGAGAGAGAGAGAGAGAGAGAGAGAGAGAGAGAGAGAGAGAGAGAGAGAGAGAGAGAGAGAGAGAGAGAGAGAGAGAGAGAGAGAGAGAGGAGAGAGAGAGAGAGAGAGAGAGAGAGAGAGAGAGAGAGAGAGAGAGAGAGAGAGAGAGAGAGAGAGAGAGAGAGAGAGAGAGAGAGAGAGAGAGAGAGAGAGAGAGAGAGAGAGAGAGAGAGAGAGAGAGAGGAGAGAGAGAGAGAGAGAGAGAGAGAGAGAGAGAGAGAGAGAGAGAGAGAGAGAGAGAGAGAGAGAGAGAGAGAGAGAGAGAGAGAGAGAGAGAGAGAGAGAGAGAGAGAGAGAGAGAGAGAGAGAGAGAGAGAGAGAGAGAGAGAGAGAGAGAGAGAGAGAGAGAGAGAGAGAGAGAGAGAGAGAGAGAGAGAGAGAGAGAGAGAGAGAGAGAGAGAGAGAGAGAGAGAGAGAGAGAGAGAGAGAGAGAGAGAGAGAGAGAGAGAGAGAGAGAGAGAGAGAGAGAGAGAGAGAGAGAGAGAGAGAGAGAGAGAGAGAGAGAGAGAGAGAGAGAGAGAGAGAGAGAGAGAGGAGAGAGAGAAGAGAGAGAGAGAGAGACGAGAGAGAGAGAGAGAGAGAGAGAGAGAGAGGAGAGAGAGAGAGAGAGAGAGAGAGAGAGAGAGAGAGAGAGAGAGAGAGAGAGAGAGAGAGAGAGAGAGAGAGAGAGAATTAGAGAGAGAGAGAGAGAGAGAGAGAGAGAGAGAGAGAGAGAGAGAGAGAGAGAGAGAGAATTAGAGAGAGAGAGAGAGAGAGAGAGAGAGAGAGAGAGAGAGAGAGAGAGAGAGAGAGAGAGAGAATTAGAGAGAGAGAGAGAGAGAGAGAGAGAGGAGAGAGAGAGAGAGAGAGAGAGAGAGAGAGAGAGAGATGCCTCACTATCACGAACACATAACTTGACACCCTTACGAAGCCCAAGGAATGCGAGGCTTCCTAGTAAGTATCACCTTTCAACAACATTCCATTAGTTTTCAACATTCCATTCCATTAACAACATTCCATTAGTTAGCCAACACAAAAAAGTTTTCTTAATCAACTAGTGATAACCAAATGATTAAAACTTGATCACGTTGATTGCAGAACAGTTGCTAACGCTCAACAACTATTTGTCTTAAATGTTCATGAGAAAGCAATGTGGGTAACGAAACAGTCTTTAATATCCAAATAAAGACTTTGATAACTTTTCCCATCAAAGAATTCTTTCGGAAGTAAAGCGCATTGTCTTAAAGTTTAACGAGAGCGGTAAGTGAGATGGCGGGAAAGTTGTCCATGAGGCTGTTAACTATGGAGAGCCTCTACAGCTGTAAACTATGGAGAGCCTCTACAGCTGTAAACTATGGAGAGCCTCTACAGGAGTGACATCACAACAAGAAAGGATAACTTATGGAGATATACAAATGTTCTATATTAATAATTAATAAATTATTTACTGTGCTGTTCAACATAAAAAATCACCTCACAATTTACGGATCTCACTTTGCAAGCTGACCTTTGCAACTTGCTAAATTGGTCTAATAAATATTAGAGAAAAATAAAAAAAATTCTTCAGGTTTACTAATCTACTGCAGCAGACGTATTGCCACTAGGCTTGGGTGAAGCGCTGCAATGTGCCTACTGAACCATGCAAGGGGTGAAGATGTCAGTAGACCTACGGCCAGTCGAGGCAGAAAACGTGGCAATAGGCACATGACCTATTGTTGTAGGCGAGTCCAGAACCCCTCAGTATAGGTAATGGAACAAGCAACGTAAGAACACCGTAAAAGGCCTACTGGCCTAAGTTAGGCCCGAACCCTGAATTAAGCCTACTAGTCCGAAGGCTTAATCACCTGGTCGAGACAAGTCCTACAGATAAACATTGTTATTTTGGATCTTTAAATCGTATTTTACCTTGTTGCTTTAGATTCAGCTACTTGGGAGCACAGCCCCCCCCCCCCCCCCACACACACACACATTCAGCACGGGCTATGGTGAACCGGGCTATGATGGCTATATATACTTAATCCTTTTTAAAGCAATTTTTTTTTATACTATTTTGGATAAAATTTTAAATGCCAAATTTGTACATATTGTAAAATTTTCAGGTCTATATATTACTTAAAATTTCGTAACATAAAATATTCGTAATGAAATTCAATACAGTTTGATAAACACTTTGCCCAACATAAAATGCAGTTTGTGTTTTAAAATACAATCAGAGAAGTGGAACTTATTAAAAACCAAAAGATCCTTTACCCTGTGATCGCAGCTACTGAATATCCGTAGTATACCCAAAATATTCCCGGATTATACCTGGAGTATACCTGTAGCGTGTTCTGGGAGTTCTTATACTCCCCAAGCAAGGCCTTCGTGGTGGTGGGGGGGAGGGGCATATAGGTGTTTCTTATGGTAAATTGATCTAGAAGGCTGTTGTTGCTTGGAGTGGCCTGCACAACCACCCATTTGTTATACCAAATGTTGTACTGGAAGTGCACGTCCACTACAGCCTGGTTGACCTCTAAACTTCATACAGGAACATATCTGAAGGTTTTATGAACAAAGCCGCATCAACTCTGGCAATAGTTTATAGATTTGGTGAGAGAATATTTAAGATCCGTGGACCTCTGATACTCATATATCAGAGATATACTGTATCTGATATATTGTGTCTATCAGAGATAGACACAATCAGAGATATACCATCTCTGATTGTGTCTGCCGCATTTCACTGGTCATTGGGTCTATCTGCTTTTCCGGTCGTATTTTCCGTTCCAGATTTCGCTCCAAGTCTTATTTAAGTAATATTAAACATTTCTAAAATGTTAAGGTCTAGTCAAAAGAGACAATCATCTATTCCAAATGCGAATCTTTCTTTACATCTTTTGGCTAATCGTTATTTCCAAGCCAGAAAAATTTCATATATTTCCATGGGTTCGAATCTTAGAGATCCTAGCATTACAGTGATATCTGATTTTAAGGACCATTTAAGCATTGCTCACAAATGTACTAAGAACGACCCTACATGTTCAGAGATTTGATGAAATAAATGAACCATGGAGGAGCCACGAGTGTCGCCGGGTGTTGGTTGGTGACGGTAAACATAGCTTCCATGACCAATATTTACAGACGATCGCTGGTGCAATGGTGTTAGTACCAGTGCTGCTGGTGGGGAGAACCCAGGCAGCCTGCGTTCGAATCCTGTGAGGGGTCATTGAGTCATGGTGATATCTGTGCTTGGGGAACCATTCAGGCTTTATTCATAGAGTACGGGGGGGGGGGGTATCCGTCGTTGCCCGGGGGTCTGTCTGTCTCTTATCTGTCCTTCTATCTATCCATCCATCTGTCTATTTATTTATTTATTTTATTTTTGTTTATTTATATACAAGAAGGTACAGTGGGTTTGTGAGAATACATAGCATAGTACAGTAATTGCACTCTTGTAAAGCCACTAGTACGCGCAGCGTTTCGGGCAGGTCCTTAATCTTACAGATAATTTTAAGTAGGTAAATTCTATCAGAATTAATAAAATTATAACAAATACATTGCAAGAAAAAAAAATGAGATGAGAGAGATTAGTAAGTATATTAAAGCACATTGGTATATTAAAGATCTGATTGATTACATTGACAGCTTGATTGGTAATTTAAACAAGATTAATAGACACCATACAGCAGATTGACAGTACATATAAGAAGACAGCAATCATCGCAATGATAAAGAATTTCAGATTGGGAACATAAAGATTGGGAGATTGGGTAGCAATAGATACAGTGCAGTTTTAAAGCAAAAGGTAAAAAACTATGAAGATGAAATTAGGTACTTTTTAGTATTGTTTTTGAATGATGCAAAATTTGAACAGCTTTTCAATTCAATAGGGAGTGAGTTCCATAGACTGGGTCCCTTTATTTGCATAGAGTGTTTACTCAAATTAAGTTTGACTCTGGGGATATCAAAGAGATATTTATTTCTGGTGTGGTGATAATGGGTCCTATTACATCTGTCCAGGGAGAGTTTCAGAGCAGGATTTGCATTTAAGAACAGGGTTTTGTAAATGTAGTTGATACAAGAGAATTTGTGGAGTGAGATTATGTTTAGCATGTTTAGGGAGTTAAACAAGGGGGCTGAGTGTTGTCTGAAAGCAGAATTTGTTATTATTCTGATAGCAGATTTTTGCTGGGTAATGATGGACTTGAGGTGGTTTGCAGTGGTTGATCCCCATGCACAGATACCATAATTAAGATAGGGATAGATTAGTGCATAATAGAGAGAGATGAGAGCAGAGTTAGGTACATAATATCTGATTTTGGAGAGTATACCAACTGTTTTAGAGACTTTCTTAGTTATGTGTTGTATGTGGGTACTGAAGTTGAGTCTCTTGTCTAGGAATAGGCCAAGAAACTTTCCATCATTTTTATTGCTAATGTTTACATTGTCTATCTGAAGCTGAATTGCATTTGTAGATTTGCTTCCAAATAAGATGTAGTAGGTCTTTTCTATGTCAAGTGTTAGTTTGTTGGTTGACATCCGTAAGTGGACTTTTATCCATCCATCCATTTTTTCTATTCATCCATCTGTCTATTTATCTATCCAACAATTTCTCCATCCATTCACCAATACATCTGTCTATCCATGTGCATGCCCATCTGTCTGTCTATCTGTGTGTCCATTTGTATAACTATACTTCTATCTTTATATCCATTCATCGATCTATCGATCTATTCATCTATCCATTCATCAATCTATCTATCTGTCTTTCCATCTATCTATCCACCTGCTTATCTATCTTTCTTTCCATACATCTATCTATCCATATCTCTACCAATCTATTCATCTATCCATCCCTCTATCCATTAGCCTATTCATCAATCCATCTCTCTTTATCCACCTATCTACTTACTCATCCATGTCCACTTACCTATCCATTTACCCATTGTCTCTCTTATAACCAACATTATAGTGTGATGTGTGGATGGTCGCCTGTGGGAGCAGCTCAGTATAGTGTGAAATACTGAAGGAAAAACAATAGTTACGCCTTAATATTTTAATTTTTAAAAAATTCATTTTTAAATTTATTTTTAGAAGGAAGGTACAATTGATATTTTTTTTTTAGTTTGTTTTCGAAAATATTTAGCTGACGGATAGTGTCAAAAATGATCGTGGGGGTCTGAATGTGGCTCTGGCACGCTGTTCTCTTTGGAATTATGGCGACCCCGACTAGCCTATGTTTTATTCCGAGCCTTAAACCATTCCCTCTGCCAATTTGGATGAGGCTAACCCGGAACATTTGACCTCCAACTTTGAACAGACAAGCAGACATAAAGACATACAGATATTCTCACTTAAAGTACAGATATATCTAAAATTATGGTTTAGAAAACAAAACAAGGAAGCATAAGGCTAATAGAATGAATGAGTACGACTCCCCAGAGCTGACACCAGCCGTGCCAGTCCCTCGTGTGTCATGTCAGCGGCGTGACTCCCCAGAGCTGACACTAGCCGTGCCAGTCCCTCGTGTGTCATGTCAGCGTCGTGTCTCGCCCCTCAACACTGCCAGTCCCTCGTGTGTCATGTCAGCGGCGTGTCTCGCCCCTGAACACTGCTAGTCCCTCGTGTGTCATGTCAGCGTCGTGTCTCGCCCCTCAACACTGCCAGTCCCTCGTGTGTCATGTCAGCGGCGTGTCTCGCCCCTGAACACCACCATCATGCTAGACTTATGGAGACTTGCCTTATACTTTTATGGGGTTACGTTGCATGATGCATGTTGCCACTACCTCATACATAACCCCGAGGAGCTCATATTAAATGTGCTGCATACCTGAGGTGGGTCAGGGAGGCCTCCTTCCCCTCTACTGCAGTTGACGCCATGATGTAATACGCCATCTTGTAATTATTGTAATTACTTCTTTTTTATTTACTTTTGCTTTGTCATGGACTATATAAGGCAAGGTAATTGTGAACTCGTGTTCATGCGAGAATTCTTACGCTCCATTGTGAATGTTGTGCAGTAATAGGCTTTTGCTGTTATCAACAATGTTTACATTCGAATTGTTACTCTCGCGAGGCTTAGTTTTGTTTGTGTAGGGAGGACAACCTCATAAGGTCTCCCAAGGACCTATTTCTTAAACAGTGTCTCACAAGAGTCTCAAATACTGTTTAGGCCTTGTTGTCTGGGAGTTTGTGGGTTCTGTAAAAGGTAATGTGTGTTTGTAACAACACAGTGCAATAATAATGTCAAAGTCTATCCATCCCGCTATAGATCCAACTCCCTATCCATCCATCTAATCATTCATTTATCCATCCATCTACTCATCTTACTATCCATCTATCTATTCATCTATCTGTCTGTCTATCCAGCTATGTGCTCTGTATCTGACTTTTTGTCATAGGACCACCTGCTCCCTATATAAATTGCTCATATAAGGTAAGTAGGTCTTTTCACTCCTACACCCCTCCCCCCCCCCAAATGAAAATTAAAATTTCAACAGTTCCTGCTAGTAAACTGCCGGGTGAGGCTTTTTCAATACAATTCTTCATTCCCAGTTAAATTCTTATCACCGGATCTATGTGCGTTGGTAAAAATTAGTAGGCCTACACACCAAAAATTAGTAGGCCTACACACCAAAAATTAGTAGGCCACCACACTACCACACTAAAAGCTAAAACTCCTAACAAGCCTCACAAGTTAAGTGACGAACGAGTTAGGCCTATAGTGATCCAAGGTGTCGGTGGACGGGGGAACTGAACCATGGCTGTATAACCGGTTCTGTGTACATAGACATAGATGAGTGTATATTGACTCTCACAATCTCACAATCAGCTTGAGAATGGTCCAGGACGGACTGAAACGTCGTCATCCCTTCACTTTCTAGTGTGTGGTTTGGTAAACATTTTTCAGACACGTTATTGTGACTCCTCGCCTGCACATGAGTGTATATCGAGTGTGTGTATATACACACTGAGCAGCGAGGTAAACCTCTCACTGTGTATGACCCGTGGTGACGTGTACAAGGCTTGAATAGTCAGTATTGATCACCGCGCCAGTGTCACTTAGAGTTTAATACATGATTCATGGTGTATTGATTCTTTCAATATCCGGTTTCCAGCGGGATTAATATGCCTTTACGTGACTAATATCGACTTTCAAAATCACTTTGAACGATTATACAGTATTCGTTGTCAGTACAGCTTAAACTGAATCCAAAATCTTGATTTATTGCAAGTATTTTATTATTAAAGCAATATATAATGGAAGAATTTTGAAAAATGATTAACTTTCTCCAAAATTTGTCGGGTCGGTATAAATCATTTATTTCTTATCAATAAAGTTGGCATGAATTGCTTTGATAAATTCTATACGATAAGTTTTAATGGGATGAATTTGATGGATCTTGACAGAGAATATGACAGATGATAACGACATGTGGCGGATGGTGGTGATATGATCGGTCTCATTTCAATTTCTCTTGTTATGCTCTAGAAAACAACCGTGCAAAGTGAACAAACACATACACTCTTTACATTGTAGTCATTATAACACACTAATTGTAATACACTCATTGTAATACACTCACTGCTCATTTTACAAGAGAGGTCCGCTGCCTTGCTAAATAATTAACGAAAAACTCGACTTCGCGAAAAAAATTCATTAAAGTTATAGCGGCTTTTAGTTAGTATAGATAGTTTAATGAATACATTTCCAATGGAAGTAACTGTAGATAATAAATTATGTAAACGATCAATTAATGTAAGTTCTAGGATTGGCCAGTCAGTACGGTTGAGTTTGCATCAGTTATTTAGATGTTGCTGCCTTATGCTACAACATACAGGTATGTTGTACTTGTATGTTGTAATGATGATGTGTTCAGCAACTGTGTTAGTTATGAATATTGGTTAATATATTTGACAACTTAAATCCTTGTAAGTTTAGTTTGAGAAAACGACTTGAGAACACTTAAGCGACCTTCATGCACGGCTCCTTGAACAATGTCTGGAAGAACGCGTTAATTAGATCCACATTAGACTGTGGATTGTGTTGCCGCTCAGTGTCTGATCTCAGACCTCTTATTAAGGGAGGATGTTGACGCTGTTGTGTTGCTTTCACACACGGAGTCACAAACACAGTAAAACAGTGTTTCTGACGTGTTTGTGGAGTCGTTCTTAAGTTACTTAAGTAAGATCACTCGTTGTTTAGTGACTTAAGTTTAAGTCACTTAATCGGCGCTTTAAACGTGCCCAGAGGATGCTTAAATACACGTATACAATGTCTAACATGTTGAAGTGCTTGACCTAATTCAAGACAAGTATGTAGAAGCCGAACCACCCTTCAGTGAGTGCCTTCAGTTGGCACTCTGTAGCCAACTACTTGGCTACAGAGTGCCATGTAGTTGATTGGTACATGTCACACCTCTCTGGTCAAGGAATGTGAGAGTCTACGTTTATTTCATATTTAGGGGCGTCCAACCACTTGGGCTGGACGGTAGAGCGACGGTCTCCCTTCATGCAGGTCGGCGTTCAATCCCCGACCGTCCAAGTGGTTGGGCACCATTCCTTCACCGCCGTCCCATCACAAATCCTTATCCTGACCCCTTCCAAGTGCTATATAGTCGTGGTGGCGTGGCGCTTTCTCCTGATAATTCCCCTTCATCTTTACGGGAAAAGCCCTGCGGCCAAACTAATCTAATGACCCATTCACATCAAGTTTAACTATATCCAAACTACACAGAGTCAATTGTACGCAGTCAATTGACTGAATACTCGGCATTCAGTCAAGAATGTACTTGTGACTGAATACTCCATCTGCTGCCAGTTACACGACATGTTTTTGGTTTAATATGAAATTCTCTAAATGTATGAAAGACTCAACTGATCATATGGTAGAGAGACAGAGGCAGCAGCGCTGTAATAGATAACAATGTTCCTCTATCATGAATCATCTCAGCGTCACAGCGTAGCCACTTGTGTACACGAATGTAACAAGAGGTTAGAGGTGTTTAGTGTGTTGTTGGCTAGACTGTCAAGAAGTATGAAGTAGAGAACTTTGCTTAGCAGTGAGCTGCTGCTCAGCTGCTGCTCTGTGTCCTTTGATAAAGGCTATAGAGGAAGCCTACAGAAGGCACCTCTATATCCACCAAAACATTACCGTTGAATTGACTCTTTTTCCTTAATAAAGACGATTAAATTCGTAATAATTCCATTATTTTACCATGATATTAAATGCTTTTTTAACACTTACTTTCCTTGGACCAGATGATTAAATTCCTTTATAATTACTTTATTCTCAGGTTTAATTTTGAAATAGTGTAGTAAAGTTGCACACAAAGGCCAAGGGAAGACAGGACATAATACAAAAATGCATTTACATAATAGATTTCGTTATATCACGTAAAACCAAAGAGTTATTTACCTACTGACTGTACACATAATTCAGATTCAGTGTTCGCAACTTTGTATCGAAAAATTTAACTGTGTCTAACTTTGTTCATCTTAATGGACGCAATAACTAACACATTATTTGAATTCTTTAACTCATTAACATATTAGTCAAGGGAGAAGAGCGGTCTGGCCAGCATCACCAACACTCAACTTGCAAGCTTTACACAGCTTTAAAAGAAAAAAAAGTGAATCCCACCGTGACATATAATTAAATATAACGGTTCACTTTATTCTGGCATAAAATTATATTTATATTAGCTATTTCCGTGATACGTCTTGGATATATATATTATATATATATGTGAGAAAGCTGCATGAAGGCGCCAGCCATATATCACTAAGAACTCTTTGATCCGGCCAGGATTCGAACCCATGCCGTCCAGGATCACCCCTGAACGTACACAGTACCGTGACCACCGCACCAATGATCGTCTATAAGGATTGGTCAGTCATGGCGCTTATTAACTTAGCTCCCTGACTGCCAACCCATGACTGACCAATCCTTATAGACGATCATTGGTGCGGTGGTCACGGTACTGTGTACGTTCAGGGGTGATCCTGGACGGCATGGGTTTGAATCCTGGCCGGGTCAAAGAGTTCTTAGTGATATATATATATATATATATATATATATATATATATATATATATATATATATATATATATATATATATATATATATATATTATTTCTGGAATGGCGTCGAGATAAGACGAAAATTGCTGTAAAATTGTCTTAGAAATGTATGACCATAGGAGTAAAGCTGCAGTATAATATTATCCTATATGTGACATGCTTATATATCTAAAAATGTATATATGTCGTACCTAGTAGCCAGAACGTCGTACTTGACCTACTATGCAAGGCCCGATTTGCCTAATAAGCCCCTTTTTCCTGAATTTACATATTTTTCAATATTTTTTTCTTATGAAATGATAATGCTATCCATTTCATTATGTATGAGTTAATTTTTTTTAAATTTGAGTTAAAACTAACGTAGATATATGACCGAACCTAACCAACCCTACCTCACCTAACCTAACCTATCTTAACCTAACCTAAACTAACACAATTATGTCAATAATTTATTTTCTTATTATAATATAATAATAATAATTCATATAATTGGAAACAATTTATTGAAAATAAAGAAAACCCCTTGGCCTATTAGGCAAATCGGGTCTTGCATAGTAGGCCGAGAAGTGTGTTCTGGCTACTAGGTACATTATATATATATATATATATATTGTGACGGAGTTCCCCCCCTTATAATTCTCCCACGCCTGCAGTAAGAGTCATGTCTACTTTTCCCAAGCGTTCTCTACGTTGCAGGCTACAATTTGATATATGGGAGAGAGTGAAGTGTTCTCGGAGAGCCGAGAAATTTGTGAAATAGTGATATTTTGGCCTGTGGTATAGGCCCTTTAGGGAGCCAAGATGGCGCTTACCTCTCTGATCTCCCGCCAAAACCGTGTGACGTCAGTGGCACCGGATTGGTCACCGACAGCAATGTGGCACAGGGAGCCAATGAAAACTTCCCGTAGCGAAAGTGACGTCACGAAGGAAGGGGGTCCGGCCAGCGCGCCGGGCTGGCGCCAGCAGTCAGACACGACACGTCATAGAGGTCGGACGTGCGACGAGTGGTCCTGTCTGTCGGACAGCTGTTTCCCACTACCGTGGATTTACGCGTCATCTGAAGTCCGCCAGTGCTCTGAGAAGTCTTCCCTAGTTCATGTGTTGAACCAGAAGAGGGAATTGACGGTTATTTGAGCAACAAGTGCTCCAGTCAGGTACTGTGCCAGTAGCAGTGAAGCCGTGCAGTGACGTACGTGACGTCTGTGGCAATTCACCAGTTCGTGACAGCGTAGTGGCTGACAGAGCCACTGGGTAGCTGAGGAAGAGAGGACTATTTGGGGAAACCGAACGACTGTAGCTGAGACGTAGGCGACAGCCGTTGCTGGGAGAAGACGACGGCCAGGAGACCGACTCCAACCTTCAAGAAGTCAAGAAGGAGGACGGACCTGCAGTGAGGAGGCACGGAGACGACGCGCTAAACGGTGGGACGACGAGAGGCTCTGGTAGGACACGACGACGTGTAGTGTGGGGGCGTTCCCGACACGAGGACCAGGAGCTACATCTCGACTCTCATCGGAGGATAGGGTGAAGTAGGTGGTTCTAGTTCCCTCCCCATTCCCCTTTAGTTAGCTATATTATTTGGCTATATTATCTAGCCTGAAGATTTTATATGTCGTGAGCAAGTCTCACCTATGTCACGGTAAAGCACCAGTGTGCTAGACAGTACTATCAAGAGTACTTGTAATATTCATGTTGATTATTGGTGTGTACAGGCACCAGGAACCAGTGATAAATTTACTGTGTTGTGTATATCTTTCTATAGATTTTTGATACGAACATATAGTGGTAAATTATATATAATATTATGCCAGTATTTGGAGGTTAGGCTATGTGCCCAGAAACTATTTATTTTCCATGTATTGATGATTGATTTATATACCATATATATGTCTATGTTCATTCAGTGAATAATCATTTGTGAGTACAGTGAATTATTGCGTTATCGCCCACGAGAGAAAGTACTGAAAATTCCAATGTTAATATTTCATAATATATTGTTGGATGAATAACAGTGTAAAGCCATTACAGTGAATCATTATAGCCTTGATTGTAGAAGAGACTGTTTGAGCCTGAGTACAGTGTAACTAAGTAATTCGGTTTATTTGTGCCAATATAGAGTGTGCGAGTTTCTAGTAATATTGGAGAATTTAAAGAAACCACGCGCGTGAATCTAGCAACCAAGCAAATTTCGCGCGGAGAGACCATTGCGATCAGCTGTTCTTGACACTTGATGAGGAGGGGGAGGTGTTGCCACCTAATGATCGCGGACTATTCGTGGGAACTTCCGGCCGCGTCAGGATTTGCTGATTCATTTGTTGTTGTTTGGCTTTGTGACTGACATCTTTCATACATTTTAAGTAAAATACAAAACTATCTTAGTGTTTTTATCATCCCCTCCATTGATCTTGTGGCTATATTATACTGGTAAATATAGTGTGATAACAATAGATACCTGCCTGATTCCTGATCTTTGAGTGTGACCTTGCCAAGGCTACCACTGAATACACCAGTCCACTGATGGTGTTACTGGCCACCTTAAACACCAGTTGACGATCTTGTGAATAACCGTAGAGCCCTATTGTTGGGGAGGGCACACGACAGTCGATGTGATCGAGTCGTGTTCTCACTCTTTCTTAATAAGAGGCCGTTAAGATTGACTGGGAGACTCTCCTGGCGTGCAGTGGCGCCGTGAGGATCGAGGGAAGACCCGCAGGGCTACGGTGAGTTACCTTGAGCATAACTATTGCTCACCCCAGAGTAAGGGTAGAGAATAATAGAGAGGTGAAACCCCAACATTGGCGACCTTGCCAGGATACCGATCGAAGTAAAGGTTGCAGTGGTACTTGGCAGTGGTGTTAGAGATCAGGTGAAGGTTATCACTCGTAGCACAAGATGGAGGATGATAAAGTAGCGAGGTTTATTGACTCTAGAGACGAACAGGTGCTGGAAGAGTGCACCAAGGCACAGTTACAGGCTATAGCGGATCATTTTGGAATAAAGCTGAAATCTGCCCGAGTTGGTGAAAGAAGACTAGAGATAATGGCTCAGCTCAAGGCTCGAGACGAAGCTTTGGGGGAGGAACGGCCCCAAACACCTGCCAGTGAGGGTGAACACCTGAGTATTGGTGGAAGCAGCAGGGGATCCAGCGGCAGCAGGCACAGCATTAAGCTGGAAATAATGAAGCTGCAGCTAGAAGCACAGCAGCGTAAAGAAGAGCGAGAAGCGCAGCAGCGTAAAGAAGAGCGAGAAGCAGAAGCGCAGCTGAGGAGAGAAGAAGCACAGCAGCGCAAAGAAGAACAAGAGCGAGAAGCACAGATGAAGCGTGAGGAGCGAGAAGCACAGATGCAGCGTGAGGAACGAGAAGCACAGCGGCGCCGGGAAGAGCAAGAGCGAGAAGCACAGCTACGCAGGGAAGAACACGAGCGAGAAGCTCAGCTACGCAGGGAAGAACACGAGCGAGAAGCACAACTACGCAGGGAAGAACATGAGCGAGGGCTGAGACAACAGGAAATAGAAGCCAACAAGGAGGTGGAGCTGAAGCGAGCTGAACTGGGACTAGGTGCCCCTGCCCCGCCACAGGAAGACCGACGAGTGAGGGAACGAGACCTGCCGGTCTTTGTGCCTAGTGAAGCCGAAAGTTTCTTTGATCACTTTGAGAGAGTTGCTGCTATGAAGAGGTGGCCGAGGGCGGAGTGGGCGGAGTTGGTCCAAGGGAGGCTCACAGGTGAAGCTCGTGAAGCCTTCACTATGCTCGACTTCCAAGAATGCACTAACTACGATGCGGTAAAACGAGCTGTGCTCCGTTCCTTTAAACTCACGCCGGAGTGTTACCGGAAGAGGTTTAGAGAATGTACCCGGTTGCCAGGAAAGTCGTATGCGGAGACGGCGAGGGACATAGAAAGAAAGCTCCTTAAGTGGCTGGACTCTGAAGAAGCAAGGTCGGTCGAAGAGGTCAAGGAACTAATGGCCATGGAAAAGTTTATGTCCGTGCTCTCTCCTGAGATCAGGATGAGGATAAAGGAGGCGGACATAAAGGACCTGAGGGCCGCAGCCGACCGGGCCGACATGTTAGAAGAAGCCCTACGCCCACGCCGAGAGGGACAGAACCGACCACCCGCATACGTCGGAAACGATAGGAGTTATAGAAGGACGGATGGGTGGAGGACAGGAGCGAGTTCTCCCAAGTCCCATTTCTCAAGTTGGAACACCCGAGGAACAAAAGGTGTTGTAGAGCCGATAGGGGAGAACCAAGCTGAGAGCTCGGGAACTGTTACTGCAGGGAAAGAAACGACAAGTGAGGCGGGAAAGACACAGGGTGTGACGGTCTCTGGAGGCAGTGCTAAGGCGAGCGGTGGCGGATGGTCTCCGCCGAGGGGCCGCTGCTACAGCTGCGGAATACCCGGACACGTCGCGCGGGAGTGCAGACGCCCGAAGCAGCGGGGACACGTTGCTTTAGTGATGTTCGAGGACCAGAGGGCCGAGGGAGTGCGGGATGAACCCGTGCTGAATGGGGAGAAGAAAATTCACCCATTCATGTGTCAAGGAACCGTAAGGATGGGGGTCGCAGACCCCATCCCAGTGAAGATGCTAAGAGACACCGGGGCTGACTTTACCCTGGTAAGTGAAACCCTGTTCCCCGAGGGTTACGAAAGTACCAGTGTGGGGGTGGCTAGTGTGACCACTGTGGGAGGCCCAGTGAGGATGCCCCTACACCAGGTAACTTTAAATTCCGATTATGGCTGCCAGACCCTAGAGGTGGGAGTCTGTACATCAATGCCCAAGATGGAGGCACAGGTCATCTTGGGGAATGACGCATGTGGAGGATACGTCCTCCCGCATCTCGTGAAGGGCGAAGAGTGCACAGAACAAAACAAGGAGACAGGCGAAGAGTTGAACGTCTGTGGGGACGAGAAGGGAATCGCACTGGTGGCGATCCCAGTTTGTACTGTAACACCGAGACAACGCGAAGAACCAAGAGGTTGTGGATCTGATGGGGCTGAGGAGTCGACTGACAGCCTGGGAACAGATCACCTCTGCGTAGGACCCAGAGAACGAGTGGAGGGCGAGAGTAGCCCGAATGGTGAGTTGCAGGTGACACTCACCAGTTCTCCAGGGGTAAACCGCACTCGTCTCGGAGAGTTACAGCAAGAGGAGTTCCCCGAATTGGTTAGTAAGGCCGAAGGAGGACGTGTGGGTCCTGAGAAGGCTTACTTTCCATTTATCTATATTATATATGCCGTGCTATCTATGATGAGGGAACGATGGACACCAGGAGCAACCATGGGAACGGTGAATAAATATGTCCAGAAGTTCAAAGAACGTCTCACTAGAGCGAAGAAACTGGCTAGGAAGCTCCTGAAGAAGGCGCAACGTAAGATGTCGAAGTGGTTCGACAGGAGAGCTGCGCAGGGAGATTTTCAGGCCGGATTCAAAGTATTGGTTGTGCTGCCAGGTAAAGGTAGAGTGACCAGGTCGCGGTTCAAGAGACCATACCGAGTGCTGCGACGGTTGGGTCCAGTGTCATACGAGATTGGGAAGCCGGATGGACCCCGGAAGAAACAGGTGTGTCGCATGGACCGCCTGAGACCTTTCTTCACTGTGGAAGGTAGAGCCGCCAAGCAGGACGGAACGAATACCCGAGAAACCCAGCGGAAGACGGGTCTGAGTGTACCGAGGGACCGAGAACTCCCGGAGGAAGAAAGTAAGTGGTCCAGGGCGGACGGCACCAGTCTCACCCGCACTGAGAGTCTGACAAGGATCAAGGTCAAGCACATCAAGGGGAAGGACAACGTAGTAGCGGATGCCCTATCCCGCATACACTAACGAGACATGACTCTTATTTTAAGGGGAGGGGTATGTGACGGAGTTCCCCCCCTTATAATTCTCCCACGCCTGCAGTAAGAGTCATGTCTACTTTTCCCAAGCGTTCTCTACGTTGCAGGCTACAATTTGATATATGGGAGAGAGTGAAGTGTTCTCGGAGAGCCGAGAAATTTGTGAAATAGTGATATTTTGGCCTGTGGTATAGGCCCTTTAGGGAGCCAAGATGGCGCTTACCTCTCTGATCTCCCGCCAAAACCGTGTGACGTCAGTGGCACCGGATTGGTCACCGACAGCAATGTGGCACAGGGAGCCAATGAAAACTTCCCGTAGCGAAAGTGACGTCACGAAGGAAGGGGGTCCGGCCAGCGCGCCGGGCTGGCGCCAGCAGTCAGACACGACACGTCATAGAGGTCGGACGTGCGACGAGTGGTCCTGTCTGTCGGACAGCTGTTTCCCACTACCGTGGATTTACGCGTCATCTGAAGTCCGCCAGTGCTCTGAGAAGTCTTCCCTAGTTCATGTGTTGAACCAGAAGAGGGAATTGACGGTTATTTGAGCAACAAGTGCTCCAGTCAGGTACTGTGCCAGTAGCAGTGAAGCCGTGCAGTGACGTACGTGACGTCTGTGGCAATTCACCAGTTCGTAACAGCGTAGTGGCTGACAGAGCCACTGGGTAGCTGAGGAAGAGAGGACTATTTGGGGAAACCGAACGACTGTAGCTGAGACGTAGGCGACAGCCGTTGCTGGGAGAAGACGACGGCCAGGAGACCGACTCCAACCTTCAAGAAGTCAAGAAGGAGGACGGACCTGCAGTGAGGAGGCACGGAGACGACGCGCTAAACGGTGGGACGACGAGAGGCTCTGGTAGGACACGACGACGTGTAGTGTGGGGGCGTTCCCGACACGAGGACCAGGAGCTACATCTCGACTCTCATCGGAGGATAGGGTGAAGTAGGTGGTTCTAGTTCCCTCCCCATTCCCCTTTAGTTAGCTATATTATTTGGCTATATTATCTAGCCTGAAGATTTTATATGTCGTGAGCAAGTCTCACCTATGTCACGGTAAAGCACCAGTGTGCTAGACAGTACTATCAAGAGTACTTGTAATATTCATGTTGATTATTGGTGTGTACAGGCACCAGGAACCAGTGATAAATTTACTGTGTTGTGTATATCTTTCTATAGATTTTTGATATGAACATATAGTGGTAAATTATATATAATATGCCAGTATTTGGAGGTTAGGCTATGTGCCCAGAAACTATTTATTTTCCATGTATTGATGATTGATTTATATACCATATATATGTCTATGTTCATTCAGTGAATAATCATTTGTGAGTACAGTGAATTATTGCGTTATCGCCCACGAGAGAAAGTACTGAAAATTCCAATGTTAATATTTCATAATATATTGTTGGATGAATAACAGTGTAAAGCCATTACAGTGAATCATTATAGCCTTGATTGTAGAAGAGACTGTTTGAGCCTGAGTACAGTGTAACTAAGTAATTCGGTTTATTTGTGCCAATATAGAGTGTGCGAGTTTCTAGTAATATTGGAGAATTTAAAGAAACCACGCGCGTGAATCTAGCAACCAAGCAAATTTCGCGCGGAGAGACCATTGCGATCAGCTGTTCTTGACACTTGATGAGGAGGGGGAGGTGTTGCCACCTAATGATCGCGGACTATTCGTGGGAACTTCCGGCCGCGTCAGGATTTGCTGATTCATTTGTTGTTGTTTGGCTTTGTGACTGACATCTTTCATACATTTTAAGTAAAATACAAAACTATCTTAGTGTTTTTATCATCCCCTCCATTGATCTTGTGGCTATATTATACTGGTAAATATAGTGTGATAACAATAGATACCTGCCTGATTCCTGATCTTTGAGTGTGACCTTGCCAAGGCTACCACTGAATACACCAGTCCACTGATGGTGTTACTGGCCACCTTAAACACCAGTTGGCGATCTTGTGAATAACCGTAGAGCCCTATTGTTGGGGAGGGCACACGACAGTCGATGTGATCGAGTCGTGTTCTCACTCTTTCTTAATAAGAGGCCGTTAAGATTGACTGGGAGACTCTCCTGGCGTGCAGTGGCGCCGTGAGGATCGAGGGAAGACCCGCAGGGCTACGGTGAGTTACCTTGAGCATAACTATTGCTCACCCCAGAGTAAGGGTAGAGAATAATAGAGAGGTGAAACCCCAACAATATATATATATATATATATATATATATGTATATATATATATATATATATATATATATCTATATATATATATAAATTCACTAAAATTTGTCTACATATATAAAAATACAACCCAAATTCACCGATAGATATGTCTAACCTACGCTTGAAACCACCCGTCTATTTTGTTCCTCAATAGTTTGTTCAATAACTTAACAACCCTATTCACAATAGCCCTGTTGTGAATAAATTATAGTATATATAATATATATATATTATATATATATATATATATATATATATATATATATATATATATATATATATATATATAATAATTATATATAATAATTATATAATTTATTTTAACAAACAGAAATATGTTTTGGGGCATTATGAGAGTGAAGGTTTAAACAAAACATAATATTAATATATTTTTATTGAGCGGTCTTCAGGAGGTAAGTGGCTTAACGCCAAGTGTTGACATTTCCATGTAAAGTTGTTTTGATAACTCTCATTAAAAATGATGCACAAATATCGTTTAGGCGAGACAGGTGCCCTGGAAAATTCCTCTTCAGTGGTGCTTCTCTGGGAAGAGTATTTACTGAAGGGAAATAAGTTCATACACATTTTTACCACTGGAATGTATATACTTTGGAATGCATCAACAATACTAACAGCTGCTTGTTATATCTATCTTGAGGTTATCTTGAGATGACTTCGGGGCTTAGCGTTCCCGCGGCCCGGTCCTCGACCAGGTCTCCTGTTTGTTTCACATCACCCAGGAAGCAGCCAGTAGCAGCTGTCTAACTCCCAAGTACCTATTTACTGCTAGGTGAACAAGGCCATCAGGGTGAAAGAAACTCTGCCAATATGTTTCCTCCCCCGTCGGGGATCGAACCCGGAACATTAGGACTATGAATCCCGAGCGTTATCTACTCAGCCGCCAGACCCCCTTACCTAGGTGCTGGTTGTGTAAGCGTGCAACGAGGATTGTCAACAACGGCTTTCCTCTCTGAAGTACCATCTGGTGTCACGGGTACCGAAGTACCTCAAATTTAATTTTTTTTTTAAATTTTGCCCCGAGGGGCGAGTTTATTGGGCAGCACCACTCATCTTGTGAGTGAACATACCGCCATAGCAGAATGTACAACACTCCCAAATAGGAAGAAAACCCGCTGGGTTGTTCATCCTGTCACTTGTACCCAGACACAGCTGGGACTTGCTTAACTGTCTCAAGTGAACAGCTCCTCAAACAAGAAGATTAACATTTATCAACCCTTAAAAGCTTACGTTATCTTGCGGGTGCAAAATGGGGAAATCTTTTAAGAACAGTATCAATATTTGACAAATAGTGTTTTCCTAACTCAAACAATGTGGGGTTTATTATTCTACAGTTATTCCTAATGTCTCTCAGGTGTTCACATTTACGTAGATAGTGGTCAAGGCGGTGTCCATCACTCTCACCACAGATTCTGCAACTTCGCTGATCAACTGTTGTTTCCATTCCAAATCTCCATGGATATTTGTATCCAAGACGGATTCTCGCTATTACTGATTCTCTCCCTCGTCGTCCTCCTCTTCGGCCATACTGATTGGGATTGCCAGCTGCAACCATGTTGTACCATGGAACAGATTCACTGGTTTGTGCTTCTATCCTCCTTTCCTCAGTTACCTTGTCACGGTGATGTTGCCTGATAATACCTCTAATTTGTAGTTGAGTCTTGAGTATGAAGTATTCAATATGGTCTCCTTCAGCGCCTTCAGCAACCAGCACATCTGCTTGTTCATTTCCACATATTCCAACATGGGAGGGGATCCACAGAAACTTGATGACTCTTCCCTGATTGGTAAGTACTCTCACAGCTCTCTTGATTTCAGCGACTATTGCAAGATTTTCTGCCTGATTTTTACTAAGGCTTTGCAGTGCTGCTTTTGAATCTGTGCAAATCACTGCACCATTAGTGTTCCGTTCAAGAAACCTTAACGCCATAACAATGGCAGTTAGCTCTGCTTGCGTTGAAGAGGCATAGTTCTCAATACGTGCTTTTTCTTCATTTCTGCGTTGGAAGGTATTATCCTTGATTACCGTGTATGCTGCACCAGCCCTGTCATTGATAGGATTAGATGACCCGTCAGTGTAGATTTGATCTAGTTCATCTCCGGCTTCTTTATAAATTTCCTCGAGATACTTGTGCCTCATTTCTTGTGGTATCATGTTGGATTTTTTCATTGTCATTTCATTGATGATGATCTTGCATGAGTCATCCTCCCAGGGAGGTAACCTCTCTACAGGCAGGAGCTCACGGGCTTGCTCAAGCAGGTGAAGCTCTTCAAGGTAGCAGACTGCTCTGTGATGCCATTTTTTGCTTCTCCTGTTTCCCCCTGAAAGTAGCACAGAGCTCAGTTTTTTCTTGGCAATATCATTGTAATGGGGATCTCTGGCTATCCTAATTGCAAGCTTAGCATTCAGCTCCTGAATTCTGCTTTTAACACCGGGAAGGGACAATTCCTCTCGTAGATTAGACGTTTTGGCAGTTCTTGGAACTCCAAGAATGATTGTCATGGCTTCATTTTGAATGCTTTCAAGCCTTTTCATATCGCTTTGGGAGTAAGTGCACAGTACTGGTGCGGCATAGTCTATGACAGAGCGCACATAGGCTGTGTACATCATTTTAAGCACGGCAATAGAGGCTCCATGTCCATTCCAGGTCATAGCTTTCAGTGCCCTGAGTCGGCTTTTGCATGTTCCTATGAGTTGATTGAGCTCCTCTTTCTTCCCCTTGTTAGAGCCGACAGTGACGCCAAGGTACCGATAGTGGTGAACCCATTCAAGTGTTACACCATTACTTTGCAGTTCTTCATTTGCTCTCCGCTTGTGATGGGAGTATGCCTTCGTCTTGTTTGTAGAGAGAGTGAAACCGAGCTCAATACATTTCCTTCCAAGGAGTTCAATGAACTGTTCAATTTTTCCCAAGGTGGGAGCTTGTATTAGGACATCATCTGCATATCCCACTTGTTGTGTTCCTTCCGGAAAATCAATATTTGCAATGGCGTTCATAAGTACATTGAATAGTGTAGGGCTTAAGACTCCGCCTTGGGGGGTCCCGAGTTCCATATTCATTGTTCTGGAGACTGCTCCATTGAAGCAAACCTTGGCTTTCCTTCCTGTGAGGTAGTCTTCAACCCATTTCATGAGTCTCCCCTTGACACCCATGCATGCAAGCTCGTCCAGGATCGCAATCCCCTGTGCTTTGTCGAAGGCTCCTTTGATGTCAACAAATACAGAGTACCTAGCCGTGTCATTAGCCAAGTAATTAACTATACAATTTGCTGTGCTCCGTCCTTTAACAAATCCATTGACCCCCTCCCCTAACCTGCCTATTTTGTGCAACAGTCGGTTTAGGATGATCCTTTCAAGCATCTTGCAAGTGCATTACACGAGGCTGATAAGTCTGTAATTACCAAGGTCATTAGGCTTCGGTATGGGAACAATTATTGCGTGTTTCCATTGTGTGGGCAACACTCCACTTAGGAATGACTTGTTAAACAGGTGGAGTAGTGGATTCCTAGACACTTCACACAGTGCATTGAGTATGTCGTAGGTGACGCCATCAGGGGCCTCGTAGCCTGGTGGATAGCGCGCAGGACTCGTAATTCTGTGGCGCGGGTTCGATTCCCGCACTAGTCAGAAACAAATGGGCAAAGTTTCTTTCACCCTGAATGCCCCTGTTACCTAGCAGTAAATAGGTACCTGGGAGTTAGTCAGCTGTCACGGGCGTCTTCCTGGGGGTGGAGGCCTGGTCGAGGACCGGGCTGCGGGGACACTAAAGCCCCGAAATCATCTCAAGATAACCTCAAGATCTTCACCAGGTGCTGTACTTTTACCCTTTTTCATAGCGCCCCTTACTTCTTGGGCTGTGATTGGTTCCCCATATTCGTCATCACTAGACAGTGCTCTTGTCATCCTAATTCTTCTGTCATCATGTCGCAGGAGCTGTTCCCTGCTGATTTCTGTAGGGAGGGAGGAGGATGCTGCATCACTCCACTTGTGAATTAGTTCCTCAGCCTTACCCTGGGGGTCTTGGTGAGCCGCAGGCCGGGCTCTGCCCCCCTTAGCTATCTGAATTTTTGCCCACACTTGTCTTGCAGATGTTTCCCTTCCAATAGAGCTAGTAAACTCAAGCCATTGTCTTTCCCGCTCTTTAATCTTCTCTTCCCTGGCTACTTGACACACAGTTTTAAACAACTCTTGGTTACTTTCAGTGGGATGTCTCCGGTACTCTCTACTCATGTCTCGCACATTTGCGTTAAGCATCTTTATGTAATCATTCTCATACCATTTTATTCTCTTCCTCTGATGGTTACTTCGCCCAGGCGTATGGCGCGGAACTCTGAGACAGCTCTCAATTTGGTGGTTAAGGTCATCAACAAATGTGTTAATGTCTTCTGGGATTTGGTATTTCGTGAACCAGTCACTCATCCTGTTTATGAAGTGCGGCCTCATATCTGGTCCGAGTGATAACCTTTTTCTTTTATTTGTCTCTTTCCTTCTCTTGCTCATGTCGACGGTGGTAATCAGTGCCCAATGGTCACTACATAAACTGTGCACAATGTGTGTACTGGCATCCGTGTCCTGTGCATTCAGCAGGAGAGCATAGTCTAATCTTCCTCCTCTGAGGTGAGTTGGCTGTTCATCTCCCAGGACCCTAAGGTTTTCACTTCCCCTGACAAAGAGTGACAGTTTCCGTCCATTGACATTGGGCTGATGACAGTTGGCACCAAAGTGTGGGTGTCTGGCATTCAGGTCACCGACCAGCAGGGTAGGTTCTTCATTAACAAACTCAGGCAGTGTGTCAAGGTCAAGTTTACTCTGTGGCACATATAGGTTGATTATATGTAGGGCATTATTGTTTAAGTAAAGGGTTACTCCCAGTGATTCAAACTCATCCCCCATGTGCAGGTCATCAATAATATGTGCGGGAATGTTGTTATTTACAAAAGTGATGAGACCCCGTTTTCTTTTCCCCGAGGGCAGGGAGAACTTGCGATAACCGCTGAACCTTGGGTTGAAGTCATCACCTACCATTGTCTCCTGTAGCACTATGACGTCAGTTTGGTGTTCACGAGCGTATTGTATGATGTCATTAATTCTATTGCGAACGCCATTGCAGTTCCATTGTAGGATAGTGAGACTTTCTTCAGCGTGGTTATCCATCGTGGAGGTGTTGGTCATCAGATGTACTGTGTGCGGTGTTGTTGCTGGTGAGAGTGTGTGCACTGGTGGTGTTGTATGTGGTGTTGCACCACCGTCATGTGCTGGTGGTACTGTTTGTATGGGTGCCAGTGGTCAATGGTGTTGTGTACACTAGTGTCGTTGTGTTCACTGGTGGTGCTGTTGGTGGTGTTGTGTTCACTGGTGGTGTTGTGTTCACTGGTGGTGTTGTGTTCACTGGTGGTGTTGTGTTCACTGGTGGTGCTGTTGGTGGTGTTGTGTTCACTGGTGGTGTTGTGTTCACTGGTGGTGTTGTGTTCACTGGTGGTGCTGTTGGTGGTGTTGTGTTCACTGGTGGTGCTGTTGGTGGTGTTGTGTTCACTGGTGGTGCTGTTGGTGGTGTTGTGTTCACTGGTGGTGCTGTTGGTGGTGTTGTGTTCACTGGTGGTGCTGTGTTCACTGGTGGTGCTGTGTTCACTGGTGGTGCTGTGTTCACTGGTGGTGCTGTTGGTGGTGTTGTGTTCACTGGTGGTGTTGTGTTCACTGGTGGTGCTGTTGGTGGTGTTGTGTTCACTGGTGGTGTTGTGTTCACTGGTGGTGTTGTGTTCACTGGTGGTGGTGTGTTCACTGGGTCAACGATAGCACTGAGTTTGCTGTTATGTGCCGTGGTTCGTCAATTCTCTCACTATAACCCACAGCCACCAGGTACCAAGTCCACTCCGGGCTCACCATAGACTGTGCTACTTGGAACTATTGTTCCGTGTAGCTGAATCTAATACAAAAACCACACCAGGTACGTGGTACAGTGGTACTCACTTCCAGTGGTACATGACGGTACCCAACTGTGAAACACTAACGCAAGAAGCAGGAACATTCTGCGGTACAGTACGATACACAAATATGCCCAACAGTTACTCACTATGGTACACAACAGCAACACACTGCGGTACACGGAGGTACACCACAGTCACAGCTTTACTCCAAGTTAAAAAATGGTAAACCAGGGTATGCAGTAGCGGTACTCTACGTTACACCTAGGTACACATTAGCGATAACCTGTTGTAGGTGACGGTACACAGACACAACACGGTACCATGCATCATATTGTCACACTGTGGTACACATAGATACTCAACAGTTACACTAAGAACGGTACACTAAGGAATACGGCATAACACGCAGGTGCTCTGTGGTACACGAAGGTACACACAACTAAAGAAAGGTGCTCTACGGTACGTGTAGGTTCACAGCATGACAGGAAGGTATTCAAGGGTACACAAAAGTGCACAGCACGACAGGAAGGTGCTCTACGGTACACGAAGGTACTCTACGGTACACGCAAGTGCTCTACTGTACACGAAGGTGCTCTACGGTACACGAAGGTGCTCTACGGTACACGAAGGTGCTCTACGGTACACGAAGGTGCTCTACAGTACACGCATGTGCTCTACGGTACACGAAGGTGCTCTATGGTACACGAAGGAAACTCTACAGTACACGAAGGAAACTACGGTACACGCAGGTGCTCTACGGTACACGAAGGAAACTCTACGGTACACGAAGGAAACTCTACGGTACACGAAGGAAACTCTACGGTACACGAAGGAAACTCTACGGTACACGAAGGTGCTCTACGGTACACGCAGGTGCTCTACGGTACACGAAGGTGTTCTACGGTACACGAAGGAGCTCTACGGTACACGAAGGTGCTCTACGGTACACGAAGGTGCTCTACGGTACACGAAGGTGCTCTACGGTACACGAAGGTGATCTACAATACATGCAGGTACTCTACGGTACACGCAGGAAACTCTACCGTACACGCAGGAAACTCTACGGTACACGAAAGTGCTCTACGGTACACGAAGGTGCTCTACGGTACACGAAGGTGCTCTACGGTACACGAAGGTGCTCTACGGTACACGAAGGTGCTCTACGGTACACGAAGGTGCTCTACGGTACACGAAGGTTCTCTACGGTACACGAAGGTGTTCTACGGTACACGAAGGTGCTCTACGGTACACGAAGGTGCTCTACGGTACACGAAAGTGCTCTACGGTACACGAAGGTGCTCTACGGTACACGAAGGTGCTCTACGGTACACGAAGGTTCTCTACGGTACACGAAGGTTCTCTACGGTACACGAAGGTGTTCTACGGTACACGAAGGTGCTCTACGGTACACGAAGGTGCTCTACGGTACACGAAGGTGCTCTACGGTACACGAAGGTTCTCTACGGTACACGAAGGTTCTCTACGGTACACGAAGGTGCTCTACGGTACACGAAGGTGCTCTACGGTACACGAAGGTTCTCTACGGTACACGAAGGTTCTCTACGGTACACGAAGGTGCTCTACGGTACACGAAGGTGCTCTACGGTACACGAAGGTTCTCTACGGTACACGAAGGTTCTCTACGGTACACGAAGGTGTTCTACGGTACACGAAGGTGCTCTACGGTACACGAAGGTGCTCTACGGTACACGAAGGTGCTCTACGGTACACGAAGGTTCTCTACGGTACACGAAGGTTCTCTACGGTACACGAAGGTGCTCTACGGTACACGAAGGTGCTCTACGGTACACGAAGGTTCTCTACGGTACACGAAGGTTCTCTACGGTACACGAAGGTGTTCTACGGTACACGCAGGAAACTCTACGGTACACGCAGGTGCTCTACGGTACACGAAGGTGCTCTACGGTACACAGTCTGGATACATTGAAACACCAATTTACACAGCGTTTCACCGAAACTTTCACTATGGAAATATATCTTCTTGAGTTTGTAACCAAATACGGATAGTAAGCGCATAATGTTACCACATTACATTACACTTTGCCACCTTCAGTGATGCCCGCCAGCACCAGCTGTGTGTATCAACAGGTCTGGCGTGTTGCACGTCAGGGCCTTGCAGTCTTGGCCAAAACAAACCAGAATTATTTTGCAACATTTTTCTCGCTAAACAGAAAACAGTTGGTTTTCTTTATAACTAAACATTTTACTAATCTATCATATGAGAGTTATTTTTTGAAAACAAAGATTTGACAAAATTAATATATTGAAAATATCACGTCACAGGACAACAATATTTCTTTAATACATATCCAAAATTAACAAAACATCGAGTTTACAGGAGAAATGTAACACGAGAAATAAAATTATTTTTAAAATTAATTTAGTAAATATATTTAATAAGCGTTTAAAACTACGTTATATACAATAAATTTTGTTGAGTTGTAAATGTTATCATTTTACAAGATAAAATTAATATGATCACAACTTTTCACAGGAAAGTTGAAATCGTTTTCAGAGGTTCCCGATGACCTTTTATGTTGAGGTCTTGAAGATTGGTTTTATACAGCTGATACTTGAGGTATATTGTAGTGCTCCCTGAGGTATATTGTAGTGTACCCTGAGGTATATTGTAGTGTACCCTGAGGTATATTGTAGTGCTCCATGAGGTATATTGTAGTGTGCTCTGAGGTATATTGCAGTGCACCCTGAGGTATATTGTAGTGTACTCTGAGGTATATTGTAGTGCACCCTGAGGTGTATTGTAGTGCACCCTGAGGTGTATTGTAGTGCACCCAGAGGTATATTGTAGTGTATTCTGAGGTATATTGTAGTGCACCCTGAGGTGTATTGTAATGCACCCTGAGGTGTATTGTAGTGCACCCAGAGGTATATTGTAGTGTACTCTGAGGTATATTGTAGTGCACCCTGAGGTATATTGTAGTGCACCCTGAGGTATATTGCAGTGCACCCTGAGGTATATTGTAGTGCACCCTGAGGTATATTGCAGTGCACCCTGAGGTATATTGCAGTGCACCCTGAGGTATATTGCAGTACACCCTGAGGTATATTGCAGTGCACACTGAGGTATATTGTAGTGCACCCTGAGGTATATTGCAGTGCACCCTGAGGTATATTGTAGTGCACCCTGAGGTATATTGCAGTGCACCCTGAGGTATATTGCAGTGCACCCTGAGGTATATTGCAGTGCACCCTGAGGTATATTGCAGTGCACACTGAGGTATATTGCAGTGCACACTGAGGTATATTGTAGTGTACACTGAGGTATATTGTAGTGCACACTGAGGTATATTGCAGTGCACACTGAGGTATATTGTAGTGTTCCCTGAGGTATATTGTAGTGCACACTGAGGTATATTGTAGTGCACACTGAGGTATATTGTAGTGTACACTGAGGTATATTGTAGTGTTCCCTGAGGTATATTGTAGTGTACACTGAGGTATATTGTAGTGCACACTGAGGTATATTGTAGTGTACACTGAGGTATATTGTAGTGTTCCCTGAGGTATATTGTAGTGCACCCTGAGGTATATTGCAGTGCACACTGAGGTATATTGTAGTGTTCCCTGAGGTATATTGTAGTGCACACTGAGGTATATTGTAGTGCACACTGAGGTATATTGTAGTGTTCCCTGAGGTATATTGTAGTGCACACTGAGGTATATTGTAGTGCACACTGAGGTATATTGTAGTGTACACTGAGGTATATTGTAGTGTACACTGAGGTATATTGTAGTGTACACTGAGGTATATTGTAGTGTATACTGAGGTATATTATAGTGTGCCCTGAGGTATATTGTAGTGTACCCTGAGGTATATTGTAGTGCACACTGAGGTATATTGTAGTGTACACTGAGGTATATTATAGTGTACACTGAGGTATATTGTAGTGTACCCTGATTTATATTGTAGTGTGCCCTGAGGTATACTGTAGTGTACACTGAGGTATATTGTAGTGCACATTGAGGTATATTGTAGTGCACACTGAGGTGTATTGTAGTGCACCCTGAGGTGTATTGTAGTGTACACTGAGGTATATTGTAGTGTACCCTGAGGTATATTGTAGTGTGCCCTGAGGTATATTGTAGTGCACCCTGAGGTGTATTGTAGTGTACACTGAGGTATATTGTAGTGCACCGTGAGGTATATTGTAGTGCACCCTGAGGTATATTGTAGTGCACCCTAAGGTATATTGTAGTGCACTCTGAGGTATATTGTAGTGTAGACTGAGGTATATTGTAGTGTACCCTGAGGTATATTGTAGTGCACTCTGAGGTATATTTTAGTGTTCCCTGTGGTATATTGTAGTGTACACTGAGGTATATTATAGTGTACCCTGAGGTATATTGTAGTGTAGACTGAGGTATATTATAGTGTGCCCTGAGGTATATTGTAGTGTACAATGAGGTATATTGTAGTGTACACTGAGGTATATTATAGTGTACACTGAGGTATATTGTAGTGTACACTGAGGTATATTATAGTGTGCCCTGAGGTATATTGTAGTGTACACTGAGATATATTGTAGTGTACACTGAGGTATATTATAGTGTACCCTGAGGTATATTGTAGTGTACACTGAGGTATATTATAGTGTGCCCTGAGGTATATTGTAGTGTACAATGAGGTATATTGTAGTGTACACTGAGGTATATTATAGTGTACACTGCGGTATATTGTAGTGTACACTGATGTATATTATAGTGTGCCCTGAGGTATATTGTAGTGTACACTGAGATATATTGTAGTGTACACTGAGGTATATTATAGTGTACCCTGAGGTATATTGTAGTGCACACTGAGGTATATTGTAGTGTTCCCTGAGGTATATTGTAGTGCACACTGAGGTATATTGTAGTGTACACTGAGGTATATTGTAGTGTACACTGAGGTATATTGTAGTGCACACTGAAGTATATTGTAGTGCACACTGAGGTATATTGTAGTGTACACTGAGGTATATTGTAGTGTACACTGAGGTATATTGTAGTGTTCCCTGAGGTATATTGTAGTGTACACTGAGGTATATTGTAGTGTACACTGAGGTATATTGTAGTGCACCCTGAGGTATATTGTAGTGCACACTGAGGTATATTGTAGTGTACACTGAGGTATATTGTAGTGCACACTGAAGTATATTGTAGTGCACACTGAGGTATATTGTAGTGTACACTGAGGTATATTGTAGTGTACACTGAGGTATATTGTAGTGTTCCCTGAGGTATATTGTAGTGTACACTGAGGTATATTGTAGTGTACACTGAGGTATATTGTAGTGCACCCTGAGGTATATTGTAGTGCACACTGAGGTATATTGTAGTGTACACTGAGGTATATTGTAGTGTACACTGAGGTATATTGTAGTGCACACTGAGGTATATTGTAGTGTACACTGAGGTATATTGTAGTGTACACTGAGGTATATTGTCGTGTACACAGAGGTATATTATAGTGTACCCTGAGGTATATTGTCGTGTACCCTGAGGTATATTATAGTGTTCCCTGAGGTATATTGTAGTGCACACTGAGGTATATTGTACTGTTCCCTGAGGTATATTGTAGTGTTCCCTGAGGTATATTGTAGTGCACACTGAGGTATATTGTAGTGTACACTGAGGTATATTGTAGTGCACACTGAGGTATATTGTAGTGTACACTGAGGTATATTGTCGTGTACACTGAGGTATATTATAGTGTACCCTGAGGTATATTGTAGTGTACACTGAGGTATATTGTAGTGCACCCTGAGGTATATTGTAGTGCACCCTGAGGTATATTGTAGTATACTCTGAGGTATATTACAGTGTGAGTGGGACGTGGCTGCACGTAGCCTCACGCATGAATCATTGTCTGGTTGATCAGGTACTGGTAGGAGGTGTTGATCAAGTGAGAGGTGGACCAGTTAAGCCTCTTACGTTTAGAGTGAGAGTGTTGACCAGTCCTGGACCCTCCACGTTTAGAGTGAGAGTGTTGACCAGTCCTGGACCCTCCACGTTTAGAGTGAGAGTGTTGACCAGTCCTGGACCCTCCACGTTTAGAGTGAGAGTGTTGACCAGTCCTGGACCCTCCACGTTTAGAGTGAGAGTGTTGACCAGTCCTGGACCCTCCACGTTTAGAGTGAGAGTGTTGACCAGTCCTGGGCCCTCCACGTTTAGAGTGAGAGTGTTGACCAGTCCTGGGCCCTCCACGTTTAATGACCTGTCTCTCACAGTACCTGTTGCACACCCTATTTTTAACGATGATGCTTAGCAGCTCGTTAACTTAGAGATGTTAGTTAATAAAGAGTAGTACGTAATAAAATATCCTTAGCTTGATATTATTGGCCGTTAGAAGGGATGTGGATGAGTGGTACTACTAGATTTTAGAGCTCCCAACCACTGGCTCGTTACCGCTGAATCCTCTAGTTAACTGTTTAACCTCTCATCCTAGAATGATATGAACTTACGACATGAAAACAATGAATCTGGATCTCAATGTTCGCCACAGCAGAGAAAAGTTTGGGAGATATTATCATTGATTCTGTCAAGCAGCATCAAAGTTATTCTTCATCTCAGAGATGCTGAGCTGAGCACTACAGTGTCAAGAGAAGATGAAGAGGCACTAAACTTTTGTAATAAGGTCATGAAGATAACGGAGAGGTCTGACCTCTTCATCATGTAACCTCCTTCATCTGTGACGCCATCTTGAGGAACTGTGTCAACTTTCCTGTAACATGAGACATTCGAGACACTCTGACTTATTATATGTATATAACACATGTTCATTGCAGAGATATTAATATTTGTTTTTAAATATGTGACGAAAACACAGGTATCTAAAAGTTACTAGAAAAATAATTTCGCAGCTTTTCTTAAAATTATCACGAATGATTTTAATTAAATCTCCGGCCCGTCAATCTTGCGAGGGCGGAGTCTGTCCCTCGAGGACGACCTTGTGGAGCAGGACCTTTACACTTGGTGCGACTGTTGCTAAAACTTGACTCATCATCAACCTAACGTGGTGAGGGCTACTGGGGTCAGGTAAGTGATGACCTGATGAGGGCTACTGGGGCCAGGTAAGTGATGACCTGATGAGGGCTACTGGGGCCAGGTAAGTGATGACCTGATGAGGGCTACTGGGGCCAGGTAAGTGATGACCTGATGAGGGCTACTGGGGCCAGGTAAGTGATGACCTGATGAGGGCTACTGGGGCCAGGTAAGTGATGACCTGATGAGGGCTACTGGGGCCAGGTAAGTGATGACCTGATGAGGGCTACTGGGGCCAGGTAAGTGATGACCTGATGAGGGCTACTGGGGCCAGGTAAGTGATGACCTGATGAGGGCTACTGGGGCCAGGTTAGTGATGACCTGATGAGGGCTACTGGGGCCAGGTAAGTGATGACCTGATGAGGGCTACTGGGGCCAGGTAAGTGATGACCTGATGAGGGCTACTGGGGCCAGGTAAGTGATGACCTGATGAGGGCTACATCTCCCTCACAGTGGACAGTCAGCCAATAAACCACAAGCAACAAAACCACAAAGTTTTCATGGAAATGTCATCACTTCCGTGTGAAAGTTGTTCACACGGAGGTGATCACATTTCCATGAAAACTTTGTCAAAACTTTTCAGAACTGTTGGCAAAATATGATTATAAACACTGAATGTTCGTGACACAGAATTGGGAACATTTAGAATAACAAAAGAAGCTTTTGCTAAATGTAAACATTTATCCATTTAAATGGAAAAATGATAGGATGATGGTGAGGAGGCAATCTTCCCTATCCTCCTCAGCACAGAGACCTGACTGCTTCACGAACTCACTAAACAAGGTTCCACTATATTCTTTATAAGTAAAATTCTTTGGCTGCCTTCCATTCACAGCACAGAGGAAATTTATACAAAATGAACACATTTTTAACACTTCCATCATAGTTGGATGAAACATGGCGTAGTTATTGCGTTCTTACTCAAGGCGTTTTGAATGTGTGGCAGCCTCTACGTCTCTTCTTGGAGGTGGTGGTGGTTGTCTTAGATTCAGCTACTCGGAACAAAAGTTGCAAGTAGCACGGGCTATGGTGCTACTTGCAACCGGAGTAAGTCCGGAGTGGACTTACCTGGCACAGGAGCAGGGCTGTAACTGTGCTGATACTTGGAGGAGAGTTAAGTGAGACATTGTTAACTTGGAAGAGAGTTAACCTAAATATTATCAATTTCCACTGAACATAAAGTTAGTTTTTACTAACATTAAACCTCTTCTTTTCCTTAAAATTACAGTGATGTGAAGGTTGAGGGAACCAGAACATCCTTTTAACAGGCCAGAATGGTATCCACTCAAAGACTGGGTACCTCCCACTCCAAAACTGGCTTCCTCCCACTCCAAGACTGGCTACCTCCCACTCCAAGACTGGTTGCCTCCCACTCCAAGACTGGCTGCCTCCCACTCCAACACTGGCTGCCTCCCACTCCAACACTGGCTGCCTCCCACTCCAACACTGGCTGCCTCCCACTCTAACACTGGCTGCCTCCCACTCCAACACTGGCTGCCTCCCACTCCAACACTGGCTACAAGACAGTTCAGCCAGTGACAAGACGCTACTAGACTCCAAGAAGCCATTCCGGACACTTATAATCTCAGCTGTTAATGGAAGCTGCGAAATATGAGCATATTTTTCATCTCAACCTTTCTGAATAATATATATATTTATATAAATATATGACCCCCTCCCCCATACAGTGCCTGGATCTGAGCTCTATATATCACTCTGGTGAAAACATTCAAGAAATATGGGAAAATATGCTACACTTTGTAAATATAAATTCAAACTAGTTAGCTGTATAATTCATACTGAATCAAGTATTTATTACCAAGTTATCACTATATATATGTGTGTGTGTGTGTTTGTGTGTGCCTGAGTGCTTGAAAGAAGCAGCAACATGGTCACTCGTCCATTTATGCTTGCTCTGTCAAGCATACCTCGGACTTTAACCCCTATTTTTCCATTTATGTATCTAATTTCCTTATCCCCCCCCCCTCTCTCTCTCGCTTTTCTGTTCCAAGCTTTGAACTTTGCATCTCTGTCTACTTCACCTCTAACATTTTGAAGATAAGTGATATACATAATGTCTACCATATTCCTTATTTCCTCCTTCGCGGTTAGGTCCGGTTCCTTTGGTCTCTCTTCATTACCTTGTCTTTTCAGCTTTTTAACGAGTGGTGTGGGAGATATATATGTATAAAAATGCACGTATAAAATGAAAAATGAAAGCTGTTTAAATCATAGCATAAGTAAGAACTCTGTTTAGTGTTTGCAGGTAATAGTTGTGTGTGTGTAAACTAAAAGTCTTTGAAAATGTTATATTATATATATATATATATATATATATATATATATATATATATATATATATATATATATATATATATATATATATATATATATATATATATATATATATATATATATATATATATATTGTGACGATAGTCTTTTTCAAGAGAGATTGAGCCTGCTCTTCCCTATATCATTTACGTCATTCTAAAAGTACAAGATGCTATATAGAAGATACGTCCACCAGTATCACAGAACGTTTTGCCCAGGAAGCAAAGCGTACCTTGCACCACCAGACACGAGGGCTCTCCACCCATCGTCAACGAGCAAACTACCCATTCTCCGCCTGCCTGCTCCTGATTGGCTGGTGTATCGCGGACAACACAACTGCACCTGCACACACGCCCTCTACCTGAGTCGACGTCTGGGCCAGCTCACGACGTCCTCAGAATATCTCTGTGCTCTTAGAAGTTGACATCTCTCTCTGGTATACTAAGCCCTGGCTGTCGTGTACTAAGGGAGGTGGCAGCTCTAGCCAATATTCTCAGCACCTTATTATTATTGTCTTGCACATTATTTTATATTAGAGTAAATTTTCACATCTATTTATTATTCATGTTGTTTTGTTTGTTGACTTGTTTTGAATTTTACGTAAGCCAAGGGATTGTCTTTGTTCGTATCTTGTTTTCTAAAGTAATTAAAATTTCATTGTTTATTTTGTGTTTTGCGTGTCTTCCCATTACCTTACCACAGACAAACAGGCAAGCAGTCTTTTTTTTTCTGTAAGTGTGACAAGGCTTTGCCACCTGCCATTGGAGGACTGCCGAACATCAACACTCCAACACTTTACCGTCACATTTCATGGAGGCCTGTCCAAGGAGCTTCACTCAGGTACTAGTACCAGAACGTAAATTTGTGGTAAGCGTATTTGGCTTTGGTACAGATACTTTTCACTATTTTCAATATTCAATTTTATTTTCATATGGGGCTGTGTGTATTGTGCATTCCGAGAGTAGCATATGGTGAGTGTGAGACAACTTTGGATTACGTGGTGACTGTAGGCCTCAGCCATTCTCTTATTTGGTCATCTCTCCCTCCGTGTTATTACTCGTGTTTACCATCTTTTGTCCCTAGGATATTTCTCATATTTTCGGCAGATCATCATATTGGTACCCTGGTACTGTGGTCTGTCCCCGGGTCAAGAGCACCTAATCTTCTGCAATCCGACTGTAGGAGGATAAAGAGGGCCATAGTTCCTCTAGCACGAACTTTGTTGCTTAATTGGGACCTCAGCAGCAGTTCTCGTCACCAGTTGACACCTCGCACCCCTACACGTCGGTCAGAGATGATGATATTTACTTAGATAGGGAATTAGCTTTCTTTTTTCAGAGCACAAAAGTTCGCTAATTCTGTAAGTATCATATTTCATTTCAGTGGGAAAAACTTGCTTATGTCCTATAGAGACTCGGCAAGGTATGCCTACATTCTTGGACTACCTAATTCACTTTTGAGGCAATTAAATGTTTCATTTGTTTTACAAACTCAGTTTCGCTTACTTAGTAGGATTTTCTTGCCCTTATCCTTTTACATTGAGTACCGGGTACAAGATTTCCTGCGATCTTGATTTATTAATCATTTACCATCTTGAAATTAACATTAATTTTTAACGATTCCACAGGATAGGTACCAGTTGCCACGTTGTCATGTTTCTGACATTCACCATATCACAACAGTATATTCGTTGTACATTTATTTGCTAATTTCACCATGTTTCGTCTCCAAGCTTTCCGTGCAGATCCAGCAGGTGAAATAGGGAACTTAAGTCGTGCCAAGAGGACCGAATTACTAACTCTTGCACATGAGTATCAACTAGATGTTCCCCATGGAGCCAACAAAAATGAACTGCATAACCTGTTACTGGACTATCTCTTAGAGGAAGGTAAGATTGACTCTGAAACTCACGAAACTTACTCTAGTGCAGATAAACCTGATTTAGCAACTATGAAACTCAAACTAGAATTTGCCAAGATCGAGCGAGAGCAGCAAAGGGAAGCGGCTGCCATACGAAAGGAAGAAAAGGAACGAGAAGCGACCCTGGCAAAAGAAGCCTTACAAATAAAAGAACGAGAGGCCGCCTTGAGGAAAGAAGAACAAGAAAGAGAGATCACTCTCAAGGAACGAGAAACTGCAATACTCCGTGAGCGTGAGCGAGTACAGCTTGAAGCAAAACATCGTCACCTGGAGATGCGACGCGAGCATGACAAACAAGCAGCAGCTCTGGCTATGGAATGTCGTCAACAAGAATTCGCGTTAGAAACTACACACCTCACTCAACGCCAGCAAGCTACCGCCAGTCTTCCATTAAGTTTCAATATCTCCCATGCAAGTAAGTTAATGCCACCGTTCGTAGAGACAGAAGTCGACGTACTTTTTACGACCTTTGAGACCCTTGCTAATCAACTTAGCTGGCCTGCCGACCAATGGGCTACCCTTCTCAGAGTACATCTCACAGGTAGAGCTGCAGTTACACTCAGTACTTTGGCGTCTGAGAATGACTACCAGACCCTGAAGCAAGCAGTGTTGGACGCCTACCTTCTCTTCACCAAAAGCTACCGAAGAAAATTCCGTGACCACTTAAAGGCAAGTACCACTACCTTTCTAGAATTTGCTAATACCAAAAAAAGAAATTTTATGTAATGGCTGGAAGCAGCACATGTCTCTACCTTTGCAGAACTCGTCAACCTCATGCTAGTTGAAGAATTCTTGAGGCGTGTGCCTCCTCCTGTCCGTTTATATTTAGCAGATAAAGAACAGACCGACTACCTAAAATGTGCTAAGTCGGCTGACACTTACAGCCTCATCCACCGGCTGACACCAGAACCACCTTCCAGTAAGAAGTCTTACAGTTACGAGAAAGTGAGTACCGATCAAGCTGGCTCGCAATTGTACTGTAAGTATTGTAGACTCTATGGACATACCATAGATAAATGTGGTCTCAATACAAAGGTAATACTGAATCCACTAAACCCAAACAGACTCCTCCTAAGTCCGGTAAGTCTGTGATGAATGTTGGTGTTCATGTTAATGATCTTTCTCTCTTCAGTAAACACCTGAATCCTGGAACTGTCTCTACCAACGGTTCAGATCCGGAGGGACGTTTCAAACTGAAGATCTTGAGGGACACAGCGGCTCTTCAATCAATCCTTTTGAAATCAGCTGTGCCCAATATCGCCTTCACCGGGGAACCGTCTTCATCACTGACCTCACTGCTACCACTCCTTATCCACTCGCCAGAGTCCACCTGGATTGTCGCTTCGTGACCGGTGAAGTCCAAGTCGCCATCAGGGAAAAGCATTTTACCATTTGCATTTTACTTGGGCCTCGTAGCCTGGTGGATAGCGCGCAGGACTCGTGATTCTGTGGCGCGGGTTCGATTCCCGCACGAGGCAGAAACAAATGGGCAAAGTTTCTTTCACCCTGAATGCCCCTGTTACCTAGCAGTAAATAGGTACCTGGGAGTTAGTCAGCTGTCACGGGCTGCTTCCTGGGGGTGGAGGCCTGGTCGAGGACCGGGCCGCGGGGACACTAAAAAAAAAAAAAAAAAAAAGCCCCGAAATCATCTCAAGATAACCTCAAGATACCATGCCTGGAGTGCAACTTCTCCAGGGCAACGACTTGGCAGAAGACCTGCAACCGACCAACCTGATCGTCATGGACAAACCCCAGGTATGTACCTCTGTAATGGATAATCCCATCTTTGAGTATGTTCCAGCAAAGGTTCAAGAGAGTGATGAAGTTTCTCCTCCGGTTTTAGTGACCACCCGTGCACAAGCTGCACGACCACAGCCAGCTGACTCTACTGCTACCGCTGTCCCTCAAGACCCTCAGAAACTACCTCCGAATCTGACCACGTTGGAGTTCCGTAAGTTTCAGAGGGAAGATCTTACCTTGACACCATTATTCTTCCTGGCTGAGACTCAACCTGACAGTATTTCTGGGTTCTTTCTAGAGAACGAGTTGCTCTACCGCAGATACAGACCCAGTAAACTGAAGGAGGACGACGATTGGGCCAACGTCGAACAACTAATGATTCCTGCCAGCCTGCTGCCCACTATTCTACACCTGGCCCACGGAGCACTTTTGCACTACGGTTTTAACAAGACCTACCACGGAATACGTCCAGACTACTACTGGCCAGGTATGGTAAATAGCGTCAAACAGTACGTCAAACAGTGTCATACATGTCAGATGGCAGGTAAACCGAACATCTCTATCCCCAGAGCACCACTGACACCCATCCAGGTGCCTGCAAAACCTTTCCACAGACTTATTATAGACTGTGTTGGTCCTTTACCTCGGACCAGTTCTGGCAACGCCTATATACTAACCATCCTGTGTCCTACCACCAGATTCCCCATAGCAGTTCCAGTAAAGAACATTACGGCTGCTACGGTGGTGAAACACTTATTGAAGATCTTCACCCAGTATGGATTTCCAAGGGAGGTTCAGAGCGACTGTGGCACCAACTTCACCAGTGATCTCCAAGAGGACACTGGAAGAGTTCAACATCACACAGGTATTGTCCAGCCCCTATCATCCTGCTTCACAGGGTTCTCTTGAGCGTAGTCATCAGACTATTAAAGCACTCCTGAAGAAGTTTTGCAATGAAATCTCTAAGGATTGGGATAAACAAATTGATATCATTATGTGTATATTTAGAAGTCTTCCCAATGAGTCTCTAGGAGTATCTCCTTATGAGATGCTCTACGGACGTAAGTGCCGTACTCCTCTCAAAGCTTTTAAAGACTCTACGTGATGCCACCTTCAGTGAGCATCAGAATGTGCCCCAGTTTCTTCAAAACCTACAACACGTTCTAGAGAGGGTGCATATCTTTGCTAAGGATAATCTATTGAAAGCCCAGGAGAGGATGAAGACTCATTACGACCAGAACAGCAAAGTAAGGAAATTTAAACCGGGAGACTTCGTGTTGGCCTATTTCCCTATCCCAGGTTCTCCTTTGCAAAACAGGTTTTCAGGACCCTACCGCATCAAGGAGTGCAGAAACAACCACAACTACGTTCTAGAGACTCCAGATAGGCGGGGGAAGATCCAGTTGTGCCACGTCAACCTCCTGAAGCTACATAACGGTACTCCTCCCACTGTGTTAGTAGCATATTCTTCCTTTAAAGGTCCATACATCCACAGTGATACCTTCCCTGCTTCTCCTCCCGAAAGCACTGACACTGAGTCAGCGCTTTCCAATTCGGAAATCCTCCCTGATCTTCATAACTATTTTCAGGACCCTAATATTGCTCCTTTGCCATATTCTAATCCTATTCTCGCCTCGCCAGATATCACCAAGCCTTTCATCTTCCATGTCGACGCCAGTGGTACCGGCATCGGGGGTGACCTAATGCAACAACGAGGCGAGGAGAATATACCTGTTAGCAACCACAGCTACAAGGAACTACAAAACAATCGACAGGGAGCTACTCATCGTCCTGAACTTGCAGCACTTCAAACAATACCTGAAAAGTGCTCGGTCTACCACAATCTACACGGACCACAAAACCCTACACCTCCTGCAGCAAGCCCAATTCAATAATCAACGTCTTCTACGATGGGCTTTATATCTACAAGATTTCAACCTGGATATCTTCTACATCAAGGGGTCTGACAACATCATAACCGACGCCCTCTCCAGAGTCTATGAAGTAGAGGCAGCTCCACCTATCACTCTACCACATGAAGACGTAACTTCTTCCGGAACCGCAGGCTTCGGGGGAGAGTTGTGACGATAATCTCTTTCAAGAGAGATTGAGCCTGCTCTTCCCAATATCATTTGTCATTCTACAAGTACAAGATGCTATATTGAAGATACGTCCACCAGTATCACAAAACGTTTTGCCCAGGAAGTAAAGTGTACCTTGCACCACCAGACACGCCGGCTCTCCACCCGTCGTCAACGAGCAAACTACCCATTCTTCGCCTGCCTGCTCCTGATTGGCTGGTGTATCGCCGACAGCCCACCTGCACCTGCACACACGCCCTCTACCCGAGTCGACGTCTGGGCCAGCTCACACCGTCCTCCTCAGAATATCTCTGTGCTCTTAGAAGTTGACATCTCTCTCTGGTATACTAAGCCCTGGCTGTCGTGTACTAAGGGAGGTGGCAGCTCTAGCCAATATTCTCAGCACCTTATTATTATTGTCTTGCACATTATTTTATATTAGAGTAAATTTTCACATCTATTAATTATTCATGTTGTTTTGTTTGTTGACTTGTTTTGAATTTTACATAAGCCAAGGGATTGTCTTTGTTCCTATCTTGTTTTCTAAAGTAATTAAAATTTCATTGTTTATTTTGTGTTTTGCGTGTCTTCCCATTACCTTACCACAGACAAACAGGCAAGCAGTCTCTTTTTTTTCTGTAAGTGTGACAAGGCATTGCCACCTGCCATTGGAGGGCTGCCGAACATCAACACTCCAACACTTTACCGTCACAATATATAATATATATATATGTATATATATATATATATATATATTATATATATATATATATAATGTCGTACCTAGTAGTCAGAATGCACTTCTCGGCCTACTATGCAAGGCCCGATTTGCCAAATAAGCCAAGTTTTCCTGAATTAATATATTTTCTCTAATTTTTTTCTTATGAAATGATAAAGCTACCCATTTCATAATGTATGAGGTCAATTTTTTTTATTGGAGTTAAAATTAATGTAGATATATGACCGAACCTAACCAACCCTACCTAACCTAACCTAACCTATCTTTATAGGTTAGGTTAGGTAACAGAAAAAGTTAGGTTAGGTAGGTTAGGTAGTCGAAAAACAATTAATTCATTAAAACTTGGCTTATTAGGCAAATTGGGCCTTGCATAATAGGCTGAGAAGTGCGTTCTGGCTACTAGGTACGACATATATATATATATATATATATATATATATATATATATATATATATATATATATAATTGTGTGTGAATCACGAAAATTAACACATGATCAAAAATGTGACAGTGTCAGACCACGGAGGAAGAATTGAAACAGGAATTTCCTTAAGTACTTTCGTATATTAATACATCTTCAGAAGGAATGATTTACAGGTCAAGTATTGGACTGTATTGGCAGGAGAGAGAGGTGAAGTGAGGTGAGGTACAATGAAAAATGAATGGGAATTAGGTGGACACACATATGATCCGCATAAGAACTGCAGAAGGCCTACTGGCCCATACGATGCAGCTCCTATTCTTACCAACCAATAAGCCTACACATGGATAATAATAGCATATGATAGTAAATATTTACAATGAATTAGTGAGACAAATGTGTATCAATGATCCTACTCAAATCGGCCTTTAATTGATCTATCAAAAATGGATCTAAGTTATATAAACCACTGCTAATGTTCAAATTACTTTCTTTTGTAATCTGTATTAAAGCAGATTCAATTATGTCTCTGTTATAAGTGCTTTTACAATTTATTATTGGAGAAGCCATCTTCCAATCAATTTGGTGAGCATTATCTGACAGATGAACAAACAAAGCATTAGACAATTGGCCATGTCTTATAGAATATTTTTGTTGCAAAATTCTACATTTCAAATCTATAGATGTTTGCCAAACATAGAACTTATTGCAGTCTTTACAAGGTATTTTATAAATGACACAATGATCACTACGAGGACTGTTTCTAACTACTAGGTTACCAACAGTATTTTCGTAGCTAAACAATACATGAATATCAAAAAGTTTCAAGGCCTTAACAATATATATATATATATATTCTATATATATTCTCTATATATCCTAAATATATATATTCTATATATATTCTCAAACGTAGAGAAATATAGTAAACATAACATTCTTTAAGTGAATTTTTTCTCTGCATATATTATTATATGTACGACATGCTTTGCTACAGCAAACACAGAGTTTTTTGGAAGTTTCCGTTTCATCATACTAGAAGTGTCCCATCATCCTAGAAGCGTCCCCATCATTCTAAAAGTGTCCCCATCATCCTAGAAGCGTCCCCATCATCCTAGAAGTGTCCCATCATCCTACAATCGTCCCCATTTTTCTAGAAGTGACCCATCATCCTAGAAGCTATCCCAATATTCTAAAAGTGTCCCATCATCCTAGAAGCGTCCCATCATTCTAAAAGCGTCCCCGTCACCCTAAAAGCGTCCCATCATCCTAGAAGCGTCCCCATCATCCTAGAAGTGTCCCATCATCCTAGAAGAGTCCCCATCATCCTAGAAGCGTCCCCATCATCCTAGAAGCGTCTCATCATCCTAGAAGGGTCCCATCATCCTAGAAGCGTCCCCCGTTATCCTAGAAGCGTCCCCACCTTCCTAGAAACGTCCCTATCATCCTAGAAGCATCCCATCATTCTAGAAGTGTTACATCCTAGAAGCGTCCCCATCATCCTAGAAGTGTGTGTCTATCATCCTAGAAGTGTCCCATCATCTTAGAAGCATCCCATCATCCTAGCAGCGTCCCATCGTCCTAGAAGCCTCCCCATCATCCTAGAGGTGTCCCATCATCCTAGAAGCGTCCCATCATCCTAGTCCCTAGAAGAGTCCCTATCATCCTGAAAGCATCCCCATCATCCAAGAAGTGTCGCATTATCCTAGAAGCGTACCCATCATCCTAGAAACGTCCCTATCAGTAGTAGGGATGACAGTCCAGCGGTGATTTTTTGTTTTTGGGGAAAATCACTCCTGGACTGTCGGTGTTTTCAGGTAAATTGGGTCAGTCACCGCTAGACTGTCGGGGGTTCCAGGTGAATTTGGGCAGTCACTGATTTGGAATTAAGGAATTCTTATGAGGAAATAATGTCTGAGATTTTAGAATTTTGTTAAGAGTTCTTATGGGAGAAAATAAGTAGGAAAATCTTATAGAAAAATTTAGAAATATCGTCTTTAATTTTTTTTTTTTTTTTTTATTAACATATTAGGTACATCTGCATTAGTGCAGCTACCCTAGACTATATGAAGTGGAGTACAGTGTGTCAAAAAAAAAGCTAACTAGGTGATGCTAAAAAATCCCCATCACACAGGATGGTTAGTCATACAGAGGCATGTGATAAGCGGTCTGCACTGGCAGACTCCGGATGCATTTTGAGGATATCAACAACACAAGATTGAATAAGGTAGCAGTGGTAATACAAGTCCCCATCTCGCAGGATGGTTAGTCATACGGAGCCATGTGTTTAATAGCCTGCACTGGCAAATTTTGGGTATACTGTGAGGATATCTTCAAGAATACGAGAGTGAATAAAGTAATTGCAAAGCTCCAGGTACCTCATGCCAACTGGTCTGAAAGTCACGCAGTTTCCAGGTAAACTCTATGGACATATATTGCCAATTTTCAAAACCGCGGATTTTTTTCAATGACCATTTTCTGAGAATATATTCATAAAAGTTTGTTAAGAGTTCTTATGAGGAAAATAATTTCATAGAAGTTTGTTAACAGTTCTATTAGAGAAATTCAAATTTTTTTCAGAGTTCAGTTTTAAGAAAATATTTCAGAGTTTCAAATAATCATAGAAGTTTATTTATATGTTTATGACCGAATTTTGTAAAAAGACCATTTTCAGAGAATATTGTCTTAGACGTTTTGTTAAGGAAAACAGACATCTTAGTCGTGACTTTGAGTTTTATAACCTTTTACGGCTGTTTCACCTGTAAAGACCCCAAAAAATAGTCAGAGACAGTTTAAAGCTCAAATTTCATCAGAGTCCAGTTTATGCCTGAAATAATCAGAGTCAAGTTTTACACTCAAAATTAACAAGAGTTCAATTAACAACAGAAATTTTTCAGAGTTCAGTTTAAGCTCAAATTTCACCAGAGTTCAGTTGTAGATAGAAATTATTCAGTCCAGTTTGCGCCCAAAAATATTCAGAGTCCTGTAATCTACAAAAATCAGTCAGAGTTCACTTTGTGAGCAAAATTTGTCAGAGTCCATTTTCAAACCAATTATCATCAGAGTTCATTTTATACCAAAAATTCGTCAGAGTTCATTTTCAAACCGAAATATTTCAGAGTTTTACGCAAACCTGTGTTCTTAAAAGTTTTTATGGAGGAAATTAAAATATTGTCAGAGTTCAATAAAGACCAAAAAAATAAAAGAGTTCAGTTTGAGCTGAGAAATATTCAGAGGTCAATTTTCATCAGAGACCGTTTCCAAATCAAAATTTGTTAGAGTCAGTAAGCAAGCTCCAGCTCATGTCCCCGCCTTAGTGTTTCCCTGTATCATCTTTACTAGCAGTCCAATCCCCCTGAAATTTTAAACAGTCATATTTCAGACGTAGTAAATAAGATCAAGTCAGTTACTGAGCTCCAGCTCTTTTCCTCCACCGTAGTTCATTTGTTCGTTAAATTATTTCAGATCAAGCCCCTCTCCAGTCTATCAAAGTAAACATCATTACCTTTAATACCCTTTTCGTTCTCAGCTATGTAATATTCACACTGTCATATAACATCTTACCTTCAATACCTTTTATTTACCCAAGTAAGCAATAAACACACAGTCAAAAATCGCACCTTACCCTTTCCCTCCCTTACCTTCTCATCCCCAACTTATCGAAACCTTCAATAATCGTACTGTATTTGCATATTTTCTCTATATTCACTGTGTTCTTCATATTCTACTCAATGTTTTCCGTGTTCACTCCATGTTCTTCAAATGTTCACCGCCCATTCAATTGATATTTTTTTCACCGATTTTCTCCATTTTTTCTATGATCTTTCTCTTAGTCTCATGATGTTCTCTACAAATTCAAGTCCTATTTTCTGTGTTTTCATGTTCATCGCATGTTCTCTGTACAACTTTATACTCAATTTTCATGTTCTTACATAAATATTCCTGCTTGTCGTTTTGTGTTTCCTCAATCAATGTCTCATATTCATTTGTTCTTTTCAATAGTTAACTTCTCAAATGGTCATTTATGCATTTCAAGTGCTATTTGTTAAAGATTGGGTATTTAAGCATTTCAAAGGATTGTTGTTATATACGGGCATTTACTCGTTTCAAGGGTAAATTTCTCAAATGGTCATTTTTGCATTTCAAGGGTTATTTGCTAAAGTTTATCAAGTTGCTCATAAGTTGTATTTATTATGTTATAATTGTTCTTATTCTTCCACCCTTTAACCTAGCCTCTTGTGATCTTAGTGTATTTATTATGTTTGTTATAATTGTTTTTATTCTTGCCCCCCTTAACCTAACCTCTTTAATCTTAGTGTATTCATTATGTTGGTTATCATTTGTTCTTATTCCCCAACCCTTTAACCTAACCTTTCAGATGTAGTTTATTTGTTTATTGTGTTTTGACGTATTTGTTGAATGTATTATCCTTATCCTAACCTTTTCAGATGTAGTTTTGTTTCTCCTTTTGGTATATATTTTACCCAAACCCACCATCCCACTTAACCTTCTAAAATCTCAGACATTATTTCCTCATAAGAATTCCTTAATTCCAAATCAGTGACTGCCCAAATTCACCTGGAACCCCCGACAGTCCAGCGGTGACTGTCCCAATTTACCTGAAAACCCCAACAGCCCAGGGGTGATTTTCCCCAAAAACAAAAAATCACTGCTGGACTGTCATCCCTACTACTCCCATCATCCTAGAAGCATCCCCATCATCGTAGAAGCGTTCCATCATCGTAGAAGCGTCCCATCATCCTAGACGCGTCCCCCATCATTCTAGAAGCGTCCCCTTTACCAAATACATAAAATAGATTACTGAATCTGAGGTTGGTTGAGTGTGGACAAGTCAACCTCGTCTGAACCAAATAATGTTACTCACCAGAGACACCAAATTACTCACTTTCCCCATCACCAACCTCACACGTCACTCACCGCTTACCACCGAGGCCTTGACAACACAACTACCCTGTGTGTGTGTGTGTGTGTGTGTGTGTGTTGATGAGCATCATCACGGCGGTGACAATATGTCTTGTGCTCGGTTACCAAAGTTATGACAAGAACCTCATTGATGTGTGACATCACATCAATGAATGACTGACATGACATAATCACATCGGTGAATGACTATCATTAATGACTGACCTTTAAATGCGTACAATAGCGTTACTCCCACGCGGCTTGTGATTGGAATCCACAATGAGGGAATTATCAGGGGAAAGCGCCAAGCCGTTACGACTATATAGCACTGGGAAGGAGTCAGGATTAGGATTTGGGATGGGACGGAGGAAGGAATAGTGCCCAATCACTGGGACGGTCGGGGATTGAACAACTTTTTTATTGAACTATTGCCGTTCCCATCACCTAAGTCTATGTTAAAGAAAGAGATTGACAAGTAAAATCATGAAAGGGAAAGTTTAGAAATTTGAGAAGTAGAAACTTAGGGAGAGAACTTGATACGATGAGACATAGAAACTTGGAGAGAGAACTTGAGGAATTAGGAAGTATAAACTTAGGGATAAAAGTTTATATAAACATTATAGATGATGCGCTGGTAGGTCACGAACTCAAATTAATTAAATTAATGATTTCTTCATAAGATGCTTAAGAAATTTCAAATAATTATCGAAAGACTGACTACCCAGTCCTCATCAACTTAATTACATAGTGCTTAAGAGAAAAAAATATCTTCCCTGGGAGCTATTAAAAATGCTTCCGTTTTTCATCGAAGTGTTTAATGAATAATTAAAATGAACGCTGATTTTATGAATTAATTATTTCATTAATTAATTATTTAATTAATGAAATTGCTAATTAATGATTTAATTATTTCCATAATTAACAAAAAATATTGTGTATCTAAAAATTCCTGCTACCAGCTTCAATTACAATTTTAATTATTTAATAATAAATTATAAGAATTTTTGGGTAAGTGCAATTTGTTACTTAAGATTTCAAGCTAGTTAGCATCCACCAGAAAAAATATATAAGTTGGCTCCTGTAATCAAAATATATAAGCAATTCGAATCACGTTTCCCAAACTTAACTTATTCTTTAAAAAAATATATATCGTATATGTATCCTTATGAAGCCTCAAAGGTGAAAACAAATCTTAGACAAAATTCCTACAAGCACGTACACACACCCAGATATTGCACCAATGTATTCTCCCCAGATGGTACATCAATGTATTCTCCCCCAGATGGTACACCAGTGTATTCTTCCCCAGATGATACATCAATGTATTCTTCCCCAGATGATACATCAATGTATTCTCCCCCAGATGATACATCGATGTATTCTCCCCCAGATGATACATCGATGTATTCTTCCCCATATGATACATCGATGTATTCTCCTCCAGATGATACATCGATGTATTCTCCCCAGATGATACATCGATGTATTCTCCCCAGTTGGTACATCAATGTATTTTCCCCCAGTTGGTCCATCAATGTATTCCCACCAGATGGTACATCAATGTATTCTCCCCCAGTTGGTACATCAATGTATTCTCCCCCAGTTCAGTTGGTACATCATTGTATTCTCCCCCAGATGGTACATCAATGTATTCTCCACCAGATGGTACATCAATGTATTCTCCCCCAGATGATACATCGATGTATTCTCCCCCAGATGATACATCAATGTATTCTCCCCCAGATGGTACATCAATGTATTCTCCCCCAGTTGGTACATCAATGTATTCTCCCCCAGATGGTACATCAATGTATTCTCCCCCAGATGGTACATCAATGTATTCTCCCCAGATGTTACATTAATGTATTTTCCCTTATGCATACTCCCCAGTATGCCTATGTACTGATTCTAACAAACCAGGCCCTGATTTTTGGAACTCTTTATTCATCAAAATCTGTAAAACAGCCACTATCGCAGGCCCTTCACATTCATTGGAGACAAATCCTAGATACTGGCGTTATTCCTGACATACTAAAAATAGCAGAGATAGCACCACTCTATAAAGGAGGGAATAGGCAGAGGCAAAAACAATTACAGACCGATAGCACTAACATCACACATCATAAAAATCTTTGAGAGGGTGCTAAGAAGATAACAAATTACATGAAATCAACAGCATCTCCATAACCCTGAACAATATGGTTTTAGAAAAGGGAAGACAGGCGCTCGGCTGAAAACGTCGATATATGCAATAAAAACCGAACTTCTCCCCTTTTCAATATCTTACTCAGTATTTTAACGAGAAACAAATAGATGATTGAAAATGAAGTATTTAAGGTTATTATCTAATCAATTATGTGTTTGCATCATTTTTATCGTATATATATGAATTAAAACCCATGGACTGAAAATTCACAAAAACAAGGAAAACGGCAAAATATTGCCTAATTCGATGATATTTTGTTTAAATCACATGAAGGAAAAGGAGATGACAAACGTCAAAATATTGCTATATTCGATGATTTTTCGTACGAAACAAAATGCAAGAAAACTTGCTTAAAATGCAATATTAAGCGAAATTCTGAGATTTGAAGGCCAAATCACATATCGTGATACTACATGAAATAGTATCGAAATATTGGTAAAAATGAATATATTTACGTAATATCAAACTACATGAAAAACGTGAAAAAGTCACTATATAACCATATTTGAGGATTTTAACTTCAAATCATAGAGCGAGGTTTCGTATTATTTAGATCCAAGAAAAGACATATGACAATGTTGTTTCCAATACAAATGATAAAAAACAATGTGTTTTCATTAGAATTAACTATAATGTTCTTGATTTTCCTTTTATATTAACGATGGAAGATGTACACGTAAAACCGCTCTAATCCGGCTGAAACGTCGATATATGCAATAAAAACCGAACTTCTCCCCTTTTCAATATCTTACTCAGTATTTTAACGAGAAACAAATAGATGATTGAAAATGAAGTATTTAAGGTTATTATCTAATCAATTATGTGTTTGCATCATTTTTATCGTATATATATGAATTAAAACCCATGGACTGAAAATTCACAAAAACGTGGAAAACGGCAAAATATTGCCTAATTTGATGATATTTTGTTTAAATCACATGAAGGAAAAGGAGATGATAAACGTTAAAATATTGCTAAATTCGATGATTTTTCGTACGAAGCAAAATGCAAGAAAACTTGCTTAAAATGCAATATTATGCGAAATTCTGAGATTTGAAGGCCAAATCACATATCGTGATACTACATGAAATAGTATCGAAATATTGGTAAAAATGAATATATTTACGTAATATCAAACTACATGAAAAACGTGAAAAAAGTCACTATATAACCAGATTTGAGGATTTTAACTTCAAATCATAGAGCGAGGTTTCGTATTATTTAGTTCCAAGAAAAGACATATGACAATGTTGTTTCCAATACAAATGATAAAAAACAATGTGTTTTCATTAGAATTAACTATAATGTTCTTGATTTTCCGTTTATATTAACGAGGGAAGATGTACACGTAAAACCGCTCTAATCCGGCTGAAACGTCGATATATGCAATAAAAACCGAACTTCTCCCCTTTTCAATATCTTACTCAGTATTTTAACGAGAAACAAATAGATGATTGAAAATGAAGTATTTAAGGTTATTATCTAATCAATTATGTGTTTGCATCATTTTTATCGTATATATATGAATTAAAACCCATGGACTGAAAATTCACAAAAACAAGGAAAACGGCAAAATATTGCCTAATTCGATGATATTTTGTTTAAATCACATGAAGGAAAAGGAGATGACAAACGTCAAAATATTGCTATATTCGATGATTTTTCGTACGAAACAAAATGCAAGAAAACTTGCTTAAAATGCAATATTAAGCGAAATTCTGAGATTTGAAGGCCAAATCACATATCGTGATACTACATGAAATAGTATCGAAATATTGGTAAAAATGAATATATTTACGTAATATCAAACTACATGAAAAACGTGAAAAAAGTCACTATATAACCATATTTGAGGATTTTAACTTCAAATCATAGAGCGAGGTTTCGTATTATTTAGATCCAAGAAAAGACATATGACAATGTTGTTTCCAATACAAATGATAAAAAACAATGTGTTTTCATTAGAATTAACTATAATGTTCTTGATTTTCCTTTTATATTAACGATGGAAGATGTACACGTAAAACCGCTCTAATCCGGCTGAAACGTCGATATATGCAATAAAAACCGAACTTCTCCCCTTTTTAATATCTTACTCAGTATTTTAACGAGAAACAAATAGATGATTGAAAATGATGTATTTAAGGTTATTACCTAATCAATTATGTGTTTGCATCATTTTTATCGTATATATATGAATTAAAACCCATGGACTGAAAATTCACAAAAACGTGGAAAACGGCAAAATATTGCCTAATTCGATGATATTTTGTTTAAATCACATGAAGGAAAAGGAGATGATAAACGTCAAAATATTGCTATATTCGATGATTTTTCGTACGAAACAAAATGCAAGAAAACTTGCTTAAAATGCAATATTATGCGAAATTCTGAGATTTGAAGGCCAAATCACATATCGTGATACTACATGAAAAAGTATCGAAATATTGGTAAAAATGAATATATTTACGTAATATCAAACTACATGAAAAACGTGAAAAAAGTCACTATATAACCATATTTGAGGATTTTAACTTCAAATCATAGAGCGAGGTTTCGTATTATTTAGATCCAAGAAAAGACATATGACAATGTTGTTTCCAATACAAATGATAAAAAACAATGTGTTTTCATTAGAATTAACTATAATGTTCTTGATTTTCCTTTTATATTAACGATGGAAGATGTAGACGTAAAACCGCTCTAATCCGGCTGAAACGTCGATATATGCAATAAAAACCGAACTTCTCCCCTTTTTAATATCTTACTCAGTATTTTAACGAGAAACAAATAGATGATTGAAAATGAAGTATTTAAGGTTATTATCTAATCAATTATGTGTTTGCATCATTTTTATCGTATATATATGAATTAAAACCCATGGACTGAAAATTCACAAAAACGTGGAAAACGGCAAAATATTGCCTAATTCGATGAAATTTTGTTTAAATCACATGAAGGAAAAGGAGATGATAAACGTCAAAATATTGCTATATTCGATGATTTTTCGTACGAAACAAAATGCAAGAAAACTTGCTTAAAATGCAATATTATGCGAAATTCTGAGATTTGAAGGCCAAATCACATATCGTGATACTACATGAAATAGTATCGAAATATTGGTAAAAATGAATATATTTACGTAATATCAAACTACATATAAAACGTGAAAAAAGTCACTATATAACCATATTTGAGGATTTTAACTTCAAATCATAGAGCGAGGTTTCGTATTATTTAGATCCAAGAAAAGACATATGACAATGTTGTTTCCAATACAAATGATAAAAAACAATGTGTTTTCATTAGAATTAACTATAATGTTCTTGATTTTCCGTTTATATTAACGAGGGAAGATGTACACGTAAAACCGCTCTAATCCGGCTGAAACATCGATATATGCAATAAAAACCGAACTTCTCCCCTTTTCAATATCTTACTCAGTATTTTAACGAGAAACAAATAGATGATTGAAAATGAAGTATTTAAGGTTATTATCTAATCAATTATGTGTTTGCATCATTTTTATCGTATATATATGAATTAAAACCCATGGACTGAAAATTCACAAAAACAAGGAAAACGGCAAAATATTGCCTAATTCGATGATATTTTGTTTAAATCACATGAAGGAAAAGGAGATGACAAACGTCAAAATATTGCTATATTCGATGATTTTTCGTACGAAACAAAATGCAAGAAAACTTGCTTAAAATGCAATATTAAGCGAAATTCTGAGATTTGAAGGCCAAATCACATATCGTGATACTACATGAAATAGTATCGAAATATTGGTAAAAATGAATATATTTACGTAATATCAAACTACATGAAAAACGTGAAAAAAGTCACTATATAACCATATTTGAGGATTTTAACTTCAAATCATAGAGCGAGGTTTCGTATTATTTAGATCCAAGAAAAGACATATGACAATGTTGTTTCCAATACAAATGATAAAAAACAATGTGTTTTCATTAGAATTAACTATAATGTTCTTGATTTTCCTTTTATATTAACGATGGAAGATGTACACGTAAAACCGCTCTAATCCGGCTGAAACGTCGATATATGCAATAAAAACCGAACTTCTCCCCTTTTTAATATCTTACTCAGTATTTTAACGAGAAACAAATAGATGATTGAAAATGAAGTATTTAAGGTTATTATCTAATCAATTATGTGTTTGCATCATTTTTATCGTATATATATGAATTAAAACCCATGGACTGAAAATTCACATAAACGTGGAAAACGGCAAAATATTGCCTAATTCGATGATATTTTGTTTAAATCACATGAAGGAAAAGGAGATGATAAACGTCAATATATTGCTATATTCGATGATTTTTCGTACGAAACAAAATGCAAGAAAACTTGCTTAAAATGCAATATTATGCGAAATTCTGAGATTTGAAGGCCAAATCACATATCGTGATACTACATGAAATAGTATCGAAATATTGGTAAAAATGAATATATTTACGTAATATCAAACTACATATAAAAACGTGAAAAAAGTCACTATATAACCATATTTGAGGATTTTAACTTCAAATCATAGAGCGAGGTTTCGTATTATTTAGATCCAAGAAAAGACATATGCCAATGTTGTTTCCAATACAAATGATAAAAAAAATGTGTTTTCATTAGAATTAACTATAATGTTCTTGATTTTCCGTTTATATTAACGAGGGAAGATGTACACGTAAAACCGCTCTAATCCGGCTGAAACGTCGATATATGCAATAAAAACCGAACTTCTCCCCTTTTCAATATCTTACTCAGTATTTTAACGAGAAACAAATAGATGATTGAAAATGAAGTATTTAAGGTTATTATCTAATCAATTATGTGTTTGCATCATTTTTATCGTATATATATGAATTAAAACCCATGGACTGAAAATTCACAAAAACAAGGAAAACGGCAAAATATTGCCTAATTCGATGATATTTTGTTTAAATCACATGAAGGAAAAGGAGATGACAAACGTCAAAATATTGCTATATTCGATGATTTTTCGTACGAAACAAAATGCAAGAAAACTTGCTTAAAATGCAATATTAAGCGAAATTCTGAGATTTGAAGGCCAAATCACATATCGTGATACTACATGAAATAGTATCGAAATATTGGTAAAAATGAATATATTTACGTAATATCAAACTACATGAAAAACGTGAAAAAAGTCACTATATAACCATATTTGAGGATTTTAACTTCAAATCATAGAGCGAGGTTTCGTATTATTTAGATCCAAGAAAAGACATATGACAATGTTGTTTCCAATACAAATGATAAAAAACAATGTGTTTTCATTAGAATTAACTATAATGTTTTTGATTTTCCTTTTATATTAACGATGGAAGATGTACACGTAAAACCGCTCTAATCCGGCTGAAACGTCGATATATGCAATAAAAACCGAACTTCTCCCCTTTTTAATATCTTACTCAGTATTTTAACGAGAAACAAATAGATGATTGAAAATGAAGTATTTAAGGTTATTATCTAATCAATTATGTGTTTGCATCATTTTTATCGTATATATATGAATAAAAACCCATGGACTGAAAATTCACAAAAACGTGGAAAACGGCAAAATATTGCCTAATTCGATGATATTTTATTTAAATCACATGAAGGAAAAGGAGATGATAAACGTCAAAATATTGCTATATTCGATGATTTTTCGTACGAAACAAAATGCAAGAAATCTTGCTTAAAATGCAATATTATGCGAAATTCTGAGATTTGAAGGCCAAATCACATATCGTGATACTACATGAAATAGTATCGAAATATTGGTAAAAATGAATATATTTACGTAATATCAAACTACATATAAAAACGTGAAAAAAGTCACTATATAACCATATTTGAGGATTTTAACTTCAAATCATAGAGCGAGGTTTCGTATTATTTAGATCCAAGAAAAGACATGCCAATGTTGTTTCCAATACAAATGATAAAAAAAATGTGTTTTCATTAGAATTAACTATAATGTTCTTGATTTTCCGTTTATATTAACGAGGGAAGATGTACACGTAAAACCGCTCTAATCCGGCTGAAACATCGATATATGCAATAAAAACCGAACTTCTCCCCTTTTCAATATCTTACTCAGTATTTTAACGAGAAACAAATAGATGATTGAAAATTAAGTATTTAAGGTTATTATCTAATCAATTATGTGTTTGCATCATTTTTATCGTATATATATGAATTAAAACCCATGGACTGAAAATTCACAAAAACGTGGAAAACGGCAAAATATTGCCTAACTCGATGATATTTTGTTTAAATCACATGAAGGAAAAGGAGATGATAAACGTCAAAATATTGCTATATTCAATGATTTTTCGTACAAAACAAAGTGCAAGAAAACTTGCTTAACATGCAATATTATGCGAAATTCTGAGATTTGAAGGCCAAATCACATATCGTGATACTACATGAAATAGTATCGAAATATTGGTAAAAATGAATATATTTACGTAATATCAAACTACATGAAAAACGTGAAAAAAGTCACTATATAACCATATTTGAGGATTTTAACTTCAAATCATAGAGCGAGGTTTCGTATTATTTAGATCCAAGAAAAGACATATGCCAATGTTGTTTCCAATACAAATGATAAAAAACAATGTGTTTTCATTAGAATTAACTATAATGTTCTTGATTTTCCGTTTATATTAACGAGGTTAGATGAACACGTAAAACCGCTCTAATCCGGCTGAAACATCGATATATGCAATAAAAACCGAACTTCTCCCCTTTTCAATATCTTACTCAGTATTTTAACGAGAAACAAATAGATGATTGAAAATGAAGTATTTACGGTTATTATCTAATCAATTATGTGTTTGCATCATTTTTATCGTATATATATATGAATTAATACCCATGGACGGAAAATTCACAAAAACGTGGAAAACGGCAAAATATTGCCTAATTCGATGATATTTTGTTTAAATCACATGAAGGAAAAGGAGATGATAAACGTTAAAATATTGCTAAATTCGATGATTTTTCGTACTAAGCAAAATGCAAGAAAACTTGCTTAAAATGCAATATTATGCGAAATTCTGAGATTTGAAGGCCAAATCACATATCGAGATACTACATGAAATAGTATCGAAATATTGGTAAAAATGAATATATTTACGTAATATCAAACTACATGAAAAACGTGAAAAAAGTCTCTATATAACCATATTTGAGGATTTTAACTTCAAATCATAGAGCGAGGTTTCGTATTATTTAGTTCCAAGAAAAGACAATGTTGTTTCCAATACAAATGATAAAAAACAATGTGTTTTCATTAGAATTAACTACAATGTTCTTGATTTTCCGTTTATATTAACGAGGGAAGATGTACACGTAAAACCGCTCTGATCCGGCTGAAACGTCGATATATGCAATAAAAACCGAACTTCTCCCCTTTTTAATATCTTACTCAGTATTTTAACGAGAAACAAATAGATGATTGAAAATGAAGTATTTAAGGTTATTATCTAATCAATTATGTGTTTGCATCATTTTTATCGTATATATATGAATTAAAACCCATGGACTGAAAATTCACAAAAACGTGGAAAACGGCAAAATATTGCCTAATTCGATGATATTTTGTTTAAATCACATGAAGGAAAAGGAGATGACAAACGTCAAAATATTGCTATATTCGATGATTTTTCGTACGAAACAAAATGCAAGAAAACTTGCTTAAAATGCAATATAAAGCGAAATTCTGAGATTTGAAGGCCAAATCACATATCGTGATACTACATGAAATAGTATCGAAATATTGGTAAAAATGAATATATTTACGTAATATCAAACTACATGAAAAACATGAAAAAAGTCACTATATAACCATATTTGAGGATTTTAACTTCAAATCATAGAGCGAGGTTTCGTATTATTTAGATCCAAGAAAAGACATATGAAAATGTTGTTTCCAATACAAATGATAAAAAACAATGTGTTTTCATTAGAATTAACTATAATGTTCTTGATTTTCCGTTTATATTAACGATGGAAGATGTACACGTAAAACCGCTCTAATCCGGCTGAAACGTCGTTATATGCAATAAAAACCGAACTTCTCCCCTTTTCCATATCTTACTCAGTATTTTAACGAGAAACAAATAGATGATTGAAAATGAAGTATTTAAGATTATTATCTAATCAATTATGTGTTTGCATCATTTTTATCGTATATATATGAATTAATACCCATGGACGGAAAATTCACAAAAACGTGGAAAACGGCAAAATATTGCCTAATTCGATGATATTTTGTTTAAATCACATGAAGGAAAAGGAGATGATAAACGTTAAAATATTGCTAAATTCGATGATTTTTCGTACGAAGCAAAATGCAAGAAAACTTGCTTAAAATGCAATATTATGCGAAATTCTGAGATTTGAAGGCCAAATCACATATCGTGATACTACATGAAATAGTATCGAAATATTGGTAAAAATGAATATATTTACGTAATATCAAACTACATGAAAAACGTGAAAAAAGTCACTATATAACCATATTTGAGGATTTTAACTTCAAATCATAGAGCGAGGTTTCGTATTATTTAGTTCCAAGAAAAGACATATGACAATGTTGTTTCCAATACAAATGATAAAAAACAATGTGTTTTCATTAGAATTAACTATAATGTTCTTGATTTTCCGTTTATATTAACGAGGGAAGATGTACACGTAAAACCGCTCTAATCCGGCTGAAACGTCGATATATGCAATAAAAACCGAACTTCTCCCCTTTTCAATATCTTACTCAGTATTTTAACGAGAAACAAATAGATGATTGAAAATGAAGTATTTAAGGTTATTATCTAATCAATTATGTGTTTGCATCATTTTTATCGTATATATATATGAATTAATACCCATGGACGGAAAATTCACAAAAACGTGGAAAACGGCAAAATATTGCCTAATTCGATGATATTTTGATTAAATCACATGAAGGAAAAGGAGATGATAAACGTTAAAATATTGCTAAATTCGATGATTTTTCGTACTAAGCAAAATGGAAGAAAACTTGCTTAAAATGCAATATTATGCGAAATTCTGAGATTTGAAGGCCAAATCACATATCGTGATACTACATGAAATAGTATCGAAATATTGGTAAAAATGAATATATTTACGTAATATCAAACTACATGAAAAACGTGAAAAAAGTCACTATATAACCATATTTGAGGATTTTAACTTCAAATCATAGAGCGAGGTTTCGTATTATTTAGTTCCAAGAAAAGACATATGACAATGTTGTTTCCAATACAAATGATAAAAAACAATGTGTTTTCATTAGAATTAACTATAATGTTCTTGATTTTCCGTTTATATTAACGATGGAAGATGTACACGTAAAACCGCTCTAATCCGGCTGAAACGTCGATATATGCAATAAAAACCGAACTTCTCCCCTTTTCAATATCTTACTCAGTATTTTAACGAGAAACAAATGGATGATTGAAAATGAAGTATTTAAGGTTATTATCTAATCAATTATGTGTTTGCATCATTTTTATCGTATATATATATGAATTAATACCCATGGACGGAAAATTCACAAAAACGTGGAAAACGGCAAAATATTGCCTAATTTGATGATATTTTGTTTAAATCACATGAAGGAAAAGGAGATGATAAACGTTAAAATATTGCTAAATTCGATGATTTTTCGTACGAAGCAAAATGCAAGAAAACTTGCTTAAAATGCAATATTATGCGAAATTCTGAGATTTGAAGGCCAAATCACATATCGTGATACGACATGAAATAGTATCGAAATATTGGTAAAAATGAATATATTTACGTAATATCAAACTACATGAAAAACGTGAAAAAAGTCACTATATAACCATATTTGAGGATTTTAACTTCAAATCATAGAGCGAGGTTTCGTATTATTTAGTTCCAAGAAAAGACATATGACAATGTTGTTTCCAATACAAATGATAAAAAACAATGTGTTTTCATTAGAATTAACTATAATGTTCTTGATTTTCCGTTTATATTAACGAGGGAAGATGTACACGTAAAACCGCTCTAATCCGGCTGAAACGTCGATATATGCAATAAAAACCGAACTTCTCCCCTTTTCAATATCTTACTCAGTATTTTAACGAGAAACAAATAGATGATTGAAAATGAAGTATTTAAGGTTATTATCTAATCAATTATGTGTTTGCATCATTTTTATCGTATATATATGAATTAAAACCCATGGACTGAAAATTCACAAAAACAAGGAAAACGGCAAAATATTGCCTAATTCGATGATATTTTGTTTAAATCACATGAAGGAAAAGGAGATGACAAACGTCAAAATATTGCTAAATTCGATGATTTTTCGTACGAAACAAAATGCAAGAAAACTTGCTTAAAATGCAATATTAAGCGAAATTCTGAGATTTGAAGGCCAAATCACATATCGTGATACTACATGAAATAGTATCGAAATATTGGTAAAAATGAATATATTTACGTAATATCAAACTACATGAAAAACGTGAAAAAAGTCACTATATAACCATATTTGAGGATTTTAACTTCAAATCATAGAGCGAGGTTTCGTATTATTTAGATCCAAGAAAAGACATATGACAATGTTGTTTCCAATACAAATGATAAAAAACAATGTGTTTTCATTAGAATTAACTATAATGTTCTTGATTTTCCTTTTATATTAACGATGGAAGATGTACACGTAAAACCGCTCTAATCCGGCTGAAACGTCGATATATGCAATAAAAACCGAACTTCTCCCCTTTTCAATATCTTACTCAGTATTTTAACGAGAAACAAATAGATGATTGAAAATGAAGTATTTAAGGTTATTATCTAATCAATTATGTGTTTGCATCATTTTTATCGTATATATATAAATTAAAACCCATGGACTGAAAATTCACAAAAACGTGGAAAACGGCAAAATATTGCCTAATTTGATGATATTTTGTTTAAATCACATGAAGGAAAAGGAGATGATAAACGTTAAAATATTGCTAAATTCGATGATTTTTCGTACGAAGCAAAATGCAAGAAAACTTGCTTAAAATGCAATATTATGCGAAATTCTGAGATTTGAAGGCCAAATCACATATCGTGATACTACATGAAATAGTATCGAAATATTGGTAAAAATGAATATATTTACGTAATATCAAACTACATGAAAAACGTGAAAAAAGTCTCTATATAACCATATTTGAGGATTTTAACTTCAAATCATAGAGCGAGGTTTCGTATTATTTAGTTCCAAGAAAAGACAATGTTGTTTCCAATACAAATGATAAAAAACAATGTGTTTTCATTAGAATTAACTACAATGTTCTTGATTTTCCGTTTATATTAACGAGGGAAGATGTACACGTAAAACCGCTCTGATCCGGCTGAAACGTCGATATATGCAATAAAAACCGAACTTCTCCCCTTTTTAATATCTTACTCAGTATTTTAACGAGAAACAAATAGATGATTGAAAATGAAGTATTTAAGGTTATTATCTAATCAATTATGTGTTTGCATCATTTTTATCGTATATATATGAATTAAAACCCATGGACTGAAAATTCACAAAAACGTGGAAAACGGCAAAATATTGCCTAATTCGATGATATTTTGTTTAAATCACATGAAGGAAAAGGAGATGACAAACGTCAAAATATTGCTATATTCGATGATTTTTCGTACGAAACAAAATGCAAGAAAACTTGCTTAAAATGCAATATAAAGCGAAATTCTGAGATTTGAAGGCCAAATCACATATCGTGATACTACATGAAATAGTATCGAAATATTGGTAAAAATGAATATATTTACGTAATATCAAACTACATGAAAAACATGAAAAAAGTCACTATATAACCATATTTGAGGATTTTAACTTCAAATCATAGAGCGAGGTTTCGTATTATTTAGATCCAAGAAAAGACATATGAAAATGTTGTTTCCAATACAAATGATAAAAAACAATGTGTTTTCATTAGAATTAACTATAATGTTCTTGATTTTCCGTTTATATTAACGATGGAAGATGTACACGTAAAACCGCTCTAATCCGGCTGAAACGTCGTTATATGCAATAATAACCGAACTTCTCCCCTTTTCCATATCTTACTCAGTATTTTAACGAGAAACAAATAGATGATTGAAAATGAAGTATTTAAGATTATTATCTAATCAATTATGTGTTTGCATCATTTTTATCGTATATATATGAATTAATACCCATGGACGGAAAATTCACAAAAACGTGGAAAACGGCAAAATATTGCCTAATTCGATGATATTTTGTTTAAATCACATGAAGGAAAAGGAGATGATAAACGTTAAAATATTGCTAAATTCGATGATTTTTCGTACGAAGCAAAATGCAAGAAAACTTGCTTAAAATGCAATATTATGCGAAATTCTGAGATTTGAAGGCCAAATCACATATCGTGATACTACATGAAATAGTATCGAAATATTGGTAAAAATGAATATATTTACGTAATATCAAACTACATGAAAAACGTGAAAAAAGTCACTATATAACCATATTTGAGGATTTTAACTTCAAATCATAGAGCGAGGTTTCGTATTATTTAGTTCCAAGAAAAGACATATGACAATGTTGTTTCCAATACAAATGATAAAAAGCAATGTGTTTTCATTAGAATTAACTATAATGTTCTTGATTTTCCGTTTATATTAACGAGGGAAGATGTACACGTAAAACCGCTCTAATCCGGCTGAAACGTCGATATATGCAATAAAAACCGAACTTCTCCCCTTTTCAATATCTTACTCAGTATTTTAACGAGAAACAAATAGATGATTGAAAATGAAGTATTTAAGGTTATTATCTAATCAATTATGTGTTTGCATCATTTTTATCGTATATATATATGAATTAATACCCATGGACGGAAAATTCACAAAAACGTGGAAAACGGCAAAATATTGCCTAATTCGATGATATTTTGATTAAATCACATGAAGGAAAAGGAGATGATAAACGTTAAAATATTGCTAAATTCGATGATTTTTCGTACTAAGCAAAATGGAAGAAAACTTGCTTAAAATGCAATATTATGCGAAATTCTGAGATTTGAAGGCCAAATCACATATCGTGATACTACATGAAATAGTATCGAAATATTGGTAAAAATGAATATATTTACGTAATATCAAACTACATGAAAAACGTGAAAAAAGTCACTATATAACCATATTTGAGGATTTTAACTTCAAATCATAGAGCGAGGTTTCGTATTATTTAGTTCCAAGAAAAGACATATGACAATGTTGTTTCCAATACAAATGATAAAAAACAATGTGTTTTCATTAGAATTAACTATAATGTTCTTGATTTTCCGTTTATATTAACGATGGAAGATGTACACGTAAAACCGCTCTAATCCGGCTGAAACGTCGATATATGCAATAAAAACCGAACTTCTCCCCTTTTCAATATCTTACTCAGTATTTTAACGAGAAACAAATGGATGATTGAAAATGAAGTATTTAAGGTTATTATCTAATCAGTTATGTGTTTGCATCATTTTTATCGTATATATATATGAATTAATACCCATGGACGGAAAATTCACAAAAACGTGGAAAACGGCAAAATATTGCCTAATTTGATGATATTTTGTTTAAATCACATGAAGGAAAAGGAGATGATAAACGTTAAAATATTGCTAAATTCGATGATTTTTCGTACGAAGCAAAATGCAAGAAAACTTGCTTAAAATGCAATATTATGCGAAATTCTGAGATTTGAAGGCCAAATCACATATCGTGATACTACATGAAATAGTATCGAAATATTGGTAAAAATGAATATATTTACGTAATATCAAACTACATGAAAAACGTGAAAAAAGTCACTATATAACCATATTTGAGGATTTTAACTTCAAATCATAGAGCGAGGTTTCGTATTATTTAGTTCCAAGAAAAGACATATGACAATGTTGTTTCCAATACAAATGATAAAAAACAATGTGTTTTCATTAGAATTAACTATAATGTTCTTGATTTTCCGTTTATATTAACGATGGAAGATGTACACGTAAAACCGCTCTAATCCGGCTGAAACGTCGATATATGCAATAAAAACCGAACTTCTCCCCTTTTCAATATCTTACTCAGTATTTTAACGAGAAACAAATAGATGATTGAAAATGAAGTATTTAAGGTTATTATCTAATCAATTATGTGTTTGCATCATTTTTATCGTATATATATGAATTAAAACCCATGGACTGAAAATTCACAAAAACGTGGAAAACGGCAAAATATTGCCTAATTCGATGATATTTTGTTTAAATCACATGAAGGAAAAGGAGATGACAAACGTCAAAATATTGCTATATTCGATGATTTTTCGTACGAAACAAAATGCAAGAAAACTTGCTTAAAATGCAATATAAAGCGAAATTCTGAGATTTGAAGGCCAAATCACATATCGTGATACTACATGAAATAGTATCGAAATATTGGTAAAAATGAATATATTTACGTAATATCAAACTACATGAAAAACATGAAAAAAGTCACTATATAACCATATTTGAGGATTTTAACTTCAAATCATAGAGCGAGGTTTCGTATTATTTAGATCCAAGAAAAGACATATGAAAATGTTGTTTCCAATACAAATGATAAAAAACAATGTGTTTTCATTAGAATTAACTATAATGTTCTTGATTTTCCGTTTATATTAACGATGGAAGATGTACACGTAAAACCGCTCTAATCCGGCTGAAACGTCGTTATATGCAATAAAAACCGAACTTCTCCCCTTTTCCATATCTTACTCAGTATTTTAACGAGAAACAAATAGATGATTGAAAATGAAGTATTTAAGATTATTATCTAATCAATTATGTGTTTGCATCATTTTTATCGTATATATATGAATTAATACCCATGGACGGAAAATTCACAAAAACGTGGAAAACGGCAAAATATTGCCTAATTCGATGATATTTTGTTTAAATCACATGAAGGAAAAGGAGATGATAAACGTTAAAATATTGCTAAATTCGATGATTTTTCGTACGAAGCAAAATGCAAGAAAACTTGCTTAAAATGCAATATTATGCGAAATTCTGAGATTTGAAGGCCAAATCACATATCGTGATACTACATGAAATAGTATCGAAATATTGGTAAAAATGAATATATTTACGTAATATCAAACTACATGAAAAACGTGAAAAAATTCACTATATAACCATATTTGAGGATTTTAACTTCAAATCATAGAGCGAGGTTTCGTATTATTTAGTTCCAAGAAAAGACATATGACAATGTTGTTTCCAATACAAATGATAAAAAGCAATGTGTTTTCATTAGAATTAACTATAATGTTCTTGATTTTCCGTTTATATTAACGAGGGAAGATGTACACGTAAAACCGCTCTAATCCGGCTGAAACGTCGATATATGCAATAAAAACCGAACTTCTCCCCTTTTCAATATCTTACTCAGTATTTTAACGAGAAACAAATAGATGATTGAAAATGAAGTATTTATGGTTATTATCTAATCAATTATGTGTTTGCATCATTTTTATCGTATATATATATGAATTAATACCCATGGACGGAAAATTCACAAAAACGTGGAAAACGGCAAAATATTGCCTAATTCGATGATATTTTGATTAAATCACATGAAGGAAAAGGAGATGATAAACGTTAAAATATTGCTAAATTCGATGATTTTTCGTACTAAGCAAAATGGAAGAAAACTTGCTTAAAATGCAATATTATGCGAAATTCTGAGATTTGAAGGCCAAATCACATATCGTGATACTACATGAAATAGTATCGAAATATTGGTAAAAATGAATATATTTACGTAATATCAAACTACATGAAAAACGTGAAAAAAGTCACTATATAACCATATTTGAGGATTTTAACTTCAAATCATAGAGCGAGGTTTCGTATTATTTAGTTCCAAGAAAAGACATATGACAATGTTGTTTCCAATACAAATGATAAAAAACAATGTGTTTTCATTAGAATTAACTATAATGTTCTTGATTTTCCGTTTATATTAATGAGGGAAGATGTACACGTAAAACCGCTCTAATCCGGCTGAAACGTCGATATATGCAATAAAAACCGAACTTCTCCCCTTTTCAATATCTTACTCAGTATTTTAACGAGAAACAAATAGATGATTGAAAATGAAGTATTTAAGGTTATTATCTAATCAATTATGTGTTTGCATCATTTTTATCGTATATATATGAATTAAAACCCATGGACTGAAAATTCACAAAAACAAGGAAAACGGCAAAATATTGCCTAATTCGATGATATTTTGTTTAAATCACATGAAGGAAAAGGAGATGACAAACGTCAAAATATTGCTATATTCGATGATTTTTCGTACGAAACAAAATGCAAGAAAACTTGCTTAAAATGCAATATTAAGCGAAATTCTGAGATTTGAAGGCCAAATCACATATCGTGATACTACATGAAATAGTATCGAAATATTGGTAAAAATGAATATATTTACGTAATATCAAACTACATGAAAAACGTGAAAAAAGTCACTATATAACCATATTTGAGGATTTTAACTTCAAATCATAGAGCGAGGTTTCGTATTATTTAGATCCAAGAAAAGACATATGACAATGTTGTTTCCAATACAAATGATAAAAAACAATGTGTTTTCATTAGAATTAACTATAATGTTCTTGATTTTCCTTTTATATTAACGATGGAAGATGTACACGTAAAACCGCTCTAATCCGGCTGAAACGTCGATATATGCAATAAAAACCGAACTTCTCCCCTTTTCAATATCTTACTCAGTATTTTAACGAGAAACAAATAGATGATTGAAAATGAAGTATTTAAGGTTATTATCTAATCAATTATGTGTTTGCATCATTTTTATCGTATATATATGAATTAAAACCCATGGACTGAAAATTCACAAAAACGTGGAAAACGGCAAAATATTGCCTAATTTGATGATATTTTGTTTAAATCACATGAAGGAAAAGGAGATGATAAACGTTAAAATATTGCTAAATTCGATGATTTTTCGTACGAAGCAAAATGCAAGAAAACTTGCTTAAAATGCAATATTATGCGAAATTCTGAGATTTGAAGGCCAAATCACATATCGTGATACAACATGAAATAGTATCGAAATATTGGTAAAAATGAATATATTTACGTAATATCAAACTACATGAAAAACGTGAAAAAAGTCACTATATAACCAGATTTGAGGATTTTAACTTCAAATCATAGAGCGAGGTTTCGTATTATTTAGTTCCAAGAAAAGACATATGACAATGTTGTTTCCAATACAAATGATAAAAAACAATGTGTTTTCATTATAATTAACTATAATGTTCTTGATTTTCCGTTTATATTAACGAGGGAAGATGTACACGTAAAACCGCTCTAATCCGGCTGAAACGTCGATATATGCAATAAAAACCGAACTTCTCCCCTTTTCAATATCTTACTCAGTATTTTAACGAGAAACAAATAGATGATTGAAAATGAAGTATTTAAGGTTATTATCTAATCAATTATGTGTTTGCATCATTTTTATCGTATATATATGAATTAAAACCCATGGACTGAAAATTCACAAAAACAAGGAAAACGGCAAAATATTGCCTAATTCGATGATATTTTGTTTAAATCACATGAAGGAAAAGGAGATGACAAACGTCAAAATATTGCTATATTCGATGATTTTTCGTACGAAACAAAATGCAAGAAAACTTGCTTAAAATGCAATATTAAGCGAAATTCTGAGATTTGAAGGCCAAATCACATATCGTGATACTACATGAAATAGTATCGAAATATTGGTAAAAATGAATATATTTACGTAATATCAAACTACATGAAAAACGTGAAAAAAGTCACTATATAACCATATTTGAGGATTTTAACTTCAAATCATAGAGCGAGGTTTCGTATTATTTAGATCCAAGAAAAGACATATGACAATGTTGTTTCCAATACAAATGATAAAAAACAATGTGTTTTCATTAGAATTAACTATAATGTTCTTGATTTTCCTTTTATATTAACGATGGAAGATGTACACGTAAAACCGCTCTAATCCGGCTGAAACGTCGATATATGCAATAAAAACCGAACTTCTCCCCTTTTTAATATCTTACTCAGTATTTTAACGAGAAACAAATAGATGATTGAAAATGAAGTATTTAAGGTTATTACCTAATCAATTATGTGTTTGCATCATTTTTATCGTATATATATGAATTAAAACCCATGGACTGAAAATTCACAAAAACGTGGAAAACGGCAAAATATTGCCTAATTCGATGAAATTTTGTTTAAATCACATGAAGGAAAAGGAGATGATAAACGTCAAAATATTGCTATATTCGATGATTTTTCGTACGAAACAAAATGCAAGAAAACTTGCTTAAAATGCAATATTATGCGAAATTCTGAGATTTGAAGGCCAAATCACATATCGTGATACTACATGAAATAGTATCGAAATATTGGTAAAAATGAATATATTTACGTAATATCAAACTACATATAAAACGTGAAAAAAGTCACTATATAACCATATTTGAGGATTTTAACTTCAAATCATAGAGCGAGGTTTCGTATTATTTAGATCCAAGAAAAGACATATGACAATGTTGTTTCCAATACAAATGATAAAAAACAATGTGTTTTCATTAGAATTAACTATAATGTTCTTGATTTTCCGTTTATATTAACGAGGGAAGATGTACACGTAAAACCGCTCTAATCCGGCTGAAACATCGATATATGCAATAAAAACCGAACTTCTCCCCTTTTCAATATCTTACTCAGTATTTTAACGAGAAACAAATAGATGATTGAAAATGAAGTATTTAAGGTTATTATCTAATCAATTATGTGTTTGCATCATTTTTATCGTATATATATGAATTAAAACCCATGGACTGAAAATTCAAAAAACAAGGAAAACGGCAAAATATTGCCTAATTCGATGATATTTTGTTTAAATCACGTGAAGGAAAAGGAGATGACAAACGTCAAAATATTGCTATATTCGATGATTTTTCGTACGAAACAAAATGCAAGAAAACTTGCTTAAAATGCAATATTAAGCGAAATTCTGAGATTTGAAGGCCAAATCACATATCGTGATACTACATGAAATAGTATCGAAATATTGGTAAAAATGAATATATTTACGTAATATCAAACTACATGAAAAACGTGAAAAAAGTCACTATATAACCATATTTGAGGATTTTAACTTCAAATCATAGAGCGAGGTTTCGTATTATTTAGATCCAAGAAAAGACATATGACAATGTTGTTTCCAATACAAATGATAAAAAACAATGTGTTTTCATTAGAATTAACTATAATGTTCTTGATTTTCCTTTTATATTAACGATGGAAGATGTACACGTAAAACCGCTCTAATCCGGCTGAAACGTCGATATATGCAATAAAAACCGAACTTCTCCCCTTTTTAATATCTTACTCAGTATTTTAACGAGAAACAAATAGATGATTGAAAATGAAGTATTTAAGGTTATTATCTAATCAATTATGTGTTTGCATCATTTTTATCGTATATATATGAATTAAAACCCATGGACTGAAAATTCACAAAAACGTGGAAAACGGCAAAATATTGCCTAATTCGATGATATTTTGTTTAAATCACATGAAGGAAAAGGAGATGATAAACGTCAATATATTGCTATATTCGATGATTTTTCGTACGAAACAAAATGCAAGAAAACTTGCTTAAAATGCAATATTATGCGAAATTCTGAGATTTGAAGGCCAAATCACATATCGTGATACTACATGAAATAGTATCGAAATATTGGTAAAAATGAATATATTTACGTAATATCAAACTACATGAAAAACGTGAAAAAAGTCACTATATAACCATATTTGAGGATTTTAACTTCAAATCATAGAGCGAGGTTTCGTATTATTTAGATCCAAGAAAAGACATATGCCAATGTTGTTTCCAATACAAATGATAAAAAAAATGTGTTTTCATTAGAATTAACTATAATGTTCTTGATTTTCCGTTTATATTAACGAGGGAAGATGTACACGTAAAACCGCTCTAATCCGGCTGAAACATCGATATATGCAATAAAAACCGAACTTCTCCCCTTTTCAATATCTTACTCAGTATTTTAACGAGAAACAAATAGATGATTGAAAATTAAGTATTTAAGGTTATTATCTAATCAATTATGTGTTTGCATCATTTTTATCGTATATATATGAATTAAAACCCATGGACTGAAAATTCACAAAAACAAGGAAAACGGCAAAATATTGCCTAATTCGATGATATTTTGTTTAAATCACATGAAGGAAAAGGAGATGACAAACGTCAAAATATTGCTATATTCGATGATTTTTCGTACGAAACAAAATGCAAGAAAACTTGCTTAAAATGCAATATTAAGCGAAATTCTGAGATTTGAAGGCCAAATCACATATCGTGATACTACATGAAATAGAATCGAAATATTGGTAAAAATGAATATATTTACGTAATATCAAACTACATGAAAAACGTGAAAAAAGTCACTATATAACCATATTTGAGGATTTTAACTTCAAATCATAGAGCGAGGTTTCGTATTATTTAGATCCAAGAAAAGACATATGACAATGTTGTTTCCAATACAAATGATAAAAAACAATGTGTTTTCATTAGAATTAACTATAATGTTCTTGATTTTCCTTTTATATTAACGATGGAAGATGTACACGTAAAACCGCTCTAATCCGGCTGAAACGTCGATATATGCAATAAAAACCGAACTTCTCCCCTTTTTAATATCTTACTCAGTATTTTAACGAGAAACAAATAGATGATTGAAAATGAAGTATTTAAGGTTATTATCTAATCAATTATGTGTTTGCATCATTTTTATCGTATATATATGAATTAAAACCCATGGACTGAAAATTCACAAAAACGTGGAAAACGGCAAAATATTGCCTAATTCGATGATATTTTGTTTAAATCACATGAAGGAAAAGGAGATGATAAACGTCAATATATTGCTATATTCGATGATTTTTCGTACGAAACAAAATGCAAGAAAACTTGCTTAAAATGCAATATTATGCGAAATTCTGAGATTTGAAGGCCAAATCACATATCGTGATACTACATGAAATAGTATCGAAATATTGGTATAAATGAATATATTTACGTAATATCAAACTACATATAAAAACGTGAAAAAAGTCACTATATAACCATATTTGAGGATTTTAACTTCAAATCATAGAGCGAGGTTTCGTATTATTTAGATCCAAGAAAAGACATATGCCAATGTTGTTTCCAATACAAATGATAAAAAAAATGTGTTTTCATTAGAATTAACTATAATGTTCTTGATTTTCCGTTTATATTAACGAGGGAAGATGTACACGTAAAACCGCTCTAATCCGGCTGAAACATCGATATATGCAATAAAAACCGAACTTCTCCCCTTTTCAATATCTTACTCAGTATTTTAACGAGAAACAAATAGATGATTGAAAATTAAGTATTTAAGGTTATTATCTAATCAATTATGTGTTTGCATCATTTTTATCGTATATATATGAATTAAAACCCATGGACTGAAAATTCACAAAAACGTGGAAAACGGCAAAATATTGCCTAATTATATGATATTTTGTTTAAATCACATGAAGGAAAAGGAGATGACAAACGTTAAAATATTGCTAAATTCGATGATTTTTCGTACGAAGCAAAATGCAAGAAAACTTGCTTAAAATGCAATATTATGCGAAATTCTGAGATTTGAAGGCCAAATCACATATCGTAATACTACATGAAATAGTATCGAAATATTGGTAAAAATGAATATATTTACGTAATATCAAACTACATGAAAAACGTGAAAAAAGTCTCTATATAACCATATTTGAGGATTTTAACTTCAAATCATAGAGCGAGGTTTCGTATTATTTAGTTCCAAGAAAAGACAATGTTGTTTCCAATACAAATGATAAAAAACAATGTGTTTTCATTAGAATTAACTATAATGTTCTTGATTTTCCGTTTATATTAACGAGGGAAGATGTACACGTAAAACCGCTCTGATCCGGCTGAAACGTCGATATATGCAATAAAAACCGAACTTCTCCCCTTTTTAATATCTTACTCAGTATTTTAACGAGAAACAAATAGATGATTGAAAATGAAGTATTTAAGGTTATTATCTAATCAATTATGTGTTTGCATCATTTTTATCGTATATATATGAATTAAAACCCATGGACTGAAAATTCACAAAAACGTGGAAAACGGCAAAATATTGCCTAATTCGATGATATTTTGTTTAAATCACATGAAGGAAAAGGAGATGACAAACGTCAAAATATTGCTATATTCGATGATTTTTCGTACGAAACAAAATGCAAGAAAACTTGCTTAAAATGCAATATTAAGCGAAATTCTGAGATTTGAAGGCCAAATCACATATCGTGATACTACATGAAATAGTATCGAAATATTGGTAAAAATGAATATATTTACGTAATATCAAACTACATGAAAAACGTGAAAAAAGTCACAATATAACCATATTTGAGGATTTTAACTTCAAATCAAAGAGCGAGGTTTCGTATTATTTAGATCCAAGAAAAGACATATGACAATGTTGTTTCCAATACAAATGATAAAAAACAATGTGTTTTCATTAGAATTAACTATAATGTTCTTGATTTTCCTTTTATATTAACGATGGAAGATGTACACGTAAAACCGCTCTAATCCGGCTGAAACGTCGATATATGCAATAAAAACCGAACTTCTCCCCTTTTCAATATCTTACTCAGTATTTTAACGAGAAACAAATAGATGATTGAAAATGAAGTATTTAAGGTTATTATCTAATCAATTATGTGTTTGCATCATTTTTATCGTATATATATGAATTAAAACCCATGGACTGAAAATTCACAAAACGTGGAAAACGGCAAAATATTGCCTAATTCGATGATATTTTGTTTAAATCACATGAAGGAAAAGGAGATGATAAACGTCAAAATATTGCTATATTCGATGATTTTTCGTACGAAACAAAATGTAAGAAAACTTGCTTAAAATGCAATATTATGCGAAATTCTGAGATTTGAAGGCCAAATCACATATCGAGATACTACATGAAATAGTATCGAAATATTGGTAAAAATGAATATATTTACGTAATATCAAACTACATGAAAAACGTGAAAAAAGTCTCTATATAACCATATTTGAGGATTTTAACTTCAAATCATAGAGCGAGGTTTCGTATTATTTAGTTCCAAGAAAAGACAATGTTGTTTCCAATACAAATGATAAAAAACAATGTGTTTTCATTAGAATTAACTATAATGTTCTTGATTTTCCGTTTATATTAACGAGGGAAGATGTACACGTAAAACCGCTCTAATCCGGCTGAAACGTCGATATATGCAAAAAAAAACCGAACTTCTCCCCTTTTCAATATCTTACTCAGTATTTTAACGAGAAACAAATAGATGATTGAAAATTAAGTATTTAAGGTTATTATCTAATCAATTATGTGTTTGCATCATTTTTATCGTATATATATATGAATTAATACCCATGGACGGAAAATTCACAAAAACGTGGAAAACGGCAAAATATTGCCTAACTCGATGATATTTTGTTTAAATCACATGAAGAAAAAGGAGATGATAAACGTTAAAATATTGCTAAATTCGATGATTTTTCGTACGAAGCAAAATGCAAGAAAACTTGCTTAAAATGCAATATTATGCGAAATTCTGAGATTTGAAGGCCAAATCACATATCGTGATACTACATGAAATAGTATAGAAATATTGGTAAAAATGAATATATTTACGTAATATCAAACTACATGAAAAACGTGAAAAAAGTCACTATATAACCATATTTGAGGATTTTAACTTCAAATCATAGAGCGAGGTTTCGTATTATTTAGATCCAAGAAAAGACATATGACAATGTTGTTTCCAATACAAATGATAAAAAACAATGTGTTTTCATTAGAATTAACTATAATGTTCTTGATTTTCCTTTTATATTAACGATGGAAGATGTACACGTAAAACCGCTCTAATCCGGCTGAAACGTCGATATATGCAATAAAAACCGAACTTCTCCCCTTTTCAATATCTTACTCAGTATTTTAACGAGAAACAAATAGATGATTGAAAATGAAGTATTTAAGGTTATTATCTAATCAATTATGTGTTTGCATCATTTTTATCGTATATATATGAATTAAAACCCGTGGACTGAAAATTCACAAAAACGTGGAAAACGGCAAAATATTGCCTAATTCGATGATATTTTGTTTAAATCACATGAAGGAAAAGGAGATGATAAACGTCAAAATATTGCTATATTCGATGATTTTTCGTACGAAACAAAATGTAAGAAAACTTGCTTAAAATGCAATATTATGCGAAATTCTGAGATTTGAAGGCCAAATCACATATCGAGATACTACATGAAATAGTATCGAAATATTGGTAAAAATGAATATATTTACGTAATATCAAACTACATGAAAAACGTGAAAAAAGTCTCTATATAACCATATTTGAGGATTTTAACTTCAAATCATAGAGCGAGGTTTCGTATTATTTTGTTCCAAGAAAAGACAATGTTGTTTCCAATACAAATGATAAAAAACAATGTGTTTTCATTAGAATTAACTATAATGTTCTTGATTTTCC